>NC_079209.1:11502645-11859312 GCF_026745355.1 Beta vulgaris subsp. vulgaris
ATTATGATGCAAAAGATTAAGAATTGATAAAAAGGGTATTTAGAGAAGAGCAAAATGAAAAGAGGGTTGTAAGAGAATTTTACAGTAAAGTTGAATTTCGCACAGAGCCGTTGAGATGGGCATGTAGCTCCACCTTTGGCATGGATACCCAACATTCCATTTCCATCTCTAATTCTCTCTCCTCTCCAATGGAGAATTTGAAGCAGCACTTTTTCACCTGGAATCTGGATTGATTCCTTCTATAGAGAAACTTGGTTTATCGAAGAGGAGCAGAGTGAATCAGTGGTTTTTTTTTTTTTTTTTAAAGGACAGTGAATCAGTGGTTAATCAAACTATTTTAACAAATTGTTCTCCTTTGGAGAAAATGAAAAGACGTCTAATAGCTAGTAATCTAGTATCGTATTCGTGTCTATTATTTCGTCTTTGTGCTATTTACTAATCGTGTCAAAAACTCTATTAACCCCTATCCGTTTAATTAATCGTGTAGAAATCTTTACATACTAACCTTACTCATTTAATTAAGCACTTAGTTGTGTCGACTCATTTAACTTATTTATTCAAAATTTCTAAAAAAAAATTAATAATAAATTGATTTTTGATGTCCAATATTACCGATATATGTTTATTTAGACGATAACTTACTATAGTGTATTAGAAACATTCAAAGAATTCATTAATGTTTTGTAAATGGTGCTATTTCCTATATGTTTGAGTTAATTGTGTTATGTCGTGTCAGTTTCGGGTTGTAAGTCTCAATACTAACCCAATCCATTTGTTAGTAAAAAAACGTATTGACTTGTTTATAGAAACGTGTTCAAAAAGCTTGACACTAACCCATTTTTTACGTATTCAGTTTGTGTTGTGTTGTTGTATCGTGTCAACTTTTGAGCTCTAGATAATAGTTCCCACGAGTATCAACGGACCCACCTTGTCCTCGTGGACTATATATTTGTCCCCAATTGGAAATTTTCATGAGCACGAGACTTCGAGTAAGCGAAGTATATATTTTAGCTATATTATTATCTTATATATTACGGAACTTAATTGAAATTTAATAATATATTTGTGCAAAGTACTCGTGAAAATCAAAAAGAAAAGGTAGCAAAATCTTAATTATGAAGATGTCATAAGCTTGTAACATATTTTCTTATACTCGTGTTTAGTGTTAAGATAAGTCAAACTCGAATATGGTGTGTTTTCACTTATCTAGGCCCCCCTAAATAAGTAATTTCCTCCATTTTGTGGGAAGCGGAAATTTCTTGAAATTTCTACTTCCCATGAATTTGTCAATCAAACAAAACCAAAAAGTTCCAGTTCATAGGAATTCTAACTTTCTATGGTAAACAATGTCAACAAAACAACACTTAGAACTCTTATATTAAAACGAAAGTTCTTCAAATTTTTATAACCTCCGTAATTAATACTACTACACTATTTAGTTACATCCATCGATTATATATTCTTACATATTAACCTAAATTTCAAAAACAAGATTGTATCATATTCTTTTTCTAAGTTATAATATAATTATGTATTATCTTAAAACCAAGGTTATATGGATGAATAGTTCATATTATAATTTACCATGTAGAAAAATTAAAAGGAACTGCAAGATCATTTCCTGAGCACAATCCAATGCCATAACTCTTTTTTCCCAATTCTCTCAAGTTTTTGATTTAAGATTTCAAATTCACTTTAATAAATGATTCAGGACATTGCTCGTACCAACAACTACTTATTACCTATAAACTATTAATAATTTTACTAATACATTAATTGCATAAAATAATAATACATGTATAATAATAATAATAATAATAATAATAATAATAATAATAATAATAATAATAATAATAATAATAATAGCATTACTGCTAGTAACAATATAATTATAATGGTACTAGTAATCATAAATTGCTACCTATACAGATTGAATTTTCGGAAGAGTCACTAACTACTCCCTCCGTCCCAAAATATAGTTCTCATTTCCCTTTTTTCACGATAATTTATGCAAGTAGAATCTAAGAGAGATAGTAAAGATATTTTGTGTATTTAAATAAATATTGTATGGGAAAATATGATTTTAGGAGAGAGAATGGAGAATAATTGGTGAAAAAAGCACTAACTATAACATTTTGGTTGAATAAACAAAGGAAAAAAATTCAAGAAGCAAATAAATGATGAGACACGATTTTTTTAGACAAATTACGAAAAAATGTGGAACTAATTATGGAAACGGGAACTATATTTTGGAACACTCAAAATGAAAATGGGAACTATATCTTAGGACGGAGGGAGTAGTTTTTTTAAAAAAGTTATAAATCACAATAACGAGATTAGGTTTTAAGAGTGAGTGTACAAGTTAAGTTATGAAAAAAAGGCTATCGCATGTCAATTAGTTGTAATATTTATGATTTATTTATTGCGCCGTTTACTTATCATTACTATTATAATGGTACCCTCTATAGAAAAGAGAACCTTTGAGAATATCTTACGAATCATCGTCAAATAATGAAAAAAAATATTAATATAAAAAATATTAGAGTACAATATTAACACAAATAAATATAACCATAATGGTACTTTGATTAAATATTTCATACTAATATATTAATTATTAAGTTCTTTAGCTTTATTGAAACTTATTAAATTTGGTTGGAACTTATTCAATAACTTATTGTGTAATAGATTGGCTTAGAAGGGGGGTTAATATGGGTAGTATAATATAATTAGGTTGGCTCTAGGATTGTTGTCCTTTTTCTGCTTTCTTTGTGGACGCCTAGGGAATAGCAAAAAGGATTGTTGTCATGCTAGTGAAGAACAGGGTGAGCAAGGGTATGGCTGGGGGCTGCGGATAAAAGCTTCGCCACGCAAAGGGCGAAAACGGGACAAGGATGAAGTCCAGGCTGTCTGTGGCCTTAGGAGAACCCTATTTGTGTGTAAGAATTCGGGGGCGGAGGTGCTGGAAGCTTAGGGAGACAAGGAGACTAGGGGGGAGGTGTTGACGAGGGTTGTGGAGACTTTGGACCTCAGTAAGGATGATGTGAATGCTGGAGTTACGGTGGAGAAGGAGGCAGGGGGACTCCCACTGAAAAGGTGGGGCTAGTTGAGCAGTGTGAGGAGGAAGTTGGGGGGAGTCTGCTGGATGGGGACGCGTCGGGTAATGGTGGTTTTCTGGTGGGGTGGGCTGATGCTTCACTGAAGAAGAAGAAGCGTCTGGCTCGATCGATGCAATCAAAGGGGTCAAATGTTGCTGCTGTTCCGCCAAAGGAAAGTGTGAAGAGGGGGGTTAGTACTGGGCATAAACGAAAGGAGATGGAAGAGGAGCGAGGGTTTGATGAGGTGATGTTGGATGAAGATTTTTCGGCTAAACGAATGAAGGTTCTGATATCTAATGAGAAAGTAGCGGTGGTGGGAGATGCCCCACCCCGCGAACAACAATGAAAATACTGAGTTGGAACTGTCAAGGTCTCGGCAATCCCTTGACAGTTCTCACTCTCCGGAACTGGTGCTGGAGAGATAGGCCGAATATCGTCTTTCTTATGGAGACGATGATTGATTCCAAAAAACTTGAGATTGTCCAGAGACAATGTGGTTTTACGCAGGGTGTTTGTTTGAGTAGTAGTGGTAACTCGGGGGGTATGGGTTTCTGGTGGCGGGACTTAGATGTCCAGATACAATCATATTCCGCTCACCACTTTGCAGGGTATGTGTTGAACGAGGCGGGGGCCCCGCTGTGGAAAGCGGTGGGGATCTACGGGTGGCCGGAGGCAACTAACAAATATTTAACGTGGGAGTTGATGAAGGAGGTGACGGAGGTGAATTTACCCATGTTATTTTTCGGTGATTTCAATGAGATTCTGAGCCATAATGAGAAAGAGGGAGGGGCTCGAAGGGGAGAGAGGCAAATTGATTTATTTCGGGAGGCTGTGGATGTATGTGAGCTTCGTGATTTAGGTTTCCGAGGGAGCTGTTATACATGGCAAAGGGGAATACATGCGGGATCTATAGTGCGGGAACGGCTAGATAGGTTCCTAGCGAATGAATTGTGGATGTCTTTTGCTGAAAATTTTGAGGTGATTCACATGCCTATTCACCGCTCGGATCATGCACCCATATTTTTAAAAGCTGGAAGAGAGGAGCGGTGTCGTGGAGGGGCGAAAAGCTTCAAGTTCGAAGCTCTTTGGCTATCGAAAGAGGAATGTTGACAGGTAGTTGAAGGTTTGTGCAAGGAGAATGCTGCGGAGGGGGTCCCTACATAGCTCGCGAAGGTTGTACTGCACTCTCGGGTAAACTTGATGAACTGCACCGTCTGGAGGAGTCCTACTGGCATGCTCGTGCAAGGGCTAATGAACTTAAAGATGGTGACAAAAATACGAAGTATTTCCACCACAAAGCCTCTCAACGTCGCAAGAGGAATTTTATTAAGGGGTTGGTGGATGAAGAAGGCGTGTGGGTAAACACGGTGGAGGGCATAAATGGTGTAGTCACGAAATACTTTGAAGGTCTTTACTCATCTAGCAGGCCGACGGACATGGAGGGGGCGCTGGCAGGTATTAATAACGTCGTGACCCCGGAGATGTATGTGTTACTCAATACGGAGCCGTGTGGAGAAGAGGTTAGGAATGCATTGTTCCAAATGCATCCGAATAAAGCTCCGGGAATTGACGGTATGCATGCACTATTCTTTCAGAAATTTTGGGATATTGTAGGGAGGTATGTTGTTAATTATGTGAAGCAATGGTGGCCGAGGGATGTGAATTTAGAGGAGGTTAACAAAACTTGTGTGGTGCTGATTCCCAAATGCGCTGATGCGAAAAGTATGGGTGAGTTTCGTCCGATTAGCCTATGCAATGTGTTGTATAAGATTATCTCAAAAGTGATGGCGAATAAGTTGAAACCTATGTTGGGTTCGATCATTTCACCCAATCAAAGTGCGTTTGTTCCCAAATGTCTAATTACAGACAACGCTCTGGTAGCGTTCGAGATTTTTCATGCAATGAAAAGAAGGGGAGAGGAACGAGATGGTTCGGTGGCGTTGAAGCTTGACATGAGTAAAGCTTATGACCGTGTGGAGTGGGGCTTTCTGGAGCGGGTTATGCATAAAATGGGGTTCTGTGATGCTTGGGTGTCGCGCATAATTCAGTGCATTAGTGTATCTTTCTCTTTCAAGATTAATGGGACTGTCTCTGGTTCCTTGATCCCAACTCGGGGTCTCCGTCAGGGTGACCCAATATCTCCATATTTATTCTTGTTGTGCGCTGATGCTTTTTCTCTGTTACTTACTAAAGCGGCAAATGATAGACTTATTCATGGGGCAAAAGTGTGTAGGGGGCGCCGCTGATTTCGCATCTTTTTTTCGCGGATGACAGTATTCTGTTTGCTAAAGCTAGTCTGCAGGAATGTTCTAAAATTGCTGACATTATCAATATATATGAGGGAGCGTCTGGTCAAAAAGTCAATCTGAGCAAGACTGAAGTGGTTTTTAGCAAATGTGTTTCTAGAACTCGCAGGGCAGAAATTGTTGCTACATTGGGCGTGAGGGAAGTAGAGCGACATGAAAAATATTTGGGCCTGCCGACTATCATGCATTGGAAGGTCGAAAAAGGCTATTTTTGCTTGTCTGAAGGAACGGGTGTGGAAAAAGCTACAGGGGTGGAAAGAGAAGTTGCTTTCAAGACCAGGGAAAGAGATACTTATTAAAGCTGTAGCTCAGGCTATTCCTACGTATATGATGTCCATGTTTCATATCCCTGATGGTCTTATTGATGAGTTGCATAGCATTCTTGCTAGATTCTGGTGGGGCGCTACTGGGTCGGAACGTAAAATGCATTGGCATAGTTGGGAGTCTCTCTGTCTCCCGAAGTCCATGGGTGGAATGGGGTTCCGTGATTTAAAATTTTTTAACCAGGCTCTATTGGCCAAACAGGCTTGGCGTCTGTGCAAGGGGGAGAATTCGTTGCTGCACTCCATTTTTAAGGCGCGATATTTCAAAAATACCTCCTTTATTGAGGCGTCTAGAGGGCATGACCCAAGCTTTACTTGGCGAAGTATTTGGGGAGCAAAGTCCTTATTGCTAGAGGGACTTAAGTGGCGGGTGGGCAATGGCCTACAGATTAATGTGTGGAGCGACTCCTGGTTGCCGGGGGACGGTGCTTATGTTGTCCCTACACCTAGAAGTGACAGCAACATGGATATGAGAGTGTCGGAGCTCATTAATTTCGAGAATGGTTGTTGGGATAGAGAGATGGTGGAGGCAACTTTTGGAGTGGAAGACCGAGCCTTGGTGTGGGATGTCCCTTTATCCCAGCTTTGGCCCTCGGACTCGCTGTATTGGTGGCCGTGCCGGAATGGTGTTTTTTCGGTCCGAACCGCATACTGGCTGGGGAGGCTGGGGGAGGCTGCGGGAGTGGGAGCTTCAACTAGGGGCAGGTGAGAACAATCTATGGAGAAGGGTGTGGGGTATACAAGGACCACCCAAGTTGAAACATTTTGTGTGGAGGGCTTGTAAGGGGAGTTTGGGGGTCAAAGAAAGGCTCCATTATCGTCACATTGTGGGTGATTCATGGTGCACTATTTGTTTGCATCAAGAAGAAACTATTATACACTCTCTCTTTGGGTGTAAATTTTCGAAGGAAATCTGGGCTTCGAGCGAGTTTGGAGACCTTCTCTTTCAAGCTCCAATAACCTCGTTCAGAGATAGATTCGAATGGGTGGCAACTAAGCTGGAGAAGGAGGCTCTAAGTACTTTTCTAGCGTTGGCCTGGGCAAGCTGGCATTGTCGCAATCTCGCGGTGTTCGAGGAAGAGCCTACAGATGCTAGGCGAGTTGCAGTTGGCTTTGTAAGGTTGGTGCAGGATTATGCGACATATGCGAAGGAGGTGTTTGTTTTGGGTGCGACAGGGGCAGTAACCTCACCTATGTCTTGGATTCCCCCGCTAGTGGGCTTTGTGAAGATAAATTTTGATGCGCATTTGTATGATGGTGGCAGTGTGGGCTGTGGCGTGGTGATTAGGGATTGGCGTGGCTGTGTGGTGGCGGCAGGTGTGCGTCGTTGGGCTGGACGATGGTCGGTGGAGATGGCGGAAGCTCGTGCTGCGCTCTATGGAGTCCAGCTGGCTCGTAGGATGAACTTGCGTAACATTGTGCTGGAAGGGGACTCTCTTAGTGTCTGTAATGCTATTGCAAAACATGGGGTGGGAGAGGCTCCTATTTTCCTATGGTTTGATGAACTTAGAGTCTTGAGTGGTGGTTTTGATGCTTTTTCTTGTTGTCATGTTAGGAGGTCGGGTAATTGTGTTGCCCATCTAGTTGCTCGTTGGGAGGTTGCTCCAAATGAGGAGTTGTATTTGATGTCTGATTTCCCCCAAGGTTTTTTGGCCTTGGTGGAGCTTGATTTATGATAATTTTGGTGTGTTTTCCCCTCAAAAAAAAAAAAAAAGGTTGGCTCTAGGAGTAAGTAAGTAGGTAAGCTCTCGTTAAAAACAAAAGTAAGTAGGTAAGCTCTATAAAAAAAAGGAATTAGTGATAGGAAACCGGTATGAAGAATATACTGAGGAGTTTATTTTACCGGTTAGTTTGGGAATGTGATCAAATCACTTGAATACTTGACAATCTATCTTTATATTATGTTTTCCATTTTATAAATATCAAAATCGATCATCTTCTTCCTGTATTGCTGTCGAAATATCCAATTCATACATTAAACATAATTGGACCTTGAAATTTATTAAACCTAATTGAATTTTATCTAAATTTATTGAAACAGAAACTTATTTGAGCTCAAAACTTTGCCCGGCTTCGACTTACGAGATCAGACGAAGAACCCAAAGCTCGAGCTTTTATTTGGCTCGTTAACACCTATGTAGGGCCCAACCGGCCAACTTAAGGTGATATACCATATCATTCGTTTCTCTTTGTTCGGAGGAGAAAAGGTTCAATAAACGATAGTGTGAATTGGGATTACTTGAGAAATCTGTATAATTTTGATGATGTTAAAGATTTTAGTGTAGTTTCCATTCAAATAAAGAAAGGTTACAAAAGTTATTTATTAGTCTCCCTATCTTAATATTATACTCTTGTAATAACAAAACTAATGAATCCCATATATAGATAATACTTCAATTCCTGCATCTTAAATTAACAAGGCAATGGCATATGGGATGAGAAGTGGAAATTGATGATTAAGAATAACATAAGTATAGATTGGGAATAGATAACCAAATTACAGAACTAGATAATTGTTGTTAAAATCCTGATTCAGATCTTACGATTTTACGATTTAGAAGTAGCTTTATTTTCAATCCCGATCCTACATAAATCTTAATTTAATAGGATCTTTCGATCCTACCCAACTATCAAAATTTACATTGTAGCATCATAACACGATTCTACGATCTTGCGATTCTACGATCCGATTCTATCATAAAATTTCACAAAATAATTCCAAATATTATCTTTCTCCTATTAGCTTTTGGCATAATGTTACGTCGATCCTAGAGTATTGAACTACTATCACCATTTGGGAATAAAAAACGTCATTATTAATGTGTGTAAAGTTCTAACATGAGTCTTTTGACCATATTATAGCATAATGATCACTAATGTACCCTATATTGTAGGATCTTACGATCCTATGATTCAATCCTGCCGATTCGATCCGACCAACCTTTACATTCCAAAGTAGGATCCCGATCCTAATAATATTGGATACATGTACTAAATATATTTGTGTCTTCCATTCCATGAAAAGCAAGTGGATCATATTGATCCATTTCGATTCCCCATCCTTAGGTAGTAATATTTATAGAGAATAGACATGCTTTCATCGTCAAACCAATCCCCTTCATATTCTCAATCCCAAGTATTTCATGTTACGTACGGAGAATGATCAAGGGTAGTTTAGTGGTTGGAGACCATCCTTTTACCTTTATGAGATACCCCTTACAAGATGTATCCTCAATTTCCTCCCTCAATACAAACAATCTATCAGGGTCTTAGAATGACTTTTTTAATTATGTTTAGATTCTTTTTTTTTAGGGAACTCAAATCAAGGTGGGTTTTAAATTTCTCATTAACATCAAAAGCATATCCCATAAATTGTATTATAGGAGTTTCGGTTTGCATGAGATTCAAAATTACATGCATAACATCATAATTGTAGGCCTGATTTTAATTTATTTCGCCTACGCGGAGCACATACTTGACTAACTCATTGTAAAGGTTTTATTGAAAATATTTTGAATTCGATAGCAATCTTTAAAAGAAGACTCATAAACCTAATTGGATATTATTGAAAAATCTTGGGACAACTTAGGGACTTATCCAATATACCTTTTTCCGTCATGAGTCCATAGATAGTCAATGAAACATAGATTGAGCTAAGGGGTGAAGGTACGAACACGGTCAGAACCATGTTCGTTTATTGATTACCTCTACTTGATATCAATTCATTTCATGTTTTATGCAAAAAAATATTTTAATGCAATCTATAATTAATCTATGTTGGTTTATCAAACAAACAAAAGACTAATTTTGGGGTGACATGTTATTATGCAATCAAATTACTGGGTAACTAACAAGTTGTCTAATTATCTTAATTCAATATTAGAACAGTTATTTAGGTCTTTGATTAGCAAAAATAAGCATGTGAAGTTATGAAAGTATTAAATCATATAGCATGCATATGAATAATATCAATGTAATGTAAAAGAAAATATAAAAAGGGAGATTTACTTTAGAGAAAAATGTACAATATAGCATTAATTCCATTTAAGATTTACATCATAATAAGTAGATGGTTAGTAAAATAAGAATTAAATTGGAATTGACCCTCGAAAATTGTACCTTTATCGCCTGAGTCTTATGCAACGATCTTCAAGATGAGCAATCTTAAAGTTTGAAATATGAAATTCAAAGGCATGAATGTGTTTGAATGGGAGTTGGACGGAGTGTTTGAATATGAGTATGTGTAAGTGTGTTTAGAAGTCGTAGAAAAGCATTGTAAAACATTGTGAAAAGTCATTCAAAGAAACAAGATATTTATAGGCAAAGGAAACCGAAAACGAACTGAAAAGATAAAATAAAATTGTGCGCCTATAAATATTAAATTAGTTGGTCCGATTTTCTTGCCCAACCGGATCAATTAGTTCTCAATTGATCCAGTTCAAAACCGGATTAGTTGAGTTTTTCTAGTTGTTCTTAGCCCAACCGTTACGATCCAATAACATATCGGTAACCTTGTTTTGACCAGATCCAATGATGTTATTTCCACTAGTGATTTGACACATGTTACTCGATCAATTAGTTCTTAACTGTCTCGTTAAAAATTTCCCCGCTTAAATTATTAGTAAAATAATTTAAGAAGTAAAATATATTATTAATAAAACTAGTTTTTTGACCCATTCAAAATGCGGGGGAAGTATTTTGTTTTGTAATTTAAGATACTAATGTGTATAAATTGTAATTTGATTTATAAGTATTTTGTCCACATTAATATGTTATTCTTGATTTAAATTTAAATCTTTACAATAGTATATGGTGGATCGACCTACTATTATTGTCAAACATTTAAAAATAACAATTTGCATAAGAGTATAGTGTTCTTGTAAGTTCAGTTTAGTAACATATATCATTAATGGAATTGAATCTTTGAATTAATTTAATACATACAATATTATGTAATAAATAGTTTACAACATAGTAAAGGTAGAATGATTAGCTATTATGTAATAAGTAGTTTATAACATAGTGAAGTAGAACAAATGTTACTAAAGAACACAATTCACATAAAATAAACATATAATAAAAGTGAGTAACGTACATCAGTAATCAAACTAGTCGTATATGCACGCGATGCGTGCGTTGACATATATATTTTTAATCTAAAATTATTTTGGTAGTGATTTAAATTATTGAGTTTTTTTTAGATGTTATTATCTTTTTGAACTAAAGATGGCCGATTTTTACTTGTTAGAAAATTTTGGTCGAGAATTAATAATTCTTTGTCGGCGGCTTTAGTATAGTTCTTTAACGATTATAAATGTTAATAAATCATGCATATTGTTTGAACTTTGTGAATACGAAGTATTATGTTGTCATGATATATCACTAACTTTTTTTAAATTGAATATTTTAATTAATTTCGTGAATTGTGTCAATCTAGTCAAGTTATTAATGGTGATTGCATATTCCATTAATTTTTGACTTATTCCATATGGCAAGTTACATTGATTCTCATTTTTAAATTTAATATAAAAATATATTTTAATTTATTAGAGGGTATTCTATTCATTTCAAATGAGGACACCACACCTCCTCCCTTGGCTTATATAATACTTTCTTATAAACTATATTGCTCGTGGTATTAGATACCCCATGTTAATTCCTTGTCGCAAATTAGGATCTTGAATCCCCGTTTGTTTGTTACTCTAAAAATGGCAACATAGATGTGACCATGACTAAGGATGGGCATGGGACGGGATCTGGGGCGAGTCCAACTAGACCCATATCCGTAAATTTTGATGTAGATCCAAACCCGCACCATACCCACAGGGTCTAGAAAATCTAGACCCTTACCCAGATCCAATGGGTCTAGCGAGTTCTGGGTCTAAAATGAGTCTCAAACTTATTAAGAGTTTCCATTATTTTTTTAACACGCGTTTCTTTTACGCATGTTCCTTTAGTTATTAAAATGATATAATACTAACATAATAGTCTAATACTTCTGCAAAACATTCCAAATTAAGATATCCATAACAAGTTCTCTTAGTCCTGGTCGGCAATGGACAAAATGAGAAATTTAGGGGTCGAGTACTTGACGCAATGGTTGCTTAAAAAACTAAAAATTCATATATTAAGGTAAAAAGTTTTATTGCTCTTTAAATTTTTATTATATTTTTACTATTACTATCATTTTATCTCTATTATATAAGCCAATTGAGGAGGTTGTGGTGTTCATATGAGATTACCACTATATCCTTAATGAATTTAAATTACTACATAATGGTGGGGATGTTTACGACAACTTATATGATTGCCACAATTAGTATTTATTGTTGATTACAAAATAGTAAAATGCTCCATATGTCATAAATACAAATCTATATAAATATATTGAAAGGCGTGCATAAACAAGAAACTGTGCCACGTGGCGCTCTTCCTAGGAAGTTTTAATTAGTTCATGTAATCCATGTACAATTAAAAAATTTAGAAAATTGCGCAGTATAAGGTTTGATCTCGAGACCTCAAGTACATATACTAAAGTATTAACCACTAGACTAAGTTATATTTAGTGTTATTATCATAAAGTATTATATTAATAAATGAACTTTTCTTACCCGGAGCATAGCTCGAACCTAATAACTAGTTTGAAATCAAACACTGCACACATAGTTCAATGGATATTCACGAATCACGGAAAACTACCACAGCATATGTCTAACTAAGGATAAAAATCACATTTTTCAGCAAAAAAAAAAAATGTTAAAATTTCTTTTCTATACAATAAAATTAAATACAAAATACAATAAATTTTTGAAAAAAATGTATATTATATTTATTAAAAAAGAAAAAATTTACACTTAAGGGATACACTTAATTTTATAAGACAATGGAGCTATGGAAAAAAAAAGGTGATGTTTGAAGAAAATATCAACTTTCTAGCACTATAAAAGTGACAAGTATCAATGTTATTAGAAGTTAATATTGTTTGTATGTTTGTTATTGTCGTTTGAGTGAAAAATAAATTGCTTTTATTGAATGCATGCATCGTGTTCAAATAAAGCTAGTATATATATAGCCTTCTTTACACGTGATGCGCGTGTGAATTATTTTGGCAATTATTATTAAATTTCTTCTAATTGTAATTTTGAAGGATGTAATTAATTTACGATCATCATTAGTTCTAATTAAATATCACATGGTGTAAATATAAAATATAAAAATTACTTGATGAAGAAGTTGTTTTCTTGGTATTTTTTATTACTTGTTAATGGATGTTGGTATTGTTATTGCATTTCAAAAATTTAGGTAAAATTAAAATTTTATGTCTTTGGTTTTGTAATAATTGATTTGAAAACTGCTTTAGTTATGTTAATTTGTTCTTCAATCATAAACTTTTTCTTTCAGCACACATATTTTTATGAAAGTTTATTTTAGCTACTTTGAACTTCTTTTGATATACATATTTTAAATTAGGAAGGGTTATGATTGAGAAAAATCTCAAAATCTTAATAGGTAATATTTTCTATTGAATGAAGGGTTAAAAAGTCTTTTCAATGGGGACACCATAGCTCCCCCTTGGCTTTTATATATATATATATATATATATATATAATAATATATATATATATATATATTATAATATATATATATATGGGTCTGTGGGGCGGGTCTGAGTCATAATCTATTAGATTCAGACCCTTTTTTTTGCACTCAAACACAAATCCGACCCAGACCTAATGGGTCTCAAATTTTAGACTCAGACCCTTAAATAAGGACCGAGTCGCTCCTGGGTCCATGGCCATCCGTAACCATGACTAAAAAAACTGGTCTCGCTAGGGAGATAAAAACCTACATGAAATAGAGATTGACCCTGACTTTTGTTTATAGTCATTGCAAAACAAAAGACCAAAGGGACTTGCCTTCTTTGGAACTTAAATGGAAATCTCGTTGCATCAGATGAAGTCAGAGTCATGCGAGCAATAAATACCTTATCCCCCCACGTTACTATAAGAAATTACCACAACTTCAATAACGCGATTCTCAAGATTCCTAATCACCAGCCTCGCATTGTTGCACAACCCATATTTATGGTCTATATTCTATAACAACATAATAGGTGCTTCTACCTTTAATCTCAAATGGTGATCAAGTAGGTCTGGAACTCTAATGGTATTTAGAAATTCAGTTGAATAAATTTCACTAGCTCCTAAATTGCCTTCAACATTGCTTATCGCATATGAACTGAGATACACTTTCTCCTCTTTTGGTAAATGGGATAGTGCGTACGTAATCGTTCACCATATCAATTATCTCATGTGTCAGAGCTAATTTCTTGGAAATATTCTAGCTCCCACAGAGTGATCTTTAAGAAAGGATATGTGCTTTCCACAATTGCCGATATAAGGCCAGATTCCCCTACTATGAGAATATCATTTGACACCTTAATTTCGATTTCGCCTTCTTTCGGACCTCCTGTATTGCCATCTCCAATAATAAGTATTCGTTCTGAAAATTCTTTCATCTCTTTCAATCTTGTTTTAGAAGATCCATTTTATACACGCATATTTCTCGTCAGTTTCAACATCTGACATGAATCCCATAGATAAGAAGAACTTAAGGCTGAGAACACGATGTCTTGTCTGCTTCATTTCAGTATTACAGACAATAGCTGCCTAAAATCACCATCGAAAACAACAACCAAACCGCCAAATAGTTTGTACAAATTAGAAGGACCCACAGACTGCATGATGTCTTTCAAACTTCTATCTCATTCTAGAGTCTTCCTTCTTCTACATCTTTCAAATGAAATTGCATAAATTAAATAAATTATTGCCAAAAAAGACGTTGGAAATTATTTCTTATTGCACAAATCAAACGAAGTTGCCCAAATCTCATGAAGTTACCAATTGCTCATCAGTGCTTTAGTGGATATTGTTGTACACTCAAATAATGTATTGCTACGTGTCTTAACTCTCAAATGAAATCGTCCAAATTATCAAGGTAATTAGCAATTGCACTCGATGATTTTCTTTTTATATTATGAATTTTTTTTTTTTTATGTTCAATTGTTCAACTCTACAGGATGTTTAGCATCGAGTGTTTCTGTATATGACTATATGTCCTGTTCAACAACTGCAATTAGCCTTAAGAGATTATGATAATTTTATTCTCCTCATTAGTTCTGGTTAGAATTATGATCTGATGCTCCGATGATCTCTATTATATAAGGGAAGGGGGGAGCAATGGTGTCCTCTTTTGAAATGCCTATTTTGCCCCCCCTTCCCATTTTAAATTACAATTTCACTTACAAATTAAAGGGGGCTTCAAACAAAAATACCAAAAATAAATTATAACAATCACTTACAAGTCAACTAAAATCATAAAATTGCATAATTTACGTTATGCAAATCACTAAAATGAGAAAACTTTATAAAAACTTAAAAATTTCACTTACAAACTACAAGCTATGAAAAAATTGACTTGAAATCAAAGTGTCCATTTTCTTTACGATTTATGAAGTACTGTACTGGCTAAATTGATGAAAATGTCCCGGTAAAACGAAAAAAGAGAAAATGAAATTTAAGAAATTTCAATCTCTTCCAAAAATCAACTAAAAAATTATAATATTAGAAATCATAAATAAATTCAATAAAATTTCTATTTTGTTCATAGAATTTAACTTTGAAAAGTAAAAAAAAACAAAAAGAATGGTGAGAGACTTAAGTGACAGAAACTAAACCAATCAAATTTTGCAACTAATAAAAACAATTATACTTTGTAAGTCTAATGTTCTAATGCCGAAGAAAATCGAGTTTCTGTTTCGAAAAAAATTCAAGCGCACATCGCGTGCAAAAAATTCTAGTGTTACTTACCTGAATGGAGTATAATTCTAAGACTTAAATCTTTTTTAACCAAATTTCCTCTGGATAATGATAAACAAAAGTATAAGCTGGTGCTGAAATTTTGGTTTACTTTTTACTTGATAGCAACTTTATAGATATTGCATCTTACAATATTTTTTTTAGAAAAGTAACCTTAGATTTTAATTATTACGATTTGATGCAGTTTTTTGACGACCGCATCAGATTATTTTTGCCAAATTTGTCTCCCATTTTTTGGTTGATTTTCGGATACGGTTTTACAAAACCGCATCTGTTACTAAGTGACATATAAGATTTTTTCCACTAGTGATTGAGTTATATGTAGGTCTTAGTTATCATTCAAAGGAAAAAACATATACTAAAATGTCTTCTCAGTATTTCACAACAATAAAAAAAATCGAAATTATAGGTTAGGATGGTGAAAATTTGTTTGTAGGTTGAGAGTTCTAAATAAATGGGTAGTTAGAGTGAATGTACTATTTTTGTTATAGCCACCTAGTTGATTTTCCTTATCAATCATTGTAGACTTTCTTTTCTTCCTAACATGTTTTTCTCTATCAACACCCATTGCACTATATTAATCTTTTTGACAGAATTGTACTGAAAGTTTTATTTTTATGCAGTTTACACAAATATATCATTTGGATATTTGGAGAGTTAAAACTCTTATGGATATTGGTTTATATTGGCTGGATTACCTATCAAATATGCCGAATTTAGGGAGATATAATTTTTTATTTTAGGAATTATTTTTATTATGACTGTGCATCTGACTCCTATATTTTTTTGCCTTGATCCAAATTAAGCTTGATTGGACACATATTAACATCGATTAATATTTAGGAAAACATATTCAATAGAAAGTATTATTTTTGTACCATAATAAACTCAAAGGAAGAATGACTCGCATACAAAATTGTGGATGTTTAATATGTGGCAAAAAGCTTATTATTGTTTTATAATATTATATATAGATATAGATAGATTATATTTCTTTCAACGGAAAGTCTTTCAAATTCTTCTCAAATTATAATTTATATAAACAAATTTTGTTAAGATTTTGAATTGATCATGAACATCTTAAATTAAAATATTAAAATTTAATCCTTAGAAAATACATTATCTTCTACTCCCTCCGTTTCCTAAAGATCTTCCCTCTTTCCGTTTAAGCGCGTTTATAAAAGATCTTCTCTCTTTTACTTTATTCCTTATTTGGAATTTTTTTTCTCCTTTTTACCCTCTCATATCCCCATCATATGGTCCACCATCACATTATCAATTCAATTTTACTTCCTTTCTCTCTCCTACTTTAACCCCTTTTATTTGTTTATTTATCGATTTTAACCACTTTCTCTCTCCTACTTTACCCACCCCACACAAATGGATCCTCCTTGGTATCTGTAGGAACAGTAACAAAGAAGATTTTTAGGAAACGGAGGGAGTAATATAATAAATATCCAGCTAAATTTAGGCCACCAGAGAATTATATACAATATGCATCGTCTGTTCCTAAATAAATTTCCTAACATAAGCTTGTGACGAAAACTCACATATGAGTTATGACATAGTTTTAACACACTTACCCCGTTTCTTTTTACTTGTGACGGTTTGACTTTTATACTATTCACTAACTCCACTTAGTTTATGTTTGGTGATTTATAATTAATGAAAAACATATTCATGTGGGATCTTGTTATATTCGTCTCAATGTATATTTTTCAAATATCTACTTTTTATAAATTTTGTTATTATCGGTAATTAAAGATATATTGAAGTTATGCATTGGTAAACGTGAAAGTCAAACTGTTACAAGTAGTATTAATTTATACGATTACTATTATTATATATTAGTACGTTTGTTCAAAATGATTTTTTGTTCTTGTCGTTGACTCGTTGACGACACGATGATGACGACAACATCAACAAAAACAAAAACATTAGTAATACTAATAATCATCATAATAATCATTATAATAATTATAATAATAAGTTTTTAAATATAAGCATAATTTGAACTTATCTAATCTGATTTGATCTAATCTAATTTGATCTGATCTAAATTTATTTTTTCTAATGTTATCTATTTTGATTTAGGCTATGTTTAGTTCACCTGAAATTTTCTCATCATCTGAATATCTGATCTGATCCGAACTTATTTTTTCTGATCTGATCTGAACTGATCTGATTTACAAGATCTTATCTTTTATAAAATATATTATTACTATTATATTATTACTTTGTACTACCTCTGTTTCCTAAAGATCTTCCTTGTTACTATTCCTACATATACCAAGGAGGATCCATTAGTGTGGGGTATGGGGTGGGTAAAGTAGGAGAGATAAAGTGGTTAAGATAAATAAACAAATAAAAAGGGTTAAAGTAGGAAAGAGAAAGGGAGTGAAATTGAATTAATAATGTAATGGTGGACCATATGATAGGGAAATGAGAGGGTAAAAAGGGAAAAAATTCCAAATAAGGAATAAAGTAAAAGAGGGAAGACATTTTGAAAACGCACTTAAACGGAAAGAGGGAAGATCTTTAGGAAACGGAGGAAGTAATTCATTATTATGCAATACATTATAAGATCTTATTTATAGTATTACTATTATTATCATTTTATTTCTATTACAACTTTTACACAACTTTTATTAATAATAATTATAATAAATATTATCATTATTATAATAACAACAACAATAATTATAATCATAATAATAATTACTAAAAATAATTAAATAACCCAAGCCATTAATTTATAAGAGCACTTATAAAATGTTTCACACTTTTCCTTTAAAAAAATATTTCACACTTGAGAAGTCGGCAGACTCAACTCTTTTCTTTTCATATGAAATAAAATAAGATATACAAACAACTATGACTTGCGCAAGAAAGAAATGGATAGCGTGCAAGTTCAAATAGCTAGAGAGATTTGAAATTCGGTATATAACAGATCTAAATTTATAATTTGTATCTCACACTTAGCTTATTTTGAAATGTAATGTGAACTTAATTAGTAGTTTCGTTGTCATGAATTTGAGCTATCATTTTATATATTTCTTATTTTTGCGCCAATCTTATGTTATTAACACGTGGCTTTTAATTTTTTATTATTTAATAACAACAAAATAAGTTAAAATAATGATAACAATGATATTTATAATGATAACAACGAGATTAATAATAATTACCAATATTAATAATTAAAAAGTACAACAACAACAATAATAATCCTTTTGAACAAATGTACTAGTAAATAATAGTACTAATAGTAATAATGAGTTTTTGAATATTAGCATTATCTGATCTGATTTGAACTTACTTTTTCTGATTTGATCTGATTGGATCTGAAGTAAGCAAAAATAAGGTGAACTAAACATAGCCCTTATCTAATGAAATCTGAAATAAAGGTGACCTGAACATAGCCGTAGTTTCTGCTGGTTAGCTACGGAGTATTGTAGTAAAGACGACCAATAAAAAAGAAATACGACCAAATGCTTCGTCAGTTGGGTAAAGTTATCTGGCTAATAGCAGGGCAACGCTACATCTACCCGGTGGGTAGTTAACTCACTAGAAATAGAGTGTTAAAAACTATTAAAACTGATGAGTTGGATTCCACTATTTATTCATTTCTATTAGTAGTAGGTTGTTGGCCCACTGAATAGATAAAGTTTTTTCCCTAATAGCAAGTGTCCCTTATAAAATCAATGCTATAAAAAGTTATCCTGGAATTATTTAAGTTTCAAGAAGAATTAATGAGCCTTACACAAATTGTGAAACCTTATACAGTAACCTATGACCTGAGACATCGACACCTGCAAAAAACTTTATCTACCTTTAAAATTCAATGCTACTTTGTTTTCACAACAATTTGTTGGAAATTAACTAATAAAATAATTATTTTGTTAGGAAAGAGTTAATAAAAAAAAATTGTTGAAAAAGACCTAATGTAATACTCCCTCCATCCTAGTATAATATAATGCTTGTTTCTTTTTCACACGGTCTCCAAGACGTAACTTTGACTAGGGGTGCTTATCGAGCGAGCCGAGCCCGAATAGCACTGGGCTCGGCTCGAGCTCGTTTAAAATTTTCCAGGCTCGGCTCGGCTCGTGAGCTCGCCGAGCTTGGGAGAGCCGAGCTCGAGCTCGGCTCGTGATGGAAATTTGGGGCTCGAGCTCGGCTCGCGAGCTCGTTTAGGCTCGGCTCGCGAGCTCGTTTAGGCTCGGCTCGCGAGCTCGTTTAGGCTCGGCTCGCGAGCTCGGCTTGGCTCGAGTAGGTGAGCTTGTTCACTCACCCATCATATGCTTTTATAAGTTGAATTCCCTCTTAGCATTGCTAAGATTTCAATGTGGGACTCCATGGTTTGTTAAAGAAAAACAAACTCACTATCCCCATTTCAATGTGGAACTCCATGGTTTGTTTAAGATAAACAAACTCATTCTACATATGCTTATATAACTTGGAATCCCTCTTAGCATTGCTAAAATTTCAATGTGGGACTCCATGTTTTGTTAAGAAAAAAAAAACTCATTATACCCTTGTTTTGTTTACATATGCTTTTATAACTTGGAATCCCTCTTAGCATTGTTAAAATTTCAATGTGGGACTCCATGTTTTGCTAAAGAAAAAATTATCAAATATTTTAAGTATTAAATAATCAAATATTTAAAAATATACTTCATTCCCTCTATGAAGAAAATAAAGTATAGTTTTGTTTTCCAACCAAGGAGATACAAAATTAAACTTTAAGTTGAAGTAAGGAGTAGTAGCTATTTATAAAGAAATAAGGTTGATCCTTGTTTTCTTAACCAATGTGGGACTTTAGTGCCTAGTGGAGTAGAGGTGAAGTTGGATCACAAATTAAAATATATAATTTGTAATCTAAATTAAAATATAAATTAGTATTAAATTTTTATAATATAAAATATTTTTTTAATATAAATATTTTTTTTAATGTAAAATAATAAACGAGCTGCTCACGAGCTTTACGAGCCGAGCTTTGCCTAGCTCGGCTCGGCTCGTTTAAGTCTCGAGCCGAGCCCGAGCTCGAGCCGAGCTTCAACGAGCCGAGCTTTGACCGAGCTTTGACCGAGCCGAGCCCGAGCTGCTCGCGAGCTTATCAGGCTCATTATCACCCCTAACTTTGACCTTCAATATCTTCAGTTCCGTAATAATAAAAAATATTAAAAGTTGATATTATGAAACTTCAGACGAATTTAACAATATAAAAGTAATTATTTTCGTTACTTAAGACCATCTCAACTTTTTCCAACCAAAGAGTCATTTTTTCGACATTCGTTTTTCTTCCCCTCCCTGTATCATTAAATGGACCAACTTTTTTTTTTCTATCCTAATCTTTTAAAATGAGAAGCGAGAGGAAAGGGTTTGGTAAGGTTAGGGATGGCAACAGATCAGACATGGATCGAATTATGCATAATTCGACTCCGATCGACCTTACAAGAAGTCGGATTTTAAATCTAACTCTTACTCCAACTCCGACTTCCGACTCCAAAAATCCGACTTCGACCCGATCCGACTTTTTTTCTCCCCATTCTTTTAATAGAAAAATCTTCTATAATACAAATAATCTAATTAATTCTAATTTTTTAATAATCATATGAAAATGTTATATAGTACTAATAATTTAAAGTTTACTATTATTTTTAATAATCATTTGTTTAATGGAAAAATCTTATATAATACAATTGCCTCGAAGTTAGAGTCAGATTATACATATATAATACATTAATATAAATAAAAAAAAATTATTAATTGCCTTAAAGTTGGAGGGTCGAATTCAGATGTTGGATTATTTTATGTGATCCGACTCCGACCCTCGTACGACCCGGAGTCAGACTTTTTAAACGGACTCGGATGCGGATTATTTTTTTGTCGGATTCGACTCGAATTTTTTCCTTCAAATTGGAGCGGACTAGTGCCAAATTCGGAGTGGATGGCCATCCCTAGGTAAGGTTAAGGGATTAAGAAAGAAAAAAAAAAGGTTGGTACCATTTAATGAGAAAGGGAAGGTGAGAAAAGTCAATGCAAAAAATTGACTTTTTGGTCAAAAAATATTGAGGTAGTCTTAAGTAATAAAAGGAAGTAATATAATAGGTCTTTTTCAACAACAAAGTTTTTATTAGATCTTTCTCAACAAATTAATAATTTTAACACAAAATCTTATATGAGGTCGGTCACACAGGAAGTTACAGGTGTGGCCGAGCGCGCGACACGCTGTCAGCCCGTCAGCTCATCTTCAATGGTCATATCTCACTCGTTTCTCATCGGAATCGAGCTTTTGACTAGGTGTTGGAAAGCTATCATGCCAAATTTTCATCTCCAAGTTGAATATTCCCAAAATTTAAGTATGTTTGCATAAACACTTATAAAGAAATGGAGTTACTCTTATAAACAAATGGAGTTACTCTTATGAACAAATAGAATTACTCTTATGACCAAATGGAGTTACTTGTATGAGTATGTGACTACTTTTAACAATAAAAAAGTGTCATTCCTATAAATAAATGTAGTTACTCTTATAAGCAAATGCGGTTACTTTTGTGAATCTTTGGGATTACTCGTATGATTAAATGAGCTTACTCGTATGATGTATTGAAGTTACTTGTATAAATAAATGAGGTTACATGAATTAATTGGGTTACTCATAAGATTAAATGACATTACTCATAGATTAAATGACATTACTAGTATGAATTAATTGGGTTACTCATATGACAAAAATGGGGTTACTCATATTATAAAATGGGGTTACTTGATCAAATAGGATCATCATATGATTAAATAAGGTTAATATTGTGAACTAACGAGGTTATTCGTATGAAAAAAATGAAGTTACTTTTGTGAACAAATGAGGTTACTCATTTTAATATATAAGGTTACTAATCAGTTTACTTTTATGAATTAATGAAGTTACTCGTTTGATTAAATGTGATTACTTTAGTGAACTTTTGGGATTACTCGTATGATTTATTGAAGTTACTTGTATAAATGAATGAGGTTACTAGTATAAATTAATTGGGTTACTCATAACATTAAATGAGGTTACTCATAGATTAAATGACATTATTAGTATGAATAAATTGGGTTACTCATATAATAAAACTAGGGTTACTCATATAATAATATAGGGTTACTCATCCATCTTCCTTACAATTGTTCACAAATAAAGTAACCCCATTTTATTATATGAGCAACCTAATTTTTATCATACGAGTAACCCAATTAATTTATACTAGTAATGTCATTTAATCTATGAGTAACCTCATTTAATCTTATGAGTAACCCAATTAATTCATACTAGTAACCTCATTTATTTATACAATTAGCTTCAGCAAATCATACGAGTAACTCAAAAGGTTCATAAAATGAACCGCATTTGCTTATAAGAGTTACCTCATTCATTCATAAAAGTAAACTGATTAGTAACCTCATTTATTCAAATGAGTAACCTCATTTGTTCACAAAATTAACTTCGTTTTTTCATACAAGCAACCTCATTAGTTCACAATATTAACCTTATTTAATCACATGATGACCCTATTTGATCAAGTAAACTTAATTGTTTATTTTGTAACCCCATTTATTATTAGAGTAACCCTATTTTTATCATATGAGTAACCCAATTAATTCATACTAGTAATGTCATTTAATCTATGAGTAACCTTATTTAATCTTATGAGTAACCCAACTAATTCATACTTGTAACCTCATTTATTTATACAAGTAATTTCAATAAATCATACGAGTAACCTCATTTAATCATACGAGTAACCTCAAAAGTTCACAAAAGTAACCACATTTGTTTATAAGAGTAACCATATTTTCTTTATAGGAGTGACACCATTTTATTTTTAAAAGTAACCAAATACTCATACAAGTAACTCCATTTGATCATAAGAGTAACTCCATTTGTTCATAAGAGTAACTCCATTTGTTTATAAGTGTTTGTGCATAAGGGTCAACTTCAAAAGATCATATCTCACAACACACTTAATATTTTTGGAAGATTCAAGTAGGACATGAAAATTGAGCTCGATAGCTTTCCAACGCCTGGTCAAAAGCTCGATTCTGATGAGAAACAAGTGAGATATGACCATTTGAAAATGAACTGACGGACTGATGGTGTGTCGCGTGCAACTACATCTATAATTTCGCGTGTGGCCGGCCACACGCAAGACGCGCTGTAACTTTAATAGGTCTTTCATAGTAAAAAGTTCTTTTTTGATTACTTTTTTCCTTTATTTTTGTAATCGTCTTTCCTTTTGGTTAGTAGAGAGTTGCAAAGGGTATAAATGATACAGATACAATGAAAATTTTAATTGGGTTCAAGTGATCACCTTTTTTTTTTGAAAGAGAAATTTCATTAATGGATGGCCAAACGGCATCTACAATAAGTATTAAAGAAAAACAAGACATAATTAAACAAGATCAAAACAAATTCATCTTCGAATAAACTACAATGAACTAGATCGAGCAATACAGCGCAACCCCCTTGTATTTGCTGGATCACGCAGCTATTGATGGGGAAGTCTATCATTCTGACATAGTTTGGGGAAGAAAATTCTTGATTTAACCATGTTGACCGCATCCGAATTTCCAATACTTCGTTGTTGATGGTCTTAAACTTAAACCAATAGGAACAATTTCTCATACCAATTTTTAAACTTCCACGTGGGAAGAGAATAAAACCAAACTCCAAACTCCCATAAAAGGAGAGAAAGAACCCAAAAATTGGGTAGAAAAATCTCAAAAAGAGAGAGAGGATGGAAGATTATTAATAACAAAAACAATGAAAACTAGAAGAAAAAAGAAGAATTGGGGGATTACCACCATCAAAGGATGATGGCAGCCCCAAACTAGAAGAAAAAGATTACGGTTTTTTTTTGGAGAGAGGGGAGAGGAGGAGGCTAGGATTTTTTCTGTTAATTAAGTAAAGGTTTTTTTTAACATTTAAGCATTTCAAGTGATCAACTTAATAAGGAGATTGAAGATACAAATTAAAAATCATTCTCTTCTAACAAGGAAAATTACAAAGAAAATTCAGATTTATGTAGATAGGGACAATCGATCCCATTATTTATAACTTGTATCTCGTCATTTACATTTTTTTTTACCCACTGGGGACCCGTTGGTAAGAAGAAGGACCCTACTGGATTAACACCTATCGTTCAGGTCAGCCAGCCAAGCTACACAGGTCAACGCTTGAGAGTAGGGGTATATAAGGGAATCCCTACTCCCAAGCATAAGTAGCTAGTGGAGTTCGAACTTGTGACCTCCAAGTCACAAGATGAATTTCCCACTGATAAATCATTTTTATATAGAGTTTTTAGGCATATTTCGGTTGTATTTTTAGAGCATATTGATTCATATAGCTGCATTTTAGGTTTCATTAGCATAGATTATCTATTTTGTGCTCTATTACGCTTTGTTTGTGGTTTTCTTAATGTTTCAGATAGTTTCATAACTATTTGGACGTTTTCGAAGCAATTTCGGATGAATTGGATAATTCTTGTAAAGGGAGTTGATGAATGGTGGCTTTTGATCGATGAATTTATGTTCGTTGATTATTCTCTTGTTTCTTATAATCATATTACGTGAAGTAGCTTCCATGAGGATCGCGACATATCTCTCGGGGGTAAATTTGAGTTGAAAAACAAAGAAATGCATTATTTTCGAAGTGATAAAAATCAACACATGTTCACTCTTTTGATCATAACTTGAATTTTACAAATTGGATGGAAGTGACGCAAATCGCATTGGAAACTAGACTTGAATATCTTCACAACGATAGGTCACGCACCTATAGACAATTCCTAGAACGCAAGATATATCCATCGAAAGTTGACCTTGCGAATCTGGCTGCATGCGAACCAGCGCCCAACGACCTGCTTATTATCTTTGGAATGCATTGCTGCCTGGCCCACTGGCCACCCAGCGCCCACTGATCGGGCTCGACGCGCCTAAGTGGTAGACGCATTATGTGGGCATGGTGGCATCACTACTATCATCCCATCATCAAACTTCTTTTATTAGTTTACTTTATTATTTCCTTTTCTTGGATTCATTATTAAAATATTAGATTAGAGGAAAATATAAGAGGGGAGATTTATTTTATTTCTGTCTCATGCTTTTATTCCTAGAAAACTCTGGTATTACGTTTATTCTTCATCTCTTTCCTTGAAACCCTAGTTTTTGCTTCTCTTCCATTAATTTAAATTCTAGAGGTATTGTTCCATTGTTTTCTTCTTTATTAATATTTGCTATTGTCTTCCTCTTGCTTTATTATTGTTTTCATTATTTCTCCATCATGAATTCTAGGTTGATTATTGATTTTGCTTTAGTTATTTCAATTATGAGTGAGTAGTCTCTTTTTTAGGGCAAAGGGAGGGAAGCCATGTTTATACCGTGATATTTTCTTTGAAATTGATTGATTTATAGATTAGGGTTGTGAGTAATACCAATTGATAAGTTTTAAATAGTTTGATTCTTGTAATTGGCCAATAGCAAGAGTTGATTAATTTGCTAATAGGAATTAGAATTGAAAGATCATATTCTCAGAGGCTTCATTACAATTCAATTTAGTTCAGTTCAGTTGCAATCAATTTAGTTCAGTTCAGCTTCAATTATCATTTCTATTAGTTACAATTTAATTTATTTCAGTTCAAATCAGTTACAATAAGTTCAGTTCAGTTCAGTTGCAATCAGTTCAGTTTAATTTAATTCAGTTTAGTTGTTTTATGTCGAAGAGAACATGCCCTAGATACATGAAACATGTTGATTCTCATATATATCAATACACTACTTTGACGGTTAATATTTAGAAGTATCGATTACTAAAAGGTTTTATAAAAAAATTGACATTTCGAAAATACTTTTTGAGACTAATAATCCAACAATATATTATACGCATGCATGTGATGACATTTGTATTTATATATTAGCTTTAAAATGCGGTCGGAGTTAGTATTTACGTAATGCAAAATTTTCAATACTGCTTGTATTTAGAAGCAGAGGTAAGAATTAATAGCAAACCCTATATATTGGTATGATTTTCGATGAGTGCTCTGACTTAAATAAATAACAGCCTAACTTAGCTAAAAAAGTATTGGCAATTCATAGTGAAATACCGAAATGACATCTCACAAAATTTTAACTTAGCTATAGTAACTACTAACTAGTAAGTGTCCTCTGAGTCCGTGACAGTGATTCAAACTTCATAGATATAGTAAAGTAGAAATAGTCTAGCCCATGCAGTTAATTAATAGAAGTAGATTTATAGCAGATTGCAATTATGAACTTCAACTATAAAAGCAAGAAGATCAGTGCGCGGAAAAAATGTTCTTGATCGAATACTCTTATTAACACAAATGTCCATGAGAATATTATGAAGAATTGGTATTCAATTTGAACTACGTAGACATACCACTAATTATAGTATGAATAATTCTTATACAAATATGCTATTTTATTTTCATATATTAGGAAAGGTCGAATTTTGGCATAATGAAGAAGATAAGGAAAAATATGTAGTTGTTTGTTTGATATGAGAAAACATGAGAAATAGAAATTTCTAGAAATTGAAATTTTAGTGAGTTGTTTGTTGACAACAAAATAGCAAAATGAAGGAATTAGAAATTTCTAGGAATTTTGAGTTCCCACAAAATGAAGGAAGTTACTTACCTGCTACCTAGATCTCCTAGGTAAGTAGAGATCTCCATAAAAATTCAGTTACCTCATTGTCAACCAAACAATTTAACTGATTTTTTTTCCTATAAATTGCAATTTTGTGGGAGTTTGAACTTTTCATGAAAACCAAACGACAATGTCTTAGAATTGCTTAACTAGAGGTGGCAAAATGGATGGTTTATGCGGCTCAAGCTTATTTAAGCTGTGTTGGATTCGTTGTGGTGTATTATTTGGTTCGATTTTAAATCAGTTTAATTGGTGTATTCCAATGAAGCCATGTTCATGTGTTAGTAATAAGTAATAGATATTAGTTACACTAATTTTCAAATTGGGCGAACTTAATTTCTTATCTAAATCTCATAGGCTTTGTGTGGAAAAACATTTTAGTTAACTTAAATGCTAAGCTACTAATATATTTTAGGTGCTCAAATGATAGTTGTGTTTGGGGAGTACTTAAGATAAAATTCCAGGTGGTTAAAATGACTTAAATGATAAGTTAAAATTTTCCCCTTTTCAAAATCAGGTGATTGAAATTTTGAAAATTATTTTTTAAAATTTTGATATCAACTAATTTTGCCAAAATAATTTATCAACTTAAGCAACTAATTTTATCAGTTTCAGCTTTATCTTATCAATTTCAGGTAACTTATCAGTTTTTTAGTTTATTTTCAACTAATATTGCCAAACAGAACCATACCCTCATTATCTTAAGTCAAGTCTAAGCCTAATCCCTCGCAGCTGAGTTGAACCCCTGCACATTAGTCCCTCCCAAGGTCATCTTACTATTTTATTATGTTATAACTTATGACAATTGTATTATATTTTTTTTAAAGATAAGTAAAAAAGGATATTAGGAGGTCCTCTTCAAGAGGAAAGCTCCTAAAACATCGTTTACAAATTGGAATTTAAAGCTGAAGAAGAATTATTTACAATGAGAAAATGAGACTCGATTAAATTACCTAACACTTGCAATCTAATTTGCTGCTTTATTGACTTCACAATATATAATATATGTATTCTATTTTTGCATAGCATATAAAACATTATCACGATTGCAAAAATAAATGGACACTCCATTTCAACTAAAAAAAATGTGTTTTTTCAATCTACATAATTTCACTTTTCACATTTACCAATATCCAACTTTGGTTGATAATATTTTAAATTATAAATAAGTAAAAACTATAAACAGTTGATACTTTGAAAACATGTGGTCGGTGACAGTGAGACAAATCTAAGAAGATCCAATATAAACTATGTTTTCCCTTGTATTATAAGCCGCAAAAGATGGTCAAGGTAAACTACACAATATTAAGATAAAAATTCCATAGATTAAAAAGAAACTAAGGGAGAATATATATTGGCTTTCTTGGGATGAGCATATAATTTATCGACTACCCATCTGGTTTTTTTATTAGTTCACCCTATTTTTTTTATGTTTTTGGAGTAATCCTATACGAGTTTTACATTATTATCTTTACAATAAAGTTTCTTCTTTTATAATCCACATACCTTCTTTATAATAATGGAAAAATTGACATGAATAAGCCCAACTTTCACCAGTCTTTTAAAAATAATCCCAACTTTGGATTATTTTAGAATAATCCCAACTTCAGGGAGTATCTTCTCAAAATAATCCGAACTATTAATTATCTATATAGTATAAACCCAAAACGGATTAGCATATGCAAGAAAAGTGATACTTTGGTTTATTTTGAGAAGATTCCCTCAAAGTTAGGATTATTCAAGAATAATCCAAAGTTGAGATTATTTTTTGAGAAGACATGTGAAAGTTGGAATTATTCCCGTCAATTTTTTCTATAATAAATTAACACTTTTCCTTCCTTTCTATGACCCACATACCTATTTCTTCTTAAATTTTGTTTCCAAAAAAATTGGGTAAACTAATAAAAATCAGAGGGAGTACTTTTATTGATGCAAGCTAAGCTAAGTTTATTGAAAAAATAAAAATTCATTATTTTGATGTTATCTGATTTTTTTTTATCATCATTTTTTTTATTT
Source organism: Beta vulgaris subsp. vulgaris (assembly GCF_026745355.1). NCBI lineage: Eukaryota > Viridiplantae > Streptophyta > Magnoliopsida > Caryophyllales > Amaranthaceae > Beta > Beta vulgaris. The sequence goes on from NC_079209.1 coordinate 11,531,976, forward strand.
GCAAAAGAGTGGTTAAGCTACAAACAAAGGAAACAAACTAAAAAGAAGACTAAGGATAGGAGTTAGCTCAAGTGGGTAGAGCGCTCCCCTTGGCCCTTGAGGTCAGGTGTTCAATCCTTACCCCCAGCATTATGTTGGGGTATTTCCTTTACATGCTATGCATACCTTACCAGCCAATGTGTTGGTGTTTCCTACAGGCTAGTAGCCTTGTAGGGGGTTAGCCTTTGGGCTGACTTAATTTCCTAATCAAAAAAAAAAAAAAACTAAAAAGAAGACTAAGCAGTAAAGTTGTCAAATAGGTCATGTCATTTACTACTGTATCAAAAAGCCTCGATACTAACCCGATCTGTTTACCTAACCGTGTTGAAATCCCCCTTAACACTAGAACGGCCGGCCGCTTAATTAAGCGATTATCCGTGTTGACTCATTTAACTTATTTATTCAAAATCCCTAAAAAAATTAACAATAGATCGATTTTTTTATGTTCATTAATCGATCCATGTTTATTTAGAAGTAACTCGCTAGTATATTAGAAAGATTTAAAGAACTCATTAATATTTTGCCAACTTATACCCTAAATGGTCCATGCTAAAACGTTAAAGTTTCCTATATGTTTAAGTTAAACATGTAATAAGTCGTGTTAGTTTTAGGTTGAAAATCAACACTATAACCCAACCCATTGTTTAACTGATAAAATACGTATTGACCCGTTTATATAAATTATGTCGTAAAAGCTTGACACTAATCCATTTTTAACTCCGATTCGTGTGATGTCAACTTTTGACAGCTCTACTAAGTAGAAATAACATAACTTGGTATGCAACACCACTTATAACATCATTAATCATCAGTATTATCTTAATAGAATAACTTAATAAATTGCATTAGTACATACTCCTACAGTCCTACTTCATTAAATAACTGAATCCGAGCGAAAACAAGAAGCAATAAAGCAAGTATTACTACTACTATAAAAGACTTTCTACTTATAGTATTTCAAAATTAAATGCATCATCTATTCATCCATGCATTATTAAATACCTATCCGACATCCGGCGGATAGTACAATCTGTCTACTCATCAATTAATTATGTTACTTCATAATCAACAGATTAAATCTTCAACACCTAGGTCCTAGGTAATATACCAGCCTTAAGAGGGTTCTTCATAACCATAGTAAAAGCAAAAGTTTCAGTCGGGTCGGGCGGGCTACCCGATATAGGAACCCAACGAAAAGCTTGCACCATCCTAGCAAGTAACAGACCCACATGCAACGTACCCAAATTCCATGCCGGGCATATCCGCCTGCCCGCCCCGAATGGCAGCATGTTAACCCCCCGGTTGCCCGTCCAGTCCACTTCATATCCTTCTTCTCCGGGTAGGAATCTTTCGGGCCGGAACGCCTCCGGGTCGGGCCATAGGGTCGGGTCTTGGGTCAGCCACGCCGTGTAGATCTCGAGATTTATGTCTTTTGGGATGGTGTAGCCGCCTAGGACGGTGTCGTCCGTGGCGGCGTGGGAGAGAAGGAAGTGGCTCGGTGGGTGTCGCCGTAGGGTCTCCTTGATGATAGCTTTGAGATACACCATCTTCTCGAGGTCGTCCTCGTTAATTATCCCATTTTTACCAACCACGTCCACTATTTCCTCGTACAATTTCTGTTGCACCTGCATGTGGGAAAGGAACATTGCATATCCAATATGTTTATCTAAAAAACACATGAAAGATTAAGAAAAGAACCTAAAAGTTTCATTAAAAAAACCTCGTTTTGGAGCAAAAAAACATATTCATTATTTAGATGAGGTATAAAATATATAATTGAGTAATTGAGATTGAACGAAACTTCTTCCGACTTTTGATTATTTGCGATATTGACTGATTGAGTGTTATCTTTGTAAACTTTGTAGTATAGAGTAATATTATTGGATTCATCATATTGAATATAAATATATTTTTGAGATGTGACCTGTAACATATTCTCATTTAGAGTATATATAATCAAAGGTAAAAACTATAAAACAAAGACGTGAGTAAAAAAACCTAGCCTCCCCTCTCCTTTTCTCTCTCTAAAACCCTAGCCTCTCTTACCCCTTCTTCATCAATTAGGGGGCTGCCATGGATGTTTTCATCCATGGTAAGCCCCCTTTTCCCTTTTATTTTCAGTTTTTAGTTCATTTTCTTGTTTTGTTCAATAAATTAGTATCTCTTTATGAGATTTTCTCGAACCCTTTTATGGGGTTTTTAGTTTCTGTTTTGGAAATCTCCTTCTCCCCTATGGGAGTTGTGAGTATGGTTCTTTTGTTTTTAGGTATGAGAAATTATTCTCATTTGTTGAAGTTCGAGACTCAACATGAAGAATTAGGGTTTCACAACTTCTGTAAAATTATGGAAGACTATTGGAGTACGTTCATCCCAAAATTTCCGCATTTGCAGATCGTATGCCGAACCAGAGCGAACTCACAGATTGCATTGCTTCAGATGAAGATTTTTATTAAGGCAAAATTAAGTCAAATCTGCGATGTTTACATTTCTAGGGTGATATGTATTTCTATTAGAATTTTATGTTTTTCTGAAATGATTTGTAAGTGCCGTTTGGCGAATTATTAATGAAATCCCTTTTCTTTTAGAAAAAAATAAATAAAACAAAGACGTGTGTTGCCTATGAAAAAGTAAATGTTTGTAATTGAAAAAAAAGTTGAAATATACAACAATACAAAATGGGAAAAAAGGAGTTCAGTGCTTTTTAGTGTACTTTTCTTTTACACTTTTCTTTCACTTAGTCTTTCGAGTCTGCAAAGATGTTGGCAGTTCAAGGTAAATCAATAAATACGATAATGAGTAATGCATGACAATTATCGTCAATGTGCCAGCCTAATGTGGAAGAATTTAGTAGAGCTTTCAAAAATAATTATAAGATAAGTTACAGAAACACTACCTTTTTAACTAAATAATTAAAACATATATATAGATTTTTTAGCAGATATTTATGAAAGTAACGTTATAGCATAGTAGATTACAGTTTTACACTTAAATAGCCTGTCAATAGAAAAAAAATTGAAAAATCAAATATGCTTAGGCTCTGTTTGGGGAAGCATTTCAGGTGACTTAAATGATAAGATGCTATAATTTTAAGTCACCTTGTATGATTAGTGGTGTTTGGTGGATGAACTTAAATTAAATTTAAGTCTAAAATTTGACTGAAATTGAGTTGGAGTAATATATAGCTTCTGAGATCAGGTGCTTAATTATTATTATTTATATCTTTTTAAGCCTAAAAAGATATTTTCTTTTTATGTTTTTAAGTCTAAAAAGATGTTTTAGCTACCGTCATAAATAATATTACTAAACAGGTTATGCAATCAGCTAACTTATCAGTTTCAGCTGCTACCTAATCAGTTTCAACCACCTTATCAGTTTCAGTTCCATTTCAGTCAGTTTTACCAAACATATACTTAGAAAATATAAATAACAATCAATAATTATAATAAACACGAAATATTCATGGTGATAATTAAGAAATAAATACTCAGAAACGTTGAATTTAAATATTCCCATATGAATGGTAGTAATGGAAAACTAAAAAGTGTTGATTTTAAATTTTTACGGTTCAATAGATGGGTTTTTTATGTACAATATAGTAATGATTTTCAAAATCTTTGGTCATGAAAACTTTTAGTTCTAGTACTAGGAAGTTTGGATAATACTAGATATATATTTTGACTGATGATGATGATGTAGTTTATATCTTACAATAATCTTATTCTTACCCTCTGGTCGACCACAAGGTGAAGGAGGGCCCACTCAATGGCGGTGGCGCTAGTGTCAGTTCCAGCATTGATCACCTCGGAGCACAAAGTCACTAACTCTTCCTCCCCGAGCCCGCCGGGCCTTCCGGGCGGGTCAAGACCCATGAGAGAGTCTACGTAGGCAGCCCCAACCGGACTCGCCATGTGGAGCGGGCTGCTATCGGCCCTCCCTCCACTCTCAACGAAAGCCTTCCGGGCCCGCACTAACGGGCCGAGGATCTCCATCTGCCTTTTCCTTAGCTCCTTGGCCCTCCTCAGTTGCCCCCGGGCAACCAAGGTGGTCAGGACGGGCAGGAAGTCTGGAAGCTTCGGTAAAGTCATTAGCATTACTTGTTTGAGTACACTCTCAATCCCTTTTATTAATTCTTGAGGTAACTTGGCTCCGAAGCAAATGCAGATTATTACGCTGCATATAGTGAGCCTACACTGGCTCATAACCTCTACGTATCCTTTATCTTGGGCCTGGTCCTTGATCAGGCCCATATGGTTATCTATAGCCCATTTCCTCACCCATCCGCACTGCTTCACCCGGGCCGGGCTCACTACCTCGGCAGCGAAGTTCCTACGTAAGGCCCGCCATAACGGGCCATACTCTGCCGAGTTGATAGCGCACTTGCCCAGGCTGAAGACTAGGCGGGTGGGTGACTCAGCAGGACGGCTCGCAAAGAGCGCGCCTCGCTGGACTAGGGCCTCATGGATCAATTCTCGGCCCGTGAGGATGACCATGGTCTTTTGGCCCATCTTCATCGTGAAGATGGGCCCGTACGTCTTACGTAGGTCTTGAACCACGTACATGAAGGGTCGACGTTGGAGGATGACTTGGAAGAGGTTTCCAACAATGGGCCACCCTGGCGGGCCCGGGGGTAGATTCCTCGGGCCCCCACCAGTGGTGGACCATCGCCGCCACCAAAATTTGAGGAAGAGTATTACTAGGAGGAGTAGGAGGATGTCTAGGAACTCCATTTTGTTGGAGATCAGAGAGAAATTACTTAATTTATGACAATAAGCTAAGCTAGTAGTGTAACTGTGTAACGGGTAGTAGTAAGAGGGTTTAATTTATAGTGTAAGAAAGAGTAGATAATTAAGAGAGAGTGAATAAATTTGTATCTACCAACCAGCTGAGAGTATATTGAATACTATTGACCAGTTAAAGCTTGTGTATTCACTGTTGTTAGTTGTTACTCACTTCGTACTCTGGGACATATGACACTAATTCACATATCTCATCTCATCTCATCTCAGGGATATTACACAAAGATGAAACGAAAAGAACTTCAACTCCCAATTTATAAATTAAAATCCTTATAGTATAAGCTCCTCGTTTAACCTGGAAGTACTACATAGTTTGAATTAATTATTTCTTCCACAGTTCCTCGTATAATCTAGTATTTCGTTCTTTCTTAATTAATAGCATCATATATAATATATATGCATAACTTTGAGTTTTAACATATCATTAATTATATATTAATAAAGATCATTCAAAGAAATAATATTATGAAAATATGCATTATTGCCATCAACCCAATAACAAAACAATATTGATCTTTGTATATTAATTTAAATATGATTTAAAGTTAATATCGAAATATTATAAAAGGTCAATATATGATGCATAATGTATATGTAGATGATGCATGCACGTAGAAAGTACTACTACTTAATGTAATTGGTAGGGGTGTTTTATTACTATGTGACTTTACGGTTTGTTTAGTAGTCATTAATAAATGGTGATAATGGGAATGTATTTTAAGCGTAATGTTATAAGGGAAGCACCCTTAAAATCTCCATGGGGAGGTAATTTCAACCGGTCTACAAATTTGTGTGTTTTTTTCTCCATGCATGGGGAAGTAATCTCAACCCTAAAATTTGTGATTTTTCTTTCAGGGGAAGGAATTTTATTACCAATCATTACTACCTATAAGGTGGTATTGTACGGGAATGAAAGTTTAAGAAGAAAAACAGACATTTTAGGATAAATTAGCACTGTCATGGAAACGAATAATGATTTTCTTCATAAATTTACATCCAAGTGGGGCGGGGATGGGTCTAGGTTTGGTGGGGATGGGGCGGGGATGGGGATTAAAATTCTACCCGCAATGGGTAGTGAAGCGGATATGGATTTTATGCTATCCCCACCCCATCCCCGCCCGCGAATGGTGGGGCGGGGATGGGTATAAATACGTACTTGGTGGGGCGGGGATGGGTCTGAAATATTCCCCCGCAATGGGTGGTGGGGCGGGGATGGGGATTGAAATTTTTATGTAGGTGCGGGTGTGGAGATACCATCCTCCTCCCGCCCCGCCCAATTGCCATCCCTAAATGCTGCAACATATTAGAAGCTGGATATTTCTACCGGAATCATCGTCATAGTTAATGCTACGTACTACCAAATATTCTTTATAAAGTAGAAACCTTATTTTTAATCAATGAGTAATTGATATTACCTTATCTTCAATTTAGTAGTAAACGAATATGTCATGATCATTAGTTTGCAAGATGTAATTGGAATCTATAACTAGACAAGGGAAAAGGGACAATAAAAGGTAGGGCGCCAACAGTAGTAGTTTGGTTGTTTTGTAAGAGACTAATTGCTATATTTAGTTTACCTGAAATTTTCTGATTTGAATTTATTTGATCTAATATGAACTTATTTTTTCTGATCTGAACTTATTTTTTTATCAGGTCTGATCTAAACTTATTTTTTCTGATCTGATCTGATCTGAACTTATTTTTTCTGATCTGATCTGAACTTATTTTTTCTGATCTGATTTACATGATCGATCTTACCTTTTATAAAATATATTATTACTATTATATTATTACTTTGTAATTCACTATTATGCAATATATTATAAGATCACCTTTATAGTATTACTGTTATTGGAGTATCATTTTATTTCTATCACATTACAACTTTTACACAATTTTTATTAATAATAATAATTATTATTATTATCATTATTATAATAACAACAACAATAATTGTAATCATAATAATAATTATTAGTAAAAATAATTCTATAACTCAAGTCATTAGTTTATAACAACACTTCTAAAATATTTCACACTTTCCCTTAAAAAAACTGTTTCACACTTAAAAAGTCGGCGAACTCAACTCATTTTTTTCATATAAAATAAAATAAGATATACAAACAACTATGAAACTTTACCTAAGTACTACTACTAATTTCTCTTTTACGTTGCACACCATGCAGCCTCCCCTAGCCCCCTCATTTGCTATGTGAACATTGATATTTTCAGTTTTTTTTTTAAAAAAAATCTTTTAGCAAAAATTCTCTCTCCATTATTTTCAGTTTTTTTTTAAAAGAATAAAAAATCAAAAGCTCCTGTTTTGCTCTGTAAACACAGAGTTTCCTTAGGCATAGTGTTGTTCTTGATCAGTGGATGGTGGTTTCCCATGTATTGACTTGTTTGTTGGTTATTGGAGGACAAACATAAATTCTACTGTCAAATTTAGGTATTGTCTGAATTTTCCTTTGCATCAAAACTGGTATAAAACCCAACTAGCTTATGGAAAACTGATCTCATCCCTTCCTCAACCCTCCTGAGATCCATTCAAAATCAGAGTGCAAACAAAGGTTTTTCTCCTTTTCTGACGACGAGTCTCAAAGGTTATTGCTTGGAACATTTTTGATCTCCCTTCATCAATGAGGTTAGTAGTACTCTAACTTCTAGTTTATTATTTTTTGGATGATTGAGTAATGCTCGTAGAATAGATTATTGAATTTATAGGTAAAACATTGATATTTGTGTTTATTGTTTTGGAAATAAATTCTTGATGTTGAATCTATAGTTTTTCATCATCCCAGTGTGTGCATTTCACCTTCCAATTGCTGAACTATGTGATTGAGTAATGCTCATATGCCATCTTCTTTTTTTTTCTTGTGTTACATCTATCTTTTTATATTAGGTTGTGCTACAAATTAAGCAATTAATATGTCAATAAATGGTTGTAGAATATGCCCGGTGCTGATTGTTCAGTTGTGAAATTAGTATTTTTTGTGGATGGCAAAATAAATTACTTTGATGTTGGGTTTTTTATATTAATTGTTCTGGAATAATGCGCTTTTTCTCTTGAACTATTGTATTACTTGTTTGGATCTTTAATAATTTTTGTGTCTTTCTTAAGCGTTTCATACTGACAATTTAATTTTCATTTGTAATTAAAATCATTACAATCGTTATACTATTTGGCTAGATGTTCATAGAAGATGTTAATTAAAAGATAAAGTCGGGGCTGATTTTTGTTATTTAATTTGCATAGAGGTGCTGATTTTTATTATTTGTTAATCCAATAAAGTTGGGGCGGTACCATTTTTTCGTCAAAAAATAAATATACAGTTTTTGTAGTTTAGTTTGCTTTTTTAATTTCTTGCACTTTTTTGTGGGTTATTTGACAAAACTATGAAAGAATGTATAAACTAATATTTAAAGTTTGTATTATAATAGTTATAATGGCAGAAAGGGTAACATGGTCCGACGGTAATATCGAAATATTTTTGGATATATGCATTAAGTTCAAAGTGGGTGCGTTCTCAAAGGTGAACTGGGATAAGATAATGGTTAATCTAAACATGAAAAGTGCGAAAAATTTCAATGCGAAACAAATAAGAAATCATTGGGATGATTTATGCAAAAAATTTAAGATTTTGAATGAAATGGAACTCAAATGGACTAGACTTGCATTTGATCCTATTACTGGTTGCCCACAAGTTGAACAAGATGACAGATGGAAAGTGTTTGTAAAGGTATGACATTATAAGTTAGTGTTTGTGTCATAATTCACTTTGTTTTGACATTATTGGTAAAAGTATTCAACCTTTTTTTATTGCAGAAACATAAGGGGATACCTATGAGATTAGTTAAAAGGCCTTTACCCCCATTTAGACTTATTACGGAAACTTTTTTTAGGGTCGTTTGCTACTAGCAAGTGGAGTTTTAATTTTTCTCCAGCAACGGGGGAGGGACAACTTAGTGGAGATAATAATGAAGGATCGATGATAGTGATGACCATGATGGGAGCATGGATGTAAATAATGACAATTACGAAAATGATGCATAGAGTGTATCCACTCCTAGAAGTACGTCAAAGGGTAAACGTAAAAGTGACGGATGCAGTAGTGCAGGCACAAAAAGTAAAACGAGTAGCATTGATTCTTGTTTAGAGTTGCTAAGAATGTCTATCCAAACTGGTTCCATGCAGATGGTTGGAAATAAATATGAAAAAGTCTCAGACGCTCTATGTAAAATTGAAGGAGTTGTTGAACAAGGTGAAGGATTTATATATCAGTGTATGCAATTCTTGCATCAAGGAGATAATGTTGAATTTTTCTTGGGACTTCGCTCCAATGAGTAGAAACTCATGTTCTTGAGAACGACATTTGCATGTCCTTAGCTTATATCCTCATTCTTATGATAAATCTACTTGAAGTGTGTTGAGCTTAACCTTTATTTTGCATTTGGGTTTTTAATGAGTTATCACTACTATCTAGTATTATGAGGTATTATGCTAGTATTAATTTAGGTACTATAGAGCTACTATTTTGTATGAACGTTAAGTTTAAGTAGCTTGATATGATATTATTGCATTATGTTAAATTTTATTATGGAACTTTTAAGCTTTATTTGCCAATATTATGACCTTTTATATTTCAATTATTTGTTTGTTGCAATTTTTTAAGTCTATACACTATTATGAGTTGCTCAATTATGATGCAATTTTGCAGAATGGACGCTATGATTCGGATTTGTGTCACAATCATTGCATTAAGGGAGTTGAAGAGATTATTCACACCAATTGAAAGATTACCTTTAAGGATAGGTGGAAAAGGTGGTAGTGAATATATACATAGATTTTTATATGCTCATCCCGATCTATTTAAAAAGCAATTAAGATTAGATAGAAACATATTTTTACAACTGGTTACTTGTTTATCATGAAAAGAATTATTATCAAGTGGTAGATTCATCGAAGTGGCGGAGCAAATAGGAATTTTTCTATATATTATGGCTAAAGGAAGTTCCTATCGTGATGTTGCTGATCGATTTCAACATTCAATTGCAACAATTGTTTTCCATTTCAAACAAGTATTGAACAAAAACCTTATATGTCACTAATTATTAGTAACATATGCGGTTTTTGTTAAACCGCATCCGAAAAGCAACCAAAAAATGGGAGGGAAAATTTGGCAAAAATATCTTGTGCGGTCCTCGGAAAACCGCATCAGATTAAAAAAACCGCTGCGATTTTTATTAATCTCATGCGGTTTGGAGACCGCATCAGATTTTACCCTTATTAAATTTTAAACCCGCGTCCCAGATCGAGCCCAATTCTCTTGTGGCCCATTTCTCCCTAACCCCAAACCAATCCCTCCCTTATAACCTTAGCCCAGCCCCGTCCCTCCCCTCCCTTATAACCCCAACCCTAAACATTTCAAATTCTCTCTCCTATCCCCCTACTGAACGACGCCCTTTTGCTCTTTCCTCCCTACTCCCTTCTCCTTTTCCTTCCACAACGAAGCACCACCACCATTTGCGTCCACCAACGAACCACATCTTCATCGCCTCTTGCGTCCACCACAAACCACGAATAGAAGAAAATGCACAGACGAAGACGAAGAGACGAAACGAAGACGAAACGAAGACGAAGAATAACGAAGATGTTGAACGTAATTTTGCATGTACTTTAGGGTTTAGATTTTTTATTTTGTTTGATTTATTTATATCTTTTCGATTTTTCAGTTTTAATTTATATTGTTTAACATATCTAATTATAGTTTAGTATAGTTTTCTCAACGTTTTTCGATTATCAGATTTATTTATTTTTTCGATTTTTCAGTTTTAAGTATAGTTTAGTTATTTAATTTTTATTTTAATTTCGTTGCCAATTAATGTCGTTATTATATATAGATTCGTATAATATTTCGTTTTCAATTTTTCGTCTTTAGATTAGTTATTATGTATGTATAGATTAGTACTCCCTCCGTTTCATTTTAATTGTTACACTTTGACATTTTACACTATTCACAAATTGCACTTTGACCCCCGTTTGTTATTTATACGTGAATAAAAACATAGTCATGAGGGATCTTGTTACATTCGTCTTAGTATGTATTTTATTAATATGCACTTTTTATAATTTTTAGAAATACAAAACTAGAGATATATATCGTCAAAGTTTTGCATTGGCATGCGTTAAAAGTGTAAGTGTGTAGATTAAAATGAAACGGAGGGAGTATAGTTTAGTTATTTAATATTTCGTTTTCAATTTAAGTACGTTGCCAATTTTCATTTTTCCTTTTCAATTTGGTTCATCTTGCTTGTGCGTGTTATATCGTTTCGATGTTGTTGTATTTTCAAAAACCACACAATCTGATGCGGTCAGCCGGTCATGTTAAGAACCGCATCAGATTCTTACTATACCGATGCAGGTTTTTAACCACATCATATTTTTTTGGTAGCTGATGCGGTCCCATCTGATGCAGACCAAAATCGCATCTATAAACTCGATTTTGACCGCATCAAATGGGCTTATTTCCACTAGTGGAAAGCAATGGTTCATCTGTCTACTGAGATCATAAGAGCATATCAAGATTTGAATGAAGTGTCTGCACAAATAGCGCAAAACCAACTATATTGGCCATTCTTTAAGGTAACACTTCACACCACATTATAATTTTACACTGCATTACTTGGCATATTATATCTTCTATCTAAAATAGCAATAACGCATTATTCGTTGTCATGCTTTAAGGATTGTGTTGGAGCTCTAGATGTTGGAGCTCTAGATGGACTCATATAAATGCACTTGTAAGCGACAATGATGGTATAGCATTTCGGGGACGCAAAGGAAACAAAACGTGGAATGTTTTGGCTGCATGTTTGTTTGATAGATTATTCACATTTGTCAATGTTGGATTTGAAGGGAGTGCTCATGATATCACAATTTGGAGTCATTGCTTAAGTGCACCAAAATTTCAATTTTCACATCCCCATGCAGGTATGAATTAGTAAAAAAAGTTTGTTTTATTGCAACTATAATACAAGAAAAAATATTTACATTCTCATTTTTTTGACAGGAAAATACTATTTGGTAGATGTTGGATATCCAAATACTATTGGATACTTGAGTCCATTTAGAAATAAAAATATAAGATATCACATTAATTGTCGAATTTCAAAATGGCCCCTCTCCAGAAGGCATGCTAGAAAACTATAATTATCTTCACTCATCTCTCCGTACTACAATTGAAAGATGTTTTGGGACCCTTAAAAAAAGATGAAAAATATTGTCAAACATGCCGAACATGGATGTCCCATATCAATTGGCTATTATGGTTTCTGCATTCACACTCCAAAATTGCATCCGATTGTATGAGTTGGATATACCGATTTCAAGGACCCTAATATTGCACCAAGTAGAGCAGATTGTGATACGTTCAATGATTTGCGCAAGAAAGAAATGGATAGGGTGCAACTTCAAATAGCTAGAAAGATTTGGAATTCAGTAGGAAGAGATATACCAGATCTAAATTTAAAATTTGTATCTCGTACATAACTTATTTTGAAATGTATTCCGAACTTAGTAGTTTCGTTGTCATGAATTTGAGCTATCATATTTTATATATCTCTTATTTTTGCGCCAATCTTATGTTCTTAACATGTGGCTTTTAATTTTCTATTATTTAATAACAACAAAAATAACTTAAAATAATGATAACAATGATATTTATAATGATAACAACAAGATTAATAATAATTACCAATATTAATATTTAATAAGTACAACAACAACGTACAATAATAATCCTTTTGAACAAATGTACTAGCAAATAATAGTATTAATAGTAATAATGAGTTTTTAAATATAAGCATGATCTGATCTGAACTTATTTTTTCTGATCTGATCTGAACTTATTTCTTATGATATGATCTGATCTAAGATAAACAAAAATAAGGTGAACTGAACATAGCCTAAGAGTGGCCAACTTCGGGCCTGTTCTCTCCAGCTTATTTTCAGTTCAGTTCAGCTCTAATCAGTTCAGTTCAGTTCAGTTCAGCTCCATTCTTTTATAACCATTTTGTTAAATATTATTATTATGTTGGTATAATTTATTTTACTAATTACTGTTATTATTATTATTTATTTTTATATCATTACTATTAAGTATTTTTATTATTATTATTATTATTATTATTATTATTATTATTATTATTATTGTTGTTGTTGTTGTTGTTGTTGTTGTTGTTGTTGTTGTTGTTGTTGTTGTTGTTGTTGTTGTTGTTGTTGTTGTTGTTGTTGTTGTTGTTGTTGTTGTTGTTTCTATATATTATTTTGTTTATTATAGATTTACTCATTATTATTACTATTATTATTAGGAGGAAGATGGTTTAGGTCAAAGCACAAATAAATCCACGTTTTTTTGCCCACAAACCAATAAAATCGCTTCAAGACGGTTTATGATGTAATTATCGCGGCCCAACCCAATCATTATTTTTATTATTATTATATTATTAAATATAATTATTAAAATAGTAATATTAATTTACTTCTTAGATATCATTGTTATTATATATCATCATCAAGTATTAATATATTAATACAAATAATATAAAATAATTATTATTAATTATCATTATTATCATTAATTATTATTATTATTTATTTATGATTATTAATATTATTTATTTATAACTATCATTTAAAAATATCCAAAATACTATTATTATTATTCATTATTATTACTTATCATTATAATAATTATTTAATATTCATATTATTATTGTTTAAATATTATTTATATATTTATTACATTCAATTTAATTTAGTTCGATTCAATTCATTTCAATTCAATTTAGTTCAGTTCAGTTTAGTTTAGTTCAGTTCAGTTCAGTTCAACTCCAATCAGTTCAGTTCAGTTCAGCTGTTTTATGCCGAAAAGAACATGCCCTTCAGGCCTTCATTGTTAATGGAAATGAGGGACTGCCAAAGACACAAGATGCAATATATTGTGTGCATGTTTTGAGAGTTTGGCAAGCCAACCTCTCAAAAGTGAGACCAGATTTTGTTTCACCTTTTTTTTTTTTTTACTATTATATGTGCTAGTCAATGGTCTTATTTTGGCACAAAACCTCAATATGCAGAACATTTATGTCGAAGGAGATAATCAGGTGGTGATTCACATTCTTCAAGGTCTATATACATGTCCATGGAGCATTAACACTCTCATCAATGACATCCGGTTGAAAATTAGTCAAATGACTATTTGTTCCATAGATCACATCTTCCGCGAAGCCAACTGCACAACAGACTATCTATCAAAAAAAGGTCACACTATTTCTGATGCGGTGGTGGACGTTGACACAGGAAATGATCCTACACTTGCCTATTTTGTAAACCTAGATTTGTTAGGTTACTCCCATGAGAGAAGGGTGCCCTAACTTCTCCTTTTGTACCCAAAAAAAAAAATAAAAAATAAAATAAAATATGTGCTAGTCAATTATATTGGTCCACATCATCAGAATTGTTAAACTGGCATCTTATCTATATATATCTAAAGTAAAATCCTTCAGGCCACGTGTCGCAAAGTTAGAACTTTGAAGCCCACGTGGCATGACGTGGCATGCTCCGTTGATCAGTATTCCTCGAAGCTAATGAGAGTGTCCACGTGTCACACGAATCAAAGCATATATAATTGATGTTAATTAAGGATTTTAATTGATATGTGATCTACATAATTAAGGAAACGTTTATTGGAATAACGTAATCTTTGTAATCTATGTGAACCAAATTGCACATGAAAATTACAAAAAAAAATTGAATATCAATCACGATATTAATTGATACATTTTCGAATCAATTAAGGAATCAATTAAGAAAATCTCAATATCAATCACGGTTGTAATTGATACTAAACCAACCAACCATGTTAATAATAAGGAAACAATTTTACATTACTATAATTACAAATAAATTAAAAAACATAAAAGTGGTAATTATACTCTCACAATTAGGGAGGATATTAGAAGATAAATTTCAAAATTAAATTTTCGAATCAATTAGGAATCAACTAAGGAAATTTGAATATCAATCACGATTGTAATTGATACTAAACCAACCACCCATGCTAATATTAAGGAAACAATTTTACATTACTATAATTACAAATAAATAAAAAAACATTAAAGTGGTAATTATACTCGGCCATATGTAGTATAAATATCAATGGTTCTTTGGCCTTTATCTCACCACACCACACCATAACCCAAACTATCGTAATTTTTAAAATTGAAAGAGAGTCCAAATGACGTTTTTAGGATGGTCATGGCACACCATAAAATAGTTTGTTCGTTTCTTATTCATGCGCTTTTATGAGATTAGTTTCAAAAAAATACTAAATCAAAACCAATCTAATAACCATAAACGTGATATGTCCGTAATTGAAGATGTATTTCATGAAGTCCCATGTGAAGCACAATGCGCCTCAATTGAAGATTCTGCGTGTAAACCAAAAACGTGTGAAGATACATGGCATCCGAAATTGGCACATTCTAATTTCTTTGATGTTGATGCAATGGTTTTAACACTATTTCGTTCGGGTCGTCTTTTGTGTCATAAAGTATCAACTGAATTCACGCAAGATATATGTTATGATTCGCCTATATGGGATACTATTGAAGACGTTTGTTCATCAAAATCTGGGTTTAGGGTCTACTTGGATTGTGATAACATGATGTTGTACTACCTACACACTTTACCTCCAAGGATTCATAAAGTGTGCCATGAGTGTTTCGAAGAATTGAATTTGGTCGACGGAAATCTTCTTCATTTTAGAAATAAAAATTTGTTGTATTATATTGCAAAGAATGATTAGCAAGTTGTCTTACATACTCTTTTATATTAATGTAGTATGTTAATTTTCTTAATTGAATTACAAAATAAGTGCAATTAGAGTTGTACTATTTGTTTGTCAATCTTAATATAAAAAAAAAACGTGTTTGCTATTATAACTCACGGTTGGTGATTAACACATGCAATAAATTCAAGCTTTTAAATACCAACCAATGCATGCAAGCCATTAAATATTATCTACCACCTAATGCATGCAATACATTAAATGATATTTTTTTTTGCCTATAAAATAGACTTGAAGAATCCGGTTTTCATTAACCCTATTGCTTCCAATACATTAAACCCTACTGCTTCCATATGTTTACAATCTGTTTTTAAATTTCCAAGCTAAGTATCCTTCTAATTTCTGAAAAAACAAATTATTTCATTAAATGGATCCTAAAATTGCTAAACATGTCAATGATATTAATGAGTCTATGATGGAATTTTTTGAAGCATGGTCTGCCATTGATGAGCAGATTGCGAATTCTCTAAAAGCACTAGAGAAATTAAAAGAAGAAGATATGGAAACCATGGGTTATGTTGGTATGATTATCTCCTTTCGTAATAAGATTGAACTTGCAACAATAGAAGCAAAGGAAAGAGTTCAGTATTTGGATTCCCTAATAAATGATTAATGTAATTAAACATGTGTAACCATTGGGGATGAAAAGATGAGATGATGTCTTGAAGAATGAAGTATTCAAGTTTTCTCATGTATTGTTTTGCATTTTCGTATTAAATATGTATTACATATCTCTATTTATTTTTCATGGTCATGAATTTTGTTTAATCAAGAAAAAGTCTTGCAGTACATGACTAAATTGCTTAAGTGGAGTTTCATAGTAATTAATTTGTGAATGTTCGTATTAAATATGTATTATGTATATCTCTTTAGTTATCATGGTCATGAATTAAGTTTAATCAAGAAAAAGTAAAATATAATGCATAATTTTTTATTTTTTTTTCGGATCTATAAAAAAACGTGACTACAATTTATATCTAACATAACTATTTTGTATATTTCGATCTAACATTGAACATATCACCGTGGGATACCCTTATGTGTGTTAAAGATTTTGATTTGATTTACCTTTTAATATATTGATTCGTTACCAAACACATGCATTAAAACACTAATAGAAAAACGTTAATATTTAGCAGTTTAGAAACGAAATATTCCAGTGAATTTTTTATTGATTGATTCCAAAATTAAATGATTTCAAGAGACACATACTTTTATTTGCGTTATTGTTTGTCTTATATATATTGAACATACAAAAGCTAGTTCTATTGTGATATTTTTTCCAAGATCAAGTTGTTTTATTCTCTTTTGTGAAATGGATCCTCATGTCAATAAGGTGCGAAAAAATGAATTCACATTGCTAAATTCTTTGAAGAGGCAAGTTCACGTTGAAAATAAGGAAATAGGTATATATATACTGCATATTTTTTTTTCCACACGTTTCTTTGTTTTTCTTTAAAACTTAATTTTTTACATTCTGTTAAAACATTCTAACAAAAATAAATCCTTTTTCGATTTTTAATCACAGTATAGTTTTAAAAAAAAACATAAATTCATTCCATGCATGTTATGTAAATACGAAATCTATATCTTATATCTGAATTATGATAATTCTCTTTTTAATTTTTACAAATATATATATATATATATATATATATATATATATTATATATATATATATATATATATATATTATTTTAGATATATAGATATTATATAATGTTATAAATTATTTTTAATATTTTTGGTTACATTCATGTGAGAAATGTAGTTATCCATATAAAGTTATATTCGATATTCCAACAATATAGAACTATCAATTTTCGCCTCTTTGTTCTATTTGGGTTTTTCTTTATTTTTGTCCACGTTTAGAATTATTTGTATCATAAATATATATGTATGTGAAATACACAATCTTCGTAAATGTGTAATTCTTAAAAAATGACATGTTAGGTGTTGTTGGAGTACTCATCTATATGGGACGTGTTCAATGAAAAATTAATCGACAAAGCAACAAACAATATATCATACTAATTGACAAGAGGTAGTTTTATAATTTTGTGATTTATATTACATGTAATTGTAGTTCATTTTTTTTTTGCCATAATCAATATATTGATTCGTTGTTTCTACTTATATCAGTTATACTGCTATGAAACTATGCGTTGTCGACAATTGTTTTGACCATTTAGAACAATTAACTTCTGACATATTACAAGAAGCTATGATTGTTTTAGCAAGAGGATTGGTTTTGAAAAATGACGATGGTAAGCATGAAAATTGTATTATTTAGGTAACATATGTTTACAATCTGTTTTTAAAATACTTTTGTCTTTTTACTACATTTCATAGGCATTTATTTGCAATCCGTTGAAAACACACAAATCATGATCAATCCTAGGACAAAGATTGCAAGCAAGCTAAAACAATGGTAAGCTACTATGTATACTTACACGTGATTGGATCATTTTTACAATCATGCGCAACTTAACGTGTTCGCTTAAATACATGTTTTAATTGCATTAATTAGGTTTTGTAACGATCAATTTGTCCGACACAAGACAATATGGATAAATAAGACTTCTCTTCCGCTCAATAGATTACTATGCATCTCAAATTCACTGCGTTTATCCATTTCTGAGTTTCACAAATACAACGGAGTATGTCCTATCTGATATTTACTTTATAATGTCTTATATTTGTTCGTTTATATTTATATAAATATGTAAATGAAATTCATTATTTCATTGTAGGGATGCAAGTGTAGGGTTGTTGGGAGAATAGATGATATTTATAAAGCAAATAGTTCGGATTCCCTATTCATACATATCAAAATTAAGGATATAAGTGGGCCATTAAGTGTTGGACTATCTCACAAGCAAATATGTTTTACATCACAATTGTCCACTCTTGATCTACCAAAACGAACTGAAGAGGTATGTATGTTAATATTAGAAACTTCTAGGATACAACTACAACTTTGTAATATAAATTTCGCATTATCGCATATGTTTTCGTAATTGAAGCAACATTGCTATGTTATAAATCTGAAGTTCATTGTTGACCCTTGAGTTTTGAAGATGACCTAACCACAAAAGACATAGTATATTTTATTTATGTTGTTGCAAGGTAATTCATGCTCGAGCTAAGAGAATACTTGATTGAAGATTAAAGCGGAGAATTAATCAAGATCGAAGTAAAGATGTTCGAGAAATGAAGAATCAAGCATGGAATGAAGATTAGAATACATTAGGGTATTTATTAATCTTCTTGTTAAGGTTGAGTAATAGCTTTATTAAGTTCGTGGTGAATTCTCAAAGGAACTTGGTTCTGTTCCCATGAAAGGAACAGACCTGGCACTATAGGAACAAGGCTTAGGAACAAGACTTAATAATTAGGGAACAAGACTTTAAAACTAATTTAGGAACTCTAAGTGACTAATATTGTGCGCCTAAGGTATTGTGTGCCCAATATAGTTGTTAGAGTTTTTAGGGATAATTTGACTAAGATCCATAATTTTAGGAAGTTAGTTTAAGTTTGTTAGGAAAAGATTTTAAATAGATTTTCTGATTTTAAAATAACTGATTTTCAAATCTTATCTTTTTAAAATATATATTTTATCTTTTATATTTAAAAGATTTAGTTTTCGAAAAAAAGAATAAATATATTATTTCCGGTTTTTAAGGTTTCGGATTTTTCGAAATAAAAATCTGTTTTCCGGTTTTTGTAAAAGATTTTGAAAAAGATTTTTTCCTAAAAATAGCTAAAGGATTTTTATTTATTTATTTCCTAAATTCTAGCTTACACGCCTAAATGATTTACTGCTTCAAGTTTATGGAGTTAGTGGATTTAGTGGCATAAGTTAATTATCCTCCAAGTATTTAATTAAATTAAATAAGATTAATTATTCTCCAAGTTTGCAAAACCACGTATTTGTTACTGCTTCTATGGAATGAAGTAATGGGTTAGTGGATGATGCATATGACTTAGAATAAATAATTTAATTTAATTAATTAATTAGAAATCATGGAGAACATGTGATAATGGTCTAAGTTAGTGGAAATCATGTCTTGTCTTAAATGTCTATAAATAGGCGCCTAATTCACTTGAGAAAAATTGTGTCTGACTTAGTTAATTTGTCTTAAGTTATCTAAAGTGTCAGTGCCTTTCCTTAAGAGAATTCATACTTACATTAATCGAGTTTTTATTACTCTTCCATTGTTTTACAAAGTGTATTTTTGAGAAAAAGGGTTTGAGTGAACTCTTGTAAGTGTGAGAAAGCTTTGAGTGAAGCAAGAGAAAGAGAAAGAGAAGAACTTCGAGTGAAGTTTGAGAGAAAACGTCAGTTGTTGGGAACTGTCGTTGGGAACTTGAGTTGAGTGACTTAAGTTGAGAATCGAGAGAAAAGTAATAGGTTGTAATCAGAGTTGTTTTGGCCTATTATAGTGGAAAGTTGTTTAAAATCCCTTGTGGTCGAGGTTGTTTCTTCCTACTAGGCCTAGGAAGTTTTTCCTCGTAAAATCTCTCGTGTTCCCATTGTTTGTTCCCAAGTTTACTTTTAATTCCGCAAAAAGTAGTGCTTATTCTCTCACTATAATTCACCCCCCCTCTTATAGTGCTCATATTATACAACAATTGGTATCAGAGCGGGAACTCTAATATTCAGGAAACCCTGTTGAGTTCAAGATCTTGAAAAATATGAATACTAGAGAGAAACTGGAAGAAGGGTACTCTACGCAGAGGCCACCAATGTTCAATGGTAAGTTTTACACTTACTGGAAGAACAGAATGGAGATCTTTATCAAAGCCGACAACACCAGGTATGGAGAGTCATAGAGGTAGGTGATTTTGAAGTCACTACCACTAATGACAAGAATGAGGTAATTCCTAAATCTATATCTGATTTTGATAAAGCTGATTTCGAAAAGATGGAAATTAATGCTCTTGCTATAAAATTGCTTCATTGTGGTCTTGGTCCTCATGAACACAATCGTGTCATGGGATGTAAAACCGCAAAACAAATTTGGGATCTTCTTGAAGTCACTCATGAAGGTACGAGTGAAGTTAAGAGATCAAAAATAGATCTTTTGATGAACCAATATGAACTTTTTCAAATGAAATCAAAAGAGTCTATCCAAGACATGTTTACACGCTTTACTAATATAATTAATGAGCTAACATCTCTTGGTAAAGTGATTACATCTGAGGAACAGGTACGAAAGGTCCTAAGGAGCCTTCCTAGGGATCGTTGGATGGCTAAGGTAACTGCCTTACAGGAAACTAAGGACTTTACTAAGTTCAATTTGGAACAACTTGCTGGTTCCCTCATGACTCATGAGTTGCAATTGGACAATGAGAATGGAGATATGTCCAAGCAAAAGTCGATTGCCTTAAAAGCTGATGAAAGTGAAGGCTCAGAAACAGATGAAGAAGAATCTGCTCTCATGGTTCGAAAATTCAAAAGAATGTTTAGGAACATGAAGAAAGGTGATTACAAAGGTAAGAATAAGAAATATTCTAACAAACTTGTTTGTCATAAGTGTGGCAGTTCTGAGCACTTCATCAAGGATTGTCCCCAATGGGAACAAGAAAAAGGCAAAGGAAGGGAACAGAGCAGAGATAGGAACAAAGAATACAAAAACTCCTATACTCGATCTGACATGAAGAAAGCTATGGTTGCTGCATGGGGAGACTCTGACTCTGAGGAAGAAGATGATCCTCAACCAAATGAGGAGACTGCAAACTTCTGTCTTATGGCTCTTGACAATTCCGAATCTGATGAAGAGATTGAATCTCTTGAGGCAAGTCTAGACACCATCAAAACTCGTCTTAATTCTTTAAGTAAAGAAAAATTATTTGAGTTTATTGTTGACGCTGTAAATGATTGCAAAGATGAAACCATTAAACTAAAACAATGTCAAAATGCTTTAAGTGTAGCAAAGGAACATACCTCTTGGCTTAAAAGTGTTCATGTTGATATTGAGAAAAGATTTTTCGAATCGTTTGATAAAAATCTTAAATTAAAAGAGGATTTCGAAAATCTTAAAAATGAGAACTACTTGTTGAGCCTTGAGTTTCACAACTAAAAGAGTTTGTTCCTGAAGTAAGTTCATTTGACATTAAGTCAGTTCCCTTGCAAAGTTTCAAATCTGAAATAAACGAATTGAAAAATCATGTTTCATTTTTGGAAATTGAAAATAAGGAACTTGAAGGGGAACTGACCAAATGAGAAATGAAAAGAAAATGCTACCTATTCCAAACTGGATTAAGAACCCTCAAACAAAACGAACTGAAGGTCTTGGTTTTAATCACAAAAAGAAATTTGAAAAACCTAAAAAGAGAGTTGATTTACCAAGTGATAAAGTTTGTATGTTTTGTGGGAACACTGGTCATTTTAGGAACTCTTGTCCTAAAAGACTTGGCGATCAATGAGAACTTGGAAACAAGTAAAGTAATTTGGAAAAAGAAATCTATTGTTCCTGAAGGAAAGGAACCCAAGAAAGATTGGGTTCCTAACTCTAACAATTAGTTTTCTTGCAGGTTGGAGTGAGGGGGAACAACACATGGTACCTAGACAGTGGTTGTTCTAAGCATATGACTGGAGATAAATCAAGATTTCTCTCACTCTCAGCCTACAATGGTGGAAGTGTGACTTTTGGTGACAACAAGAAAGGTAACATAGTTGCCATGGGCAAAGTTGGTAAGTCATCGTCACATTCCATAGAAAATGTGTTTCTAGTTGATGGATTAAAGCATAACTTGTTAAGTATTCCCAATTCTGTGATAGAGGGAACTGTGTGAAGTTTAATAGTGAAAAAGTTTGATAGTCAACAATAGCACAAAGGATATCATTTTGGAAGGAACAAGGAAAGGGAACACATATGTTGTGGATCTCAACCTTGTTCCCAAAAACAAATTCACATGCCTTAGTGTTATTGATGATGATTCACTCTTATGGCACAAGCGTCTAGGTCATGCTAGCTTTTCCTTGCTTGACAAACTGCGTTCTAAAGAACTAGTTTTAGGTTTACCCTCTACTAAGTTTCATTTAGATCATGTTTGTGATGCATGCGCAAAAGGCAAGCATGTTAGGTCCTCTTTCAAGTCCAAAATGTGGTGAGTACCACAAGACCTTTAGAGTTAATACATATGGATTTATGTGGACCTATGAGGATACAAAGTAGAAGTGGAAAGAAATATGTGTTAGTAATTGTAGATGACTTCTCTAGATTTACTTGGGTTATTTTTCTTTCTAGCAAGGACGAGACTTATGATGAGTTCCTTGTCTTTGCAAAGAAAGTACAAAATTTGAGTGGTCATAATTACTTCACCTTAGATCCGACCATGGTAAAGAGTTTGAAAATTATAAGTTCGATGACTTTAGCAGAGACAATGGATTAGATCACAATTTCTCAGCCCCTAGAACACCTCAACAAAATGGTGTTGTTGAAAGGAAGAATAGAACACTAGAAGAGATGGCTAGGACTATGTTGATAGCTAGTGGACTTCCTAAAAACTTTTGGGCAGAAGCTGTGAATACTGCTTGTCACATTATAAATCGAGCCATGGTAAGACCTTTATTAAATAAAACGCCCTATGAGTTGTATTTTGGTAAAAAGCCCAATATTACATATTTCAGAACATTTGGATGTAAATGTTTTGTTCATAATAATGGGAAACAAATATTGGAAAATTTGATGCTAGAAGTGAAGAAGCATATTCTTAGGATATTCTTCTAGTAGCAAGGCTTATAGAGTGTATAATAAAAGGTCTATGTGTGTAGAAGAAAGTGTGCATGTTATTTTTGATGAAACAGATAAATTTGATGCAAGCACACAGGTTGAAGATGACTTCGAAATAGGATTGACAAAAGACCTAAGTCTTATTGATGAGACTTTGGAAGACGAAGTCATGGGAACAAAGCCAAGGGAACAACATCCTGTTCCTGTTCCCAATGAGGAAGAAGAGGAACTAAGTGATGATGCACTAGTGAATGAATCCACTATTGTTGAACCTGGTTCCCAAGTACAGGAAAATGAAGATGATCAAGGAAACCAAGTTTCCATCCAGGATTTCCAACCAAAACCTTGGAAAACTCATCGTTCCCATCCTGTGGAACTAATAATCAGTGACATAAATAAGGGAACTCAAACGAGATCTCAATTGAAAAACTTTTGTGCTTTTCATGCTTTTCTTTCTATGTTGGAACCTAGGAATCATGAAGAAGCTCTCACTGATGCTGATTGGATCGTAGCAATGCAGGATGAACTTCATCAATTTGAAAGAAACAAAGTTTGGCACCTTGAACCTAAGCCTAAACATAACAAGGTTATTGGTTTAATGGGTGTTTCGAAACAAATTAGATGAGTTCGGAACTATCATAAGAAACAAGGCCAGGTTAGTTGTGAAAGGATACAATCAACAGGAAGGCATTGATTATGAAGAAACTTTTGCTCCAGTTGCAAGATTGGAAGCAATTAGAATCTTCATAGCTTTTGCTGCCTTCATGGGTTTCAAATTGTATCAAATGGATGTAAAATGTGCTTTTCTAAATGGTTATCTTAATGAGGAGGTATTTGTAGAACAACCTCCAGGTTTTGAAAATAAAGAATTTCCTAATCATGTCTTTAAGCTTGACAAAGCTCTTTATGGGTTAAAGCAAGCTCCAAGAGCATGGTATGAAAGACTTTCTAAGTTCCTTCTTGAAAATGAGTTTAAAAGAGGAAAATTGGATCGAACCTTGTTTTTAAAATCAAAAGGAAAACATTTATTAGTTGTTCAAATATATGTTGATGATATTATATTTGGTGCTACTAATGAATCTTTGTGCAAGGACTTTGCTAATCTCATGAGTAAAGAATTTGAAATGAGTATGATGGGTGAGCTCAACTTCTTCTTGGGGTTGCAAATCAAGCAAACAGAAGAAGGAATCTACATCATCAACAAAAGTACATAAAGGAACTATTGAAAAAGTATGGTTTGGAAGCATCCAAAGTTAATCATACACCTATGGGAATCTCAACCAGATTGGATGAAGATTCTATAGGAAAAAGTGTGGATCAAACCAAATATCGAGGTATGATTGGCTCATTACTATATCTAACTGCAAGTCGTCCTGATATTGCTTTCAGTGTAGGATTATGTGCAAGGTTTCAAGCCAATCCAAAGGAATCTCATCTCACAGCTGTGAAGAGAATCCTAAGATACCTCAAGGGAACAGATGATTTAAGCCTATTCTATTCGAGGAGTGATACCTTTGAATTGAAAGGATTTGCGGATGCTGACTATGCAGGAGATCTGGTCAATAGAAAGAGTACATCAGGTATGGTTCAGTTCCTTAGTCATAGTTTAGTTTCTTGGAGCACCAAGAAGCAAAACACAGTTGCTTTATCTACAGCAGAGGCTGAATATGTTGCAGCAGCAGCATGTTGTTCCCAAATGCTATGGATAAAACAACAACTACGTGACTATGGAATCTACTTTGAATGTGTTCCCATCTATTGTGATAATACTAGTGCTATTAGTATTTCTAAAGATCCCGTACACCATTCAAGAGTCAAACACATCCATATTAGGCATCACTTTCTGAAAGATAATGTAGAAAAGGGTCTTATTAAAATGGAATTCTGTGAGACTGAACGTCAAATTGCAGATATCTTGACAAAACCCTTAAATAGAGATAGGTTTGAGAAATTGAGACTTGAACTTGGCTTAATCAATTGAAATGATTGCTACATTATTCCCCTTTGTGTTAATTCTTTGGCATTAAGTCTTGATGTGCATTTTTTATGTTTTTATTTGCTAAATACATCACAATTCTTATATGATTATTTCATATGTATAAGTAAAAATGTCTGAAAACTGCTCACCAATGTCCAATAATATTCCCCTTATTGTTCATAGGACAATTCTATGCCTTAAGTGATAACAAAGGATTAAAAGAATTAATGGAGTTCCAAAGTAGCAAAATTTCATTGTTCCATTCACTGTTCCCAAACGCTGTTCCCAATTCCCAGCGTATTAAATTAGATTTTTTTCTTTTCAAAATTCGAAAAACCAAAAAATATTTTGTTCAGATTTTATTTCCTAAAAATCTGATTTTTCCTTATATCTCTCAAGTTAGTTGAAGATATTTCTTTTAAGATTTTTTTTCTTAAACACGTGTAAATACACGGTTTTATGTTATTCTTTCCTTAAATCAAAACAAATTTTTTTTTTTCTCATAAAACCGAAAATTACTCCACAAAATATGACTACCAAAAACACTCATCACTCTCTCTCCTCCCACAAAGTCGAAAAACCCTCTCCTTCATCCTCTAAAATTGAATCACCAACACCCATGGATATTTCTCCCAATTCTTCATCAAAATTCTAAGGAAAAGGAAGAAACAAGAAGAATCGGTTGAAATGGAGGTTGAAGAAACTCATGCAACTAGTGAGGGGGAATCAGATGTTCCCGAGAGAGGAACAACTCGGGTTGTTCGAAAAAATTCCACGGCAACTAGGTATGTGCATGGACTTTTTATTGATGTTTCTTGGTGCAAAAGAGTAAACTTTCGTCAATTACTTAATATGATTAAGTTTCAAGGTTGGGAAAATCTTTTTGTGAAATGTTATGGAAATAGTTTGATTCCTAAATTGATGGACGAATTTTGTGAAAACTTTTCCATGGATGAAGAAGGAAATTGTTCCACTTGGTGAAAGGAACTCAAATTGATTTTAATGCTAAAAACTGCTTGGTGTTCCCGTGAGAGGAACAGATGTTTATTTCAAGAAACAACGTGGCTCCTATCCATTTTCGGACATTTCCTTTGATCAATTGATTGTTAAGTATGGAGGTCAAAAGGAAAAACATTTCTTGACCATAATCTTCTTTCCCCTTATCACAAAATTTTGTTTCACATCCTCAAGAAAGCTTTATTGCCTCGCCTTTCCAAACGTGCTCAAGTTAGCATGTTGGATTTAATTTACATTCATTGTCTTGCTTCTCACAAACACATAAACTTTCCTTCGTTAATGATTCAACATTTGAGTCATTGCATTGAAAATGGATTTGTTGTTGGCTATGGAGCCTTAGTAACCGAAATTCTACTTAAGTTTAAAGTGAAAATTTCGGGAACTCAGTCCATAAGTTGTCCACGGGAAATATGTTGAATGTGCGTGCCTTGAATAACTTAAATGTTTGTGTTGTGAATGGAGAAGTTATTAAGGGCGTGCTAATCTTGATGATGATGAGGATGATGATGATGTGATAGAAGTGGAAGAAGAAGAAGAAGAAAAGAAGTTGAAGAGAAGAAAATGAAAAAGAAAAAGAAAAGAAAAATCAAAAAGAAAAGAAAATTGAAAAAGAAAAAGAAGAAACTAAAAAGAAAGGGAAGAAGGTGGTTGATGAGGTGGTAAACCGGTTATGAAAGAGCACTAGAGCTAGTCAAAGGGTTCAAAATATGAAAGTGCTTAATTTTCCTATACTTGATGGCGAAGAAAGTTGTGAGGAAGATGAAGTAAAGGTGATTGATAGGGAAGATTATGAATCTAACCTACCTCCTTCTAGGGAACCGACTCCTGTTCCCATGGAAACCAATCCTCCTTTTCCTCCATCTCCACAAAAATCTGCCTCACCCTCTACCCTAGCACCACAAGATGATTCTATCCCTCCCTCTACCTCAAAACCCTCCTGTTCTGTTCCTAAAGCTAAGGAAACAGTTGGTGTTCCCATTCTAGAGGAACAACCTGCTGTTCCCAAACCTAAGGAACAAACCGCAAACCCAAGCCTTCTCAAGCTCCCTCGCTTCTCAAAATCCTACCATTGGTTCTACATATACTCTAGCTCATGCTAGAAGGTTGGATTCTTTGTTTTCCTTGGTTATGGGTCATTCGGAAGCAATGATGGAGTTTGCTACGGAAGCTAAGGATTTAAATGGGTTGGTAAAAGGGGTTATGAGCAAAGTTGACAAAGCCTTGGATGGACAACAAGAAATAATGGCTCGGCTTGGTGAACTTTCTTCCTCATTCATGCTATGAACTCAAGATTGTTGAAGTTGGAAGAATTGTGCTCAAGGGAAATGATACATGGCCGAAAATCATCAAGAAGTGATGGCAAACTTCATGATGTGGTGGAAGAAGTAGAACAACCTCCCTCTCCTAAAACATAAACTTTTCTCATTTAGCTTGTTTTATTTTGTGTGGGAACATGAACTTTGTTTAATATTTGTCTTTTCTATCCTTCTCCTTTAATCATGCTACAATGGAACTTCTTGGTTTGCTTAATT
This sequence comes from Beta vulgaris subsp. vulgaris, assembly GCF_026745355.1. Classification (NCBI taxonomy): domain Eukaryota; kingdom Viridiplantae; phylum Streptophyta; class Magnoliopsida; order Caryophyllales; family Amaranthaceae; genus Beta; species Beta vulgaris. Next base: position 11,559,987 of record NC_079209.1, read on the forward strand.
CTAAGTTTGATCTTTTTGCATGTGTGCGTCTAAATGAATGGCTAATATTCTTGGATTGCGGTTTTTGAGAGTTGAATGCTTTATTTGCTTATACTAACCAACTTATTTCTTACAAGTTTGGTGGTGTGATGTGTTTAGTGAATATAATTCATCTTTTTGAAATCGTGGACTATGTTTTTGAAGATGCCAAAGGGGGAAAGATAAGGCAAATCAGAGTAAATTTTTTTTTTATGAATTATGTTCTCATATTTCGACTTTACAAAATAAAATAACGAGTCTATAATAGTTAATTTAACTTGGTTACATACTTTGTTAAAATTATTTTTATATGACTTATATATATTATTTTTAGTATATGCCTTTTGTTGCCATCTTCAAAAAGGGGGAAATTGTTGACCCTTGAGTTTTGAAGATGACCTAACCACAAAAGACATAGTATATTTTATTTATGTTGTTGCAAGGTAATTCATGCTCGAGCTAAGAGAATACTTGATTGAAGATTAAAGCGGAGAATTAATCAAGATCGAAGTAAAGATGTTCGAGAAATGAAGAATCAAGCATGGAATGAAGATTAGAATACATTAGGGTATTTATTAATCTTCTTGTTAAGGTTGAGTAATAGCTTTATTAAGTTCGTGGTGAATTCTCAAAGGAACTTGGTTCTGTTCCCATGAAAGGAACAGACCTGGCACTATAGGAACAAGGCTTAGGAACAAGACTTAATAATTAGGGAACAAGACTTTAAAACTAATTTAGGAACTCTAAGTGACTAATATTGTGCGCCTAAGTATTGTGTGCCCAATATAGTTGTTAGAGTTTTTAGGGATAATTTGACTAAGATCCATAATTTTAGGAAGTTAGTTTAAGTTTGTTAGGAAAAGATTTTAAATAGATTTTCTGATTTTAAAATAACTGATTTTCAAATCTTATCTTTTTAAAATATATATTTTATCTTTTATATTTTATTAAAGATTTAGTTTTCGAAAAATATATATTTCCGGTTTTTAAAGAGTTTCGGATTTTTCGAAATAAAAAATCTGTTTTCCGGTTTTTTAAAAGATTTTGAAAAAGATTTTTTCCTAAAAATAGCTAAAGGATTTTTATTTATTTATTTCCTAAATTCTAGCTTACACGCCTAAATGATTTACTGCTTCAAGTTTATGGAGTTAGTGGATTTAGTGGCTAAGTTAATTATCCTCCAAGTATTTAATTAAATTAAATAAGATTAATTATTCTCCAAGTTTGCAAAACCACGTATTTGTTACTGCTTCTATGAATGAAGTAATGGTTAGTGGATGATGTACATGACTTAGAATAAATAATTTAATTTAATTAATTAATTAGAAATCATGGAGAACATGTGATAATGGTCTAAGTTAGTGGAAATCATGTCTTGTCTTAAATGTCTATAAATAGGCGCCTAATTCACTTGAGAAAAATTGTGTCTGACTTAGTTAATTTGTCTTAAGTTATCTAAAGTGTCAGTGCCTTTCCTTAAGAGAATTCATACTTACATTAATCGAGTTTTTTACTCTTCCATTGTTTTACAAAGTGTATTTTTGAGAAAAAGGGTTTGAGTGAACTCTTGTAAGTGTGAGAAAGCTTTGAGTGAAGCAAGAGAAAGAGAAAGAGAAAGAGAAAGGAACTTCGAGTGAAGTTTGAGAGAAAACGTCAGTTGTTGGGAACTGTCGTTGGGAACTTGAGTTGAGTGACTTAAGTTGAGAATCGAGAGAAAAGTAATAGGTTGTAATCAGAGTTGTTTTGGCCTATTATAGTGGAAAGTTGTTTAAAATCCCTTGTGGTCGAGGTTGTTTCTTCCTACTAGGCCTAGGAAGTTTTTCCTCGTAAAATCTCTCGTGTTCCCATTGTTTGTTCCCAAGTTTACTTTTAATTCCGCAAAAAGTAGTGCTTATTCTCTCACTATAATTCACCCCCCCCTCTTATAGTGCTCATATTATACAACATTCATGAAGTTGTGGATGTTACACACGTTTACTGGGCGGAAGAGTGTGCTTATCAATTTACTTGCAAGTTGCCTACTTATAGCAAACAAATGGATCACAAAATATAATTTTTATGTATTTTATTTGTTATTTAAATTTTCTTATTTACAAAGTGTTTCAATTAAAATGTAAGTTTACTACTTTTTGTTATGCGTTATTAATTATATAACTCCACCACTTCGTTTATGTCTTAAATCATAATATGATGAAAATTTAATACCAATAAATATATATATATATATATATATATATAATATATAATCGTATTTATATATTTCGGTTAGAAAATTGATTTATTACCAAACAATTAAAATAATAAACTAAATTAGTGCAATATTCAATATTGGACGTATATATAAAACAACCATATACAATTATTAGTCACGTTTTTAATAAAAAAAATATAGTAACTGGCGTCATTTTTTTATATTGAATTTAGTAGATTTTCCTATATTAAATAGTGCACTAATTGGGATATTTTTAGATTTGACAGTTACGAAAGTTTGGTATGTGTTGCCAATAAGTAGTGACTTTCCGTTTTTTCAAATATTATTGCCAAAAGACACAACCATTTATAACAATGTAAATATATATAATATATATACAGATTTGTATATGTCGGTTAGAAAATTGATTTATTACCAAACATTTACATTACTAAAGTAAATTATTGCATTAATGGCTGTAAATTTATGTATATTTCAAATAACTATATACAATCATTAGTCACATTTTTTAAAAAAAATATAAACTGCCGTCTTTTTTTTAATGAATTTCCTACTAATTCCTATATTAAAATAACAATAATTGGCCGGGATATATATATATATATATATATATATATATATATATATATATATATATATATATATATTATATATATATATATGCAGTTACGAAATGTTGGTATAATTTGCCATTAATTAGTGACTTTCCATTGTCTCAAATATTATTGCCAAAAGACACATCTTTTCATTTTCTCTAATCATGCCTTTTTATAAATGTTATATATATCTAAATATACATGCATAGTTTTTACTATTCATTCAACCAAAATACACCCTCCAAATTAAAATTTCGATTTTTTTCATTCTCATACTCTCAAGCATGAAATTCCCAACTGCAAAGAAGCCTAACATTGTTCATGCCCTTCCTACTGAAATTATTATTGAAATTCTTTCACGCGTTGGTACTGCAAGTGCTCCTGATTTATTTGCATGCAGATTGACGTTAGTTTTATATTTATAACTTCTTTTGTTTTGACGGGATATAAATTTACAATTTAGTCATCTTATGAAATTAATTTGTTTTTCAGTTGCAAGGCTATTAATAAAATGTCACACGATGAGAAGATATATAAGAAGGTTTCTTTCGAACACCTGTACATGCGTTCTTTGCGTAATGATGAAAATAAAACAAAGTTTTTTGATTTGTGCTTGCAATACAAGAACCCAGAAGCACTTTTGCGTTATGGCATGGTAAAGTTGTTTACTTTTGATTAACGAAATTTTATCGCATGTATATTTTTTTTATTTATTTAATTATGAACATAACTAACTATTTTTCTATAGGTACAGTATTTTACATATGTGTTGTTAGATGAAGGGTTGAAAAACATCGACTTGGCACATTCAAAGGGTAATGTGTTGGCCACATATTTATTGGGACTTTTGCTTATATGCAATATAGATGAAGAGCGCAAAAAGAGGGGTGTATCGTTATTACTAAAGTGTTTTTCACCAGTATCCAATAGATGAAGTGGTTCAATTAAGAGGAACTTTACGAGATATGATGGTGTCCCTTTGGTTAAATAATAGCATTGTTCGTGAGTCAGATGAATTGGTAAAGTGTGATCAAGGGCACCTTCATGCATATGACAACATTGTGGACAAATGGGATTACTTCGCATGGGGTCCTGATGATCTCAATAATTTATGTGATGCATACTTATGTAATCGCGAAGCAGCCTTTTTTCTACGCTTGCTCCACTAGATTTTCTTAGATATGAAATAGTTATTTTAAGTTTTTGCTTTATATAGATTTGTAGTTTAATTTTCAATTGTATTAAGGTTGTTTTCATAATAAGAGTTTTAATTTCAATAAGATAAGTTTTTATTAATCTTATATATTTTCCATAGTAAATGACAATCATTTTGTTAAGTTATGATGAACTTATATTCAGTTTGACCATATATCAAAGCAATCTATATATATTTAGATTAAACACTAATAATAAAAAACTTATAAATGGTTGATTTAAATTTCAGATTTTGTTGTTTATTAAGGCACACTTATAACTGTTTAAGTCTAAATAACGTTAATTTAAGTAGTTGGCTTATTTAAGATTCAAATATATACTTACCAAATAAAAGATCTTTTTCTCGATTCTAAATCAGTATTATATATGGAGTGAATAATTAATTTGTAAGTAATGTAATCAAATATATTATTGTTACGCCAATCATTTAGGTAAAGGTTGTGCATTATATGTCTTATATTTTTTTTATCTATACAAAAAAAAATTACGATTTGTGGGCAATGATTTTACAAGAGATATACTTATGTCACCAATGATACCATTTTTCGTAATAATTGTATTTTAGGAATATATGGTTTATTCAAAGTATAAATAGGCTAAATAATTAGTAATTGATTAGTTGATTATCTGATTTTAGGAATATATGCATCGATTTGCGAATATATGTCCTATATTTTTTGAATCTCAACTTTAATTCAGAAGGAATCATGATACTATTATTTTTTATTTAATAACTGTATTTCAGGAAGATATGGGTTACTCGAAGTTAAAATAGGCTAGATATGTTATTAATTAGGGCAGTTTTTGATATGATTTTGAGTGATTTAATGATTTAAATGAATGTAACAACTTATTATAAGCAATTAAGAAATCGGTGATTAAGGTTGTCATATCTAAAAAAAAAAATTCGATTAGGAAGTCGGTGATTAAGATTGTCAATGATTATGAGATATTCATATTTTAGGTAAGTAATTCCTAAAATCACTGTACGAATATATTCAAATCTTTTTTATTGATTTTTAGTTAATTCAGAAGGAAGAATCATACTATTATTTTTAAAAAATAAAGTAATAATGATACAATTATTCGTAATAGTTGTATTTCAGGAATATATGGGTTACTCGAAGTTAAAATAGGCTAGAAATATTATTAATCGATGTAGTTTATGATATGATTTTGAGTGATTTAATGATTTAAATGAAAGTAATAACTTATTGTAAGCAGTCTTATAATTGGTTATTAAGATTGTCATTGATTATGAGATATTCAAATTTTAGGTAAGTAATTCCTACAATCACTGTACGATTATATATAGATAATTTTTAGATCTCAACGTTAATTCAGAAGGAATCATGATACTATTCTTTTTTTTAAAAAAAGTTTATAATAATACAAATTTTCCTAATAATTGTATTTCAGGAATATATGGTTACTCGATGTTAAAATAGTATATCTTATTACTTGATGTAGTTTATATATTTTTGATGATTTATGATTTTTTAAGGTAACAACTTACTATAATCAATTTTATAATCGGTGATTAAGATTGTCATTGATTATTAGATATTCATATTTTTCAATCACTGTACGAATTGGGTCTTAGATTTTGACCAAATCATTTCCTTAAACAGCTTCATATTAACGTGATACATATAATAATTCTTTACTTCACTTTATATAAATACACACTGAGCTCTTACTCTAATTTAATTCATATTTTTACGAAAACCCGTTTATTCCATCTTTCACTATAATATTTTCCTACACAAATGGCATCCCGAAATGATGACCTGTTAAAAAATAATTAAGTTTCTGATTTGGTTCAGGGAACAAAGTATATCACTATTGAAGGTGGGTGTAAACGGTTTATGAGAAGCCAAACTTTATGAAACAATTGGAAGCTGGTAGCATTGAAATGATTTTGATGGATGTGCATGTAAGTGATCTGTAATTTATTATATATATAGTATTTGTATTCGTTTCTTTTACTAATAGTCAATATATTATATATGTGTTTATAGGGTACAAAATACATGCCAGTATTCGAAGGAACCTAATTGTGCTTTTTGGCCTAAGATTGAGGAAGGAGGATTTAGACTAGTTCAAATTTTTTGCTACGTGATAATGCTGGATATATAGGAGCTAACTACGCAACATAAATTCACCATATCAATGAATTATGGATCGTCTATAATAGACTGCAATCCTTTGGATATCCCACTATATGGTTTTGAATTTGTTCCATTTGGTGATATTTTGGCCAAAAAAAGGTTTATGATGTTTATCTCATTGGTATGTTTAATTTGTTCTATAATCATTTCCTTTATTTCTATGATTTTTAGTTTATTTTGAAACGTACACCTTAAGTTGTAAGTTTTTTTTAAACTACATATAGATATAATTGGGCAAGTGAGTGCGTATGGTGAACTAACCAAGACCGCTAAATCGAGGTGCATGACTATTGAGCTGATGGACACAAAGTATGTGTATATACATTATTATTTATTGACCATCTTTTTTGGGACAATTTTTTTTTTATTTAAACTTTAATATAACAACTTATGAAATTTTTCATTCGTATTTCTAATTAGGAATGACAACCTAACATGTGTTCTAGGGCACTATGCTGATGAGATGATAAATTACATAAATGCTGAGGGAGCTAATGGTGCAATTATAGTCATCTTACAGTTTGCAAAACGATGTATAAAGGTAATTCGTACTTTTATTTAATCCACGCTTAGATTTGAATTTTCGTATTAAATATGTATTAGCTTTTTCATTTTCGTATTAGATTTGTATTAAATTTTATTTTCGTACTAAATATGTATTAAATATGTATTGAAGAATCAAGAAAAAGTAAAATAAAATGCACCACTTAATTTTTTTTTCCGAATATTTTAAAAAAAGTGACTAAATTGTATATTTAACATAACTACTTCGTATATTTTATACGTATATTAGATTCGATTTTTATTTTAAATTTTATTGTGTTATAGATATTAATTTGTCTATCTGTTTTTTATAATAGGTGTGTTCGTGTTCAAAATTCTCGATATGCTTCAAGATGTTCATTAACACACAATTATCTAATTATTGCTTTTAAAGATAGGTAAGTTATATTAATTTTCAATTTAATAGATGAATATCAGCCACATTTAATAATTAAACATTTATATAATTAAAGTTTTAACGATGATCAATGTTATATATCAATTGCCCTACTTAACACTCATAAATACAACAAAATAAATTTCATACAAGAATAATATAATCCTTTGTTTTATCATGCAACTATGTATTAGAATATCATGTAATTATATGTTATCTACCACAATAATATAATTTGAGATTCTGTAACTACATCTAATTATTTGTATAAAACAACATATTCATTAGCATGTCAATATAATTGTACTTAACCATGTAGGTGAACTATGAATATGAGTTTATTTTGTTCCCCTAATCAATATCAAATACAAATAAAATTTATTACATTTAAAATTAACAACAAATTACATCGCTTTAAAATTAATTACATATAGCACTAAACTAATATTAGGTGGAATAAAATAGTTACCCATTCATAGTAACCAACATGGTTAAGTATTATTATTTAATTTATATACCAATTAAATATACGTTATGGATCACATAGTAAGCATGTATTGATAGTATTAATATAAATGTAATATATGTTGTGTCATATAAAGTTAAAGAAATTATACCTGCGTTTCAGCACATATCACCAAATATGTAAGTTTCGAACTCTATGTTGTTGCATGATATCCTATAAATATATTTATATATTAGCTATTAACTTTGTTTGTAAAATAAGAACATATGAAAGATTGATTATATAGATAAATGGAAAATGATCTCTTGGAAAATGCATTATTAATAAAAAAAACTCATACAAATAGTAGGAACATACAAAATGCATACACATTTAGCACGATTTGTCTAGGATTATGCTACATGATTGTTTTGCAGCATGTGTTGCAAACTCACAAAAATATTCGGCCAACTAACTCAATCGACGAATGAGAGTGATGACTTTTTGAAGCAAGAATATGTAAAGTATTTTCACATTATGAACATGAAATGGAACTTTGTCTTTCATGCAACAAATATAATTAACATCACAAGAAAAACTAATTATCCTTAGTACACTTTTTCATTTCTCAGGCTTGTGTATGGTATGCCTAGCCACAATAGAGACATAGATGTTTGGGTATAGTTGGTATTACGATGGATGCAAGAATGTATGAGTGGAGTGATTAGGGAAGATGATGTATCCGGTGTAGAAAGGAATGTAGTTTACGTAGTACAACACCAAGGTATTTATATTTCTAATTTACCATTACAAAAAGGAAATAACATTAATTTTAATGTTAGTTTCAATAAATTACACATTTTATAGTTTAATAGCTAATTTTAGAAAATTCTTATAGATTCAAGATAAAATTGATTGTTGCTATAAATCTGGAGATGCTTTTATATGTGTTGAAAGAAGTGTCCAAATTGGTTGGTAGAACAGAAAGAAATGTGCCTCTCAAAATCAGGTTTTTATCATACAATATCTAATTATCAATTGTTGTACATGGTTTCTTATGTATTTATAATACTATCGAAGTACATGTAGAAGAAAACAATGAGTTTCCTGAAGAATCAAAAGTTACTGGGAAAAGATTTTTGTTTAAGGTCACTCTGCCATATATAATGGCGTTGATCAAAATTATTCCTACACTGTGAATTCTACGTCCGATGAACCTGAATTAATTAACAAGTGGATTGAACTTTATGAAAGTTGGAGTATTTGATTGATACACAGATTTTACAATTTGTTTCATTATCTATCATTATGTAAACATTAATTGGTAATTACTTATGTACACTTATTTTAAACAGAACTCTATTGTTGTGAAAAAAGAGAGTGAGGCGAAAGTGTGCAAGAATGTGAAGAGAACGGGTAATAATTAATTAGTTTTTCAACTAATTTCTTCTACCCACATTTATGTAAATTTATATATATATATATTATATATATATATATTATATATATATATATATATATATATATATTATATATATATATTTGTTTAGCATTTCTAACAACCATTATTTTTTCACCATATTCAATAGGATATCTCTCATTCGGAGACAGTCTTCTTCTCTTCCACATCACACCACAAAAGGGCAACATTATTTGATAACATTCACCCTTAGGGATGCAGCTTTCAACTAACAAGAAACTCAAGTCTGTTGTGCCTCAAGAAGAGAATGACAAGATGGAGTCTGGATAGTTCACCTACATTTCTAAACAATTTGCATGAATTTATTAAGGATTTGGTTATTCTCCTTTACAATCATTTCAAAACTTTTGTGGTTAACACATGATTGTTTACGCAATATTTAATGATATATTTGATTACCATATAGGTTTTCCTCACTATATAATGTTTAAGCAAATATTGAACATTACATAACATTTGTTAACCTAACTATTATAAATTATACATAACCATATATATATATATATATATATATGTTATATATATATATGTGTATATATATATATATGTGTATATATATTATATCATATATATATATATATTATATACATTATTATAATATATATATACATATACATATATATATATATATATATACATATATTATATAATATATACATAATATAATATTATAATACATATATATATATATATATATATTATATATATATTATACATATAATATTATAATATATATACAATATATTATTCTATGATTGACGGCTTTAGTATTACATGTTATGTATATTATTATAAGGAACCGTAAATAAATAAATTTAGGCTTAAATAAATAGTTCGTCTTTATAATTCTTTGGTATACATTATTAAAAAAAAAATCATTTTGCGGTGATATAAACTATATGTATGTATTTTGATACTAATGTTATATATTTTAAACATCATCTTACACATTTTTAACAATGAATATTTAATTAAGTTAATAGTAGACAACATATTTTATTAAAGGAAAACAATATCAATTATTATAAAATAATTTCTATAACAGACGTTATTATTCCTAAATAAATAACTATACAAATTTAGGAAAGTTCTCCAAATGCACATCAAATCAACATAATTAAAAGGGCGTAATTACGGTTATTAGTATATGATCATGAACATTTTGTTTCCAAATGTGAGAGATATTGACAAGCTTAATACTAGGAACTTATTCTTTGATTTATTCGAAAATTATTTGAAACATTCCTATTATATGATATTCGTAATAACCGTTGCTCACATAATATTTTAAGGTACTTTAGATCACATGTGTTAGAATATGGTATTATATATATGATAAGATATAAAACTACTAAGGAAACTTTAGCATATTAGACTCTATATAATACCTCCACTCCATTAAAAACGTACATATATTCTTCATGGTCATTTAGACAAATTAATCATATAGTGTTCTTATCCTTCAAATTACATCATATTCTTATGCGTTAATATAAAATAATTAGAGAAATGAGTTCCTCTAATAATAAACGTGTAAAGAAACTTTCAGATTACGGAAAAGAAAACGAAATTGGTGGCAATACTCCAGTTGTTTGTAACAATTCAAATCAACTTCATGATGCAAAAGTTGCTATGCAAAGGAGGAAATCAATTTTGAACGATAAGCGAAGTAGAAGCCGGTTAAATCTTTCAACTGAAAGAACTCCTTTACTTGACATTTCTAATGGTAAGTTGATTTGCAATTATTTTTTCAATATATAGTTACTTACTTTAGACATAGTTGCGAATTGACATTAACTAATTCATATTATATTAAACATATTAATTCCAGGTAACAATAGAGATAATGATCTACATACAAAGACAACGTCTAATACAAATGATGATGACAAAGTCAGTAGGGGAAGGAGGAAGGGAAGCTAGATTGAAAATAAAGGAAAGCACAGGAATTGAGTGTACCCATCTTTTATCTCCTGAAATTGATATTCCTAATGGTATGTATTATTGTAGTATAACTGTATAGTATAATTTAGGATTACTATGTTGGCATATATTTTGTGGATACATTTGTATTAAAAATACTATTCTTATTATTATGTACACCAACGATTCATTAGGCCCATGTTTCATATGTTGTATGACTAATGGTTTTTCCAAGTTGTTATATTTGTAGTGTATATATTTTCTAATTATATCTTGCTTAGTCATGATAGTAAATATGCATCGCGTATTTAAAATATGCAAACATAAATTGTTGAATTCTATTACTATTTCCCATATATATATTAACATTTTCTACTCCATCTAAAATTAAATCAAAACAATGATTCAAGAAGATATGAAACAATATAAACTACTTTCTTACATTTTTTTTATTCATATTGTGAAAATTTATGGAATAATCAAACATTGACTAAACAAATAAAGTTATTCATCATGAAATGTCCTTACTATAACATAAATAAGTCAAGCTAATTGAGTACATCTTTAATTTATCATGTATATAAAGTATATAATTATTAATAATTATAAAGAGGAAAAGAGAAGACTACCTTATTCATCTCACATTATTTCTTCAATGGCCACCATCCTTTGCATCCAAAGCAAACTCTCGAAAAAAACAAACATAGCTTATGTATTTAACGATATTTTTTTATGATTATTTATTAATTTATTAAATCATAAATATTATCAACTACATTTATAAAATCAGAACATAATATACAATTGAAAAAAAATTACTTTTAAGGATATACGATTAAGGATATCAACTACTTTTTTAAGGATCAACTACATATTATCAACTACTTTGTTAGCGATATGTTTTTTAAAAGCATTTATGATTATTTATTAATCTATTAAATCATAAATATTATCAACTACATTTATAAAATCAGAACATAATATACAATTGAAAAAAATTACTTTTTAGGATATACGATTAAGGATATCAACTACTTTTTTAAGGATCAACGACATATTATCAACTACTTTTTAAGGATATACGATTCTATAGCTATATCTATAGATAGATATTTCATACATTTATAAATTACTTTTAAAATGATATTATTTTTACGATATTATTTTTTAAATGATATATGATTATTTACTACGATATTATTTTCAAAATTATATATTATTATTTATTAATCTATTAAGTCATACACATCATCAACTAAGGATCAACTACATATTATCAACTACAAATTATTTTTGTTCAATAAATAAATCAACAATTTGCAATCAGTTAGTGAGATGAAGCAGAATTGAGATTACTTGCTTTGGTCAACTTTATCAGCTATAATTCTGATGAACAATTTTGGTTGATCATCAAATTTGCTCTCATCCATCAATTAAACTCTTATTTCAATCTAATTTTATTCAGCGCCTACAATTGAACAAAACATTAGCATAAAAAAGACAAATTCAGTTACATCCATTTTTGAAAGCAATATAGCGTCGGAAAAGTCGTGATCATCATCATTTTCAAAATTTTGGAGAGAGAGAAAGACGCACATCTGTAAAAAAAATGTTGCATGCGAGAAATAATATTATAAATTACTTTTAAAATGATATTATTTTTACGATATTATTTTTTTAATGATTTATGATTATTTACTACGATATTATTTTTAAATTTATATACTATTATTTATTAATCTATTAAATCATACATATCATCAACTAAATTTCATAGTCATTCAACATAAAATACAATTAAAAATTAAATATTCAGATAATAGGATATTAAACTAATTTTTTTTTGGTGACATGCATGCGAGAAATAAAAATATCTTGAAGCTTATATTTAACAATAAAGCACTTAAGGATATACTTTAGTTTTTTATTCTACGGTTTTTTAAAAGGTATAATTTTAGATTGATTAATTAATGATATATTCATGAAATAATATAGGAACTAATTAGTAAAAATTCAAAATTTAAATGGTATTATGATATTTCTACTTAATTTATATTTCGTACTTTTTGTGACATGCGTGCGAGAAAATATACGATTCATACATATAAATACGAAAAAAATTAATTGATGATATGCATGCAAATTTAATTGTAATTTTAGATTGATGCATTAATCATATATTCATGAAATAATATAGGTACTAAATAGTAAAAAAGAAAAATTTTAACAATATTACACAATTTACAGTTATACTTTATATTTCATAATTTTTGTGCTATTTGGTTGCGAGAAATGTAGAGTCAAAACCATTTAATACGTTCATTATTTTAAAGGATATGTGATTTTTTTAAATGTATTTAACCATAAAGATTATCAACAAAATATATATAGATCAACATGTAAAGTACAAGAAAAACACAAATTAGATATTCAGATATCGTAATATTTTCAGCTAATTCTTTTTTCTGTCACATGCATGTGAAAAAAATATCTAGATTCATACAAAATAAATACGAAAGAAAAACAAATTGAGGATATAGATGCATGTTTTTAATTTACTGTTTTTTAAGAAGAGGAAATTTTAGATCTATAAAATTATCATATATTCATGAACTAATATAATTATTAATTATAAAAAAAGCAAAATTAAATCTTTAAAACCACTACACCTGTAAGTAGTTGAAATCTGATGAAATAATTCGTTTCTTCAGTTCTTCATCAATGGCAATCAACATAAAATCCGGTTTGCATGCATGTGAAGAAAACTTCCGAAATTTAATTCCCCAATTTCTAAATCCCCTTTTCTGATATTAAATCATAAACCTTATTAATAACCACTGTTTTTTCTCACATTTCTTGTTGTCTTCTTTGTTAATCGAATTTGTTTTTGCTTGTAAATAGCTTTAAATAATCTGGAAAATATAGAAGCAAAGGAAAGTTGCTTTTTGATGAGAAGATGTTCATGCATGTTCGAGAGAGAGGAAATGAATGTTCGAGAGAAATTTGAGAGAGAAAGAGAGAGAGAGAGAATATGAACGGTTCTAACAATGAGAAAATGTATTGTTTTGGTGCATTTGGTTTTGATGGATTTATGTATATACTTAGGTTTTTAAGGTTTATGTTAGATAGTATTAGGTAGTATAAATAGAGTATTATAGTAAAGGTTATGCTTAAATGGAATGTATAATGGGTTTAAAACAAGTTATATATATAATTGTGTATTTATATTGGGCTTGGAAATCTTATTATAGTAAAGGTTATGTTTAGGTAGAAATGTATAATGCGCTGTAAAACAATTTATATTATTATAAGGCCAATTTAAATAAATCACTTTATGCCTAAATAAATAATTCGTCGTAAACTATTTATAAATCTTGTATACGATTATAAAAAAAATTAATAGTTACGGTGATATAAGTTATATGTAGGTTAACATATGTTTAGGTATTTAAGGTTTAGGTTAGGTAGTATTAGTAGTATATAAGAGATATATTAGGGTTATGTTTAGATGGAAATGTATAATGGGCTTTAAAGCAAGTATATATATAATTATATATATATATTATTATATATAATTATTATATATATATAATATATATATTATTATATATAATATAATATAATATATATATAATATATAATTATATATATATATATATAATTATGTATCTATATTGGGCTTGGAAATCATACTTTGTATTTACAAATTTTTTGGAGAATATAGAAATGTCATGTCCTTCTCATTAAGTAGCATTCTAAACATATTTCATTCATAAGTGTTATTTTATGTAAACTAATAAATATGTTATTATCATCCATTCAATATTGTTTCATACATATTTAAGAAAATTGTTAATTCATGCTAAATTTATATTATTTTATTTGTAAATTAACAATATAAATGACTTAATGTTTATGTTATTGAGCAAACGTGGAATTTCAAAGTTTGCTTTTAGTATACTACACCTTAATTATTCTTAGATGTTAACTATTTTAATTTGCTTATTACTATACTTTGACAAGAACAACTTACTATAACATAAGTAGAATTATAACATTAATTTCATTGAACGTACATATGAATTCAAAACGAATCTAAATATACGTCAAATTTATGCTATTAACGTGGAAACATTCTTACTTTAGTTACCACTCATTCACTCAATCAACTGTTATCAAAAGAAGCTCAACAAAAATATGCAAGACAAAAGAGGAAGTTTTATTATGTTAGAAAAGCGTGCAAGATTTACGCGTACCTCTGCTCCTATACGATCACGAAATAATATGCCCACGCCAATCAACTTACCTCTTAATGGATCTTCATCAGGTATAAATCGCAATTAGATTAAGTAATTAACACGTATCATCCAACCATTTTGGACAATAATTAGTTATCCTTTTTTTTTATATATGCAACTAACATGTTTATGTCTTGCCATTATAAGCGTTTTCCTCAACTTATGGATTCTCTCCTTTATCGTCGATAATTACAAACTTCTCTACTAATTCGTACGTAACTCCGATTCCTAATGGTGAGTGTATATAGTTTCTTTTACTTTGAAAACGTATTACTTGCAAGATAGTAATGTAACATTATTCTTAATGCAGTATTTTCGACAAGTGTACCATCTTCAAGTTCACAAGATATTAGTTGTCATGTGGACATGACAACTCAATCGCCATTAAGTGCTATAACACAAATTAGTATCGGTTTGTTTATACTAAATTATTCACTTATTGATTGTTAATTTGTCTAATAACGTTACTGTATAAACAATCTATTAATGTTTTGAAAAATTATGTGCGTTAGATAAAGAACATGCATCAAAGATAGCAAGGCACCAACGAAAACTTATAATTGAAGAGAAACGAAGTTCTGGTAATAAATTTAACTATTAGAAATATGTCATGTTTATACTATTTCAGTTTGGCATAGTATGATCATAAATATATAAAACGTTGTGACCAACTGACATCACCTATTGTCGCTTGACATAGCGTCTACGCCATGTTCACTGTCAACGGAAGTTATACAACCTATGCGATTATGCAGTTCATTTAGATCAAAGACACGTGTAATCCGAAGTAGGCAAGTCCTTGAATCGGTTTCAAAGAGAATCATTCCAGGTATGTTATAGTAAATATTAATTAACTAATACAACACCATAAATAGTATGTAGATAAGTTATACAATTAGTAAACTTGTGTGTTTATGCATTAAAAACAAAAAGTTTGTCTACAGATGACATTGATGGTGAAGGAAATGATATGCATGTTGACAATTATTCAAATTCTAATGCGCGAGTAGAAATAATTGATTCAGGTATAAGTCGTGCAGTAAGGCATATAATAGTTTGGTATATTCTTTGTTATATCGTTTGCATACAGAATGCAAGATCGTGAACAAGAAGCCGATACTTTGTTATTATGTCGTCGGTTGTATCAACAATTTTTGGTTGACGGTTACACTATGATTGAGGCAGAGAGGCTCTCCTTTCTAAAGAATAACCAACAAAGTTTAAGATCAGATAATGTGAAGAATTTAAGAGGGGATGTGGAAAGAGGTGATACAGATCGAGGGATCTTCCAATGGCAGTCGCGTTGTTATACCACCGTCATTCACAGGTGGACATAGCTGCATGAGAGAGAACTATCAGGATGCAATGGCCATTTGTAGATGGTATGATTATCCAGATTTGTTCATAACCTTTACGTGTAATGCTAAATGGCCAGAAATAAGCAGATTCGTTCAAAAAAGGGGACTTAGACCCGAGGACAGACCGGATATCATCTGTCGAGTCTTTAAAATGAAGCTCGACCAATTGGTTAAAGACCTAAAGGAGAATGAGATATTTGGCCGAGTTAAAGCTGGTACGTATAAATCAAATCCGGTATAATGATGTTGATTTCTACAGCTTTTTTTCATCTTTAATATATATATAGATTGAATTAATTGAATTTCACACTACTTTAAAAAATATTTTACACAATCAAGATTAGTTGGTCTACTTATAAGGTTGTTCAAATAATGATGCATACATATCTTCTTTTTTCTCCAGTTGTTTATACAGTTGAGTTTCAAAAGCGTGGCCTTCCCCATGCTCATATACTTCTTTTCCTGCACCCTGCTGACAAATATCCACAGGCAAGCGATATTGACAAGATTATATGCGCTGAGTTATCAGATCCAATTGAGGATCCGGATTTGTATGAGACTGTTACAGAAATGATGCTACATGGTTCATGTGGTTCCTCCAACACTAATGCACCTTGCATGGATCAAAATAAGTGCACAAAGCATTTTCCTAAAAGATTTATTGACGAAACAAAGGTTGATGAGGAAGGATATCCAGTTTATAGAAGAAGAGATAACGGAACGTCGGTTGAGAAGAATGGAGTGCATCTTAATAATAGGTTTATTTTTCCTTATAATCCACAACTGCTTCGTAAGTATCGTGCCCATATAAACGTTGAATGGTGCAATCAATCCAGATCGATAAAGTATTTGTTCAAGTACATAAATAAGGGTTACGATAGAGTAACTGTTGCTGCTTATCAAAACAAATAACTGCGATTATCCACAAAAGATTGATGAGATTAAAATGTATTACGACTGCCGTTACATATCTGCTTGTGAGGCAGTGTGGAGGATATATGGATTTCCTATTCACTATCGAACCCCTGCTGTTGAGAGATTGAGTTTCCATCTACCTGGGGAGCAAACGGTCGTCTACACTGACCAGATGGACGTGTGAGATGTACTTGATAGACCTAATGTTGATAGTACAAAGTTTTTATCGTGGATGGAATGCAACCAAAAGTATGAAGAAGCAAGACAGTTGACTTATGTAGAGTTCCCCACGAAATTTGTTTGGAAACAACCTACGCGAGAATGGACACCTAGGTCGAAAGGGTTCTCACTTGGCAGGGTATACCATGTCGCTCCAGGTTCTGGTGAGAAATACTATCTAAGAACGCTCCTTAATTTTGTAAAAGGCCCGACGTGCTACGAGGATATAAGAATCGTTGATGGTTTAGTGTATCCAACCTTCAAAGAAGCTTGCTACGCAAGGGGGCTGCTTGATGACGACAAGGAATACATAGACGCCATAACAGAGGCAAGCTTTAGAGAAACGGGGCATTATCTGCGAAATCTATTTTGCATGTTACTTATGTCTGATAGCTTATCTAAACCAGAAGACATATGGGAAAAGACATGGCACCTACTATATGATGACATTCTATATAAACAACGTTGTATTCATAAAAACAAAGGTACAAGTTACAATACTTTGCATACTTACATTTTGTATCGCTTACTTGCATGTTTAATAATTGTGCAACGAAAAAAGGATCACGATGACATAAATGAAGGCAGCTAATATTAAATCTTCTCTATCGCATTGCAGATTGAACTCTAACTGATGAACAAATTCAAGCTTTTGCACTGGCAGATATTGAAGCTAAACTGCAAAGTAATGGCAGTAGCCTTCGAAAATTCAATGAGATGCCTTTTCCAGATGAATTAGTCGTGTTTGAAGGTCAAAATAAGCTAATAGCGGATGAGCTTTCATATGACATACCCTCATTAATTCAGGAATATGACAAACTGTTTCCATTTGTAACCGAAGAACAACTAATGGTTTTCAACGAAATAATGCACTCTGTTAATGGCCAATCAGGAGGTATATTTTTTGTATACGGATATGGAGGCACGGGTAAAACATACATTTGGAGGACATTGTGTGCTGCAATTAGGAAGATGGGTGAAATTGTTTTGTCAGTAGCATCAAGTGGAATTGCGTCCCTACTTCTTCCAAAAGGTCGAACCGCCCATTCAAGGTTCGGGCTTCCACTCAATGTTTGTGAAAACTCTACGTGTGTAACTATTAGGCCTGGTTCCTACTTAGCTGCATTGCTCATGAGAACAAAAAGCTAATTATCTGGGATGAAACACCAATGATGCACAAATATTGCTTTGAAGCACTTGATAGGAGTTTAAAGGACATTATGCAAGCTGTTGATCGAGATAATTTGCATCGACCATTTGGAGGTAAAGTTGTTGTCTTTGGTGGTGATTTAAGACAGATTCTGCCTGTTATACCCAAGGGTACAAGGCAAGATATAGTATTTGCGACCTTAAACTCTTCGTTTCTATGGGATTCATGTAAGGTTTTGAAGCTTACACGCAATATGAGACTTCAATCATGTTCTTCTTCGTCTACCGCTAATGAAATAAGGGACTTGTCAGAATGGATACTGAGCGTTGGTGATGGCAGAGCTGGAGGGCCCAATGATGGAGAAGTCGATATTGAAATCACTGAAGATATCCTTATAGACGGTGGAGATGACCCCATATCATCGATTGTCGACAGCACATACCCTTCACTCACTGATCACCTTTGGGAAGCCAAATACTTCCAAGAAAGAGCAATTCTAGCTCCAACTAATGAAATAGTTGAGAAGGTAAATGATCATGTGTTGTCCACAATTCCAGGTGATGAGAAAATTTACTTGAGTTGTGATGCAATTAGTAAAGATTAAGGGAACTTAGGGGATCATGATATATATTCTACTGAATTCTTAAACACAATAAAGTGCTCGGGCCTGCCAAATCATAGTATTAAGTTATAAGTTGGTGCGCCTATCATGTTGCTTCGTAATATTGATCAGACATCTGGATTGTGTAATGGCACGAGGCTGGTAGTGAAGCATTTAGGCAATCGAGTGATTGAAGCTCACTACAAGAATAACCCTCATCAACCACGGGAAATCCGGTTGCTAATGAACAGTTTCTCGTCGCAAAAGCCTTTTACGACGAGATTTCCGTACCGTCGTCCGCGGTCGCAAAAGGCTCCATCGCAAAAAACATTACGACCAGTTTGAATGAGCCGTCGTCATTGATATTTTACGACGAGGTAAAAAACTCGTCGCAAAACGTTTATATCTATGACGAGATTACCTGTCGCAATTGAGTTTTTGTAAATTCGAATAATTCTTTTTACGACCAGATTTTCTCGTCGTAAATCGCTTTCTTGGAAGTCATTGTTGACCTAACTACGACTAATTTTCGGTCGCAATTATACTCTTGGAATTATTTCATTACACCACTAACGACAATATTTCTTGTCGCAATTCTTTTTCATGCATTTCTTACAACACATTTTACGACCATAATTCTTGTCGGTGTTCTTTTATTAAATGATTTTTATAGCACCTTCTTACGAACGTATTTGTTTCCTTTTTTGCCGGACCAAATTGTTACATTTTCTGACCATTCTTGCTTTGCATTCACTATATTTACCTGTAAATCATATACCACTCACTCTGAATATCGTGATAAAACATAATTCATAAGTACATAGATGTGCAAACACAAGTACCAATAACAAAAATATCTACAATCTTAGCTAACAGTTCAATACTACGATAAAAAAGTCTAGAGACTCTGTCAAAAGTTTCACAAGCTAAAAAAACCATAACTATTGTAGTTCTTTCACATTGTAGAAAATGTCATAACCCGCAATGTTAGTCCATATCATTCCAACTCAAGCTTCACGTAAGGATCTCCTCCACGTGTCATTGCTACTATTAGTTTTGCCCAATCACGAGTCGCCTCGCTACTAAGCCCCTAAAATAAAAGGTAACAAATTATAAATTACAATGTATAAATTTTTAACACACAACAGACAAAGTAGAAGTATAACTAATGTCATAACCCGCAATGTTAGTCCATATCATTCCAACTCAAGCTTCACGTAAGGATCTCCTCCACGTGTCATTGCTACTATTAGTTTTGCCCAATCACGAGTCGCCTCGCTACTAAGCCCCTAAAATAAAAGGTAACAAATTATAAATTACTATGTATAAATTTTTAACACACAACAGACAAAGTAGAAGTATAACTAACAATGAGAAAAAAAATTAGTCCAGATATTTAAAGGAAGAGCCACTTTACAAAAAACAAGAATCAGGATATTTAAAGGAAGAGCCACATTTACTATATCTGAGATAAAAAATGAATTGCAATTTCCATAGGAACACATCCAAACTTAATACAAATACCAAAAGTCAACTACCCTGGTGTCAAAATCCATTGCACAACAAAATATTAAGGTTTAAGAAGTAAGAAAAAATGACCAAAACAAAAGTCAATTAAAGCATTTTTTATTATCTACACCATATTCTAATTCCTCATATGCCAACTACACTCAATTTCGATTAAGACACTGCCCTACAGCCAAGGAGTTCTGAAAACTTAAGTTTTAACTTTCTGGTAGTAGTAGTAGTTATTCATATCTAGCTTGTTTAATTTGCCTCATCAATTTAATTTCATGTTGTAATATGAGTTGTGCCTAGTATATAACTGTGATATGCTCATATTGTATTTGGAGAAAGAAATTTTTATAAAAGCTAAATAACAAAAAGTTGAATACCACACAAGACGAAGGAAGGGGGATATGATCAAAAGCAAATCAGAAACATTTAATTCAAAGGTTAGAAAGCGTAGTAACCTGAAATTTTATGCATAGCTTGGTCCCGACCACTAGTTCGTTGAATATGAGCTTCCATTAACATGCTTAATTGTGAGGCCATATCATTCATCTTTTTGCCGTAGTCCTCCTTTATTTCATCTATTTTTATGTTAAGATCAACATTTTCTCGTTCCTTCTCTTGGATACGTGCCATAAGTTCAGCTCTACTAGGTAAAGACCCTCTTACATCTTTAGGTGTTACACCAAAACCAAAGCAGACAACGCTACCACGATCTTGTTCCCCAAAGCAATGTTGGTGACAAGGTATTCATCCCACGAATGACACTAACACCGTCTGACTCAACAAAATTTCCTATCAGATTTCAAAGACGGCAATTTCCTTTGACTGTGTGTTTTGCCATGACAATAAATAAAAGTCAAGGACAATCATTGTCGCACGTCGGGTTGTATTTACCGAGGCCTGTTTTCAGTCATGGTCAGCTATATGTCGCTATTTCTCGAGTCACGAGCAAAAAAGGACTTAAAATTCTGATTTGTGATAAAGAGAATAATGTGTGCAAAACAACCACAAATGTTGTTTATAAGGAAGTGTTCTAAAATGTATAACTTCATACACATTTTTGTAATGTTTGTTAATATAACTTTTACTTATTCTTTCATTACAAAATTTGTTGTCTGCTATTGGTTTCATTGAAAATTCTGTCTTGTTAAGCAAATCACTTCCCGTACATTTTTGCACGGGTCCCAAAACTAGTAAACAGAAATATAGCAAAGAATATTTTAGGTTGTAAGCTGTTTGGTGGCTTGATATAATTACTTCTTACTTGCGAAAAGCAAAGAATAATTTCACAATAATCAATCAAATGGGTGACACATATAATGTTGGTGTATATAATGTTGGTATATATAAGGGCGATAGAAGATAAGGGTAGGAATATGAGAAAGTATGGTAAATGCAATCGAGAGATATTAAACATAATGAAATAAAAGGTTGCCCTATATGACACAAGGTTAAAGAGTGATAATATTTTAACCATAATAGGTGGTCGTGAGCTGATAATCAAAACTTCAATTATCATGCTTGAATTAAATCATAAATGTTAAATACATTAAATAGTAATCACCAATTCTTAAACAAAAACACATATATTTGTCGATTTATATAGGAATATCTAATCGCAAAATTACCTTTTATATATGCCACTTTATTATGGGAGAAACCATTTTTTACAAATAAAATAATGACACTTGTAGGCATGTAAGAATCATATTTTAGCCTACACAACATAATTTTTATATATTTTTGTGGACAATTTTTTTAAATGTTTTTTTAGGACATTTTTTAAATGTTTTTGGTTTGGAAAGTGTTGCCAATTAGTTTTCAGGAAAAATTATAAACCAAAAGTAAGAGATGTGAGTTGAGCTGTTCAGGTGAATTTCCTTAAGTACATTCAATGAGATATTTAATTGCAAAACAAAAACGCAAATAGATCGATTAATTGCATAAAAAGAAAAACATTGTTAATTTTAACACATAAGATCTGATTTTGGTGATTACTTTATTAATTCACAAGATTAACGGTTCCTAAATCTAGTTGTCCTATTTATCTTTTTTAAGTTTACTAGTATTTAGCAAATAATAATGATGATCATACTGTCAATTAAAGCAATTAAAAGGCATAAAAGCATATTAAAGAGTCGTGAAAGGAGAATAATTAAGAAAGAATATATGTACAAATATTACTATACAAAGTTGTACAATCGTCCTCAATTTAATTCCTACATCATGAAAAGTGATTGTTAATACAAAAGGAATTAAATTGGAATCGATCTTCAGGTTGTATACTTTTGTCGCCTAGGTCTTAGTTTATGGGCGTCGAAAAATATCAATCTTTAGCCATGAAAAAGAGAGTGAAGAACTTGAAAAAGGAAAATTGAGTATTCTCGTTTGTTGTTAAAAAAAAGAGAGAGAAGTTTGCCATAAAAGCCCTAGCACCGCCGTAGGCATTCACGGCAGACGCTCCACCACAAAAAGAGGCACCTATCATGGACACCTATGCCAATGGTGGGCTGGGGCATCCATGGCAGACGCCTCTCTCTCTTTTTAATAAAAAAGAACAACATGTTTTTGTTATAGGAGGCGATGCAATAGGTGAAAGGTGGTGGTGGTACGACGGCGACGACGCTAGTTATGGTATGGCGATGCCAGGAAAGTGGTGGTGTGGAAGAAAAAGGGAAGGGAAAGGAGTAACTGAGTAAGGGAAGGGGAGAAAGAGATAAAAGAAATGGAAAGTATACCAATATAGTATGAAAATACGTATTTAGGGTGTTGATAAGATATTATAAGGCGTTGAATAGCAATTGAGTTTATAAATGTTGTATTTTCAAACACTAATTTACCAAAATGCCCCTAATATGTGAAAGTAATACGTAACCCTTTTGAGATAGGGCAGCTTTATAGCTGGCAAAACAAGCATGTAGTCGTTCACCTAATTCGAGACTCGTTTTCACCTGAAAAGTAACCACACGAAATAGAACCAACACCTGAAACAACCTGACCTGACCCGGATCCAACTACACCCACATATTACACGCGCTCGAAGATAACCCGAAAGGATCCGAAAATTAGGACAGAATTAACCCGACCCAACCCGAATCCAACTTGCTTTGTTGCCCCTCATCAACCCCTATGAAGCTAAAAATGGTCCAATTGTGTCTGCTTTTGTCTAAGTGTTAGTGTCTCAATGTGAAGTAGAATATAAGTCACTACACTATTATTGTCTAAGTCTTGGTGTCCTAATGTAAATGTGTCCAAGTATGGTTATCCTTAAATGGCGATAATTAACGTGATAAGCAAATGATATACTATAAATATGTTAAAACGACCATTAAGATTCATATTCGAACTGTTATTTGATAAGTGTGTTTCAAACATACTTTATGGACTCCTTTTAGCTCATTTTGATCCTCTTTCTCCCATTTCTTCCCTCTTTATTCTCCCTTTCCCCTTCTATTTCATTCACTTGATCATACTTGATCATAATGATATTTTGCTAGATTTTTAGTCATTTTTGACCGAATTTCTAGTACATTTGCTTTCACCTTGTTTTGCCATGTTCTTGATATAGGTGAAACTACTAAGATGGCTACGATTTGTAAAGTTGGAAAAGGTAGCAATTAAAACAAAGCACACATTGATAAATGGTGCGCTTGCACCATTCCCCATGTCCGCTCGCACAAAGGAGCACATTGCACAATGAAATCTTGAACGGAGAACTTCAAATGGACATAACTTTCAAACCATAAATCGGATGAAGGTAATTCTAGTTGGAGGTGAAAGCTCGTTTCGATATCTTTCCAACGACTAGTCAAAGCTTGATTTGGATATAAAACGAAGAAATTATGCTCGTTTTAAGTTGAACTGTCCAGTTTGAGGCAGAAGGGTTAGGTGCGCCCGCACCTGTTTTTAGTGCGCCCGCACCTCATCTTGGTGCGCCCGCACCAGTCGTTTCCAGAAAATGGAGCTCGTGGCTTCATTAAACGAGTTTTTGTTTTATTTCGAAGACTTACGCTTTCATTCTAGTTTTTTACACACATTCTAGGGTTTTGTATTAGGGAGAAAACACTTTAGTTTCCATTGAGAATTGATATTAGTGATCATAGTTTGTGATTTCCAATACATTTCAAGGTACTTTTTATTCAATTTAATTCAAAGGTTTAGTTTTTATTTCATTCTTTCCGTCTTTGTTCTTGCTTTTGGTTATTCTAGATCTTTATTCTCTTAGTTTCATAATTGCGATTTCCATTAGTTTAATCATTACTTAATCATGTTTTAGCCTTAGATTAGTCGTAGATTCTTTGTTTAATTGCTTTAACTCCATGATTAGTGAGTAGTTTCATAATCTAGGGTTAGGGTGAAAGTATGAATTAGGGTTTTAAATGTGTTGTTGATGTGATTGTGATGTTTAGAGAAGTTCATGCATTGATCTTGGTGTTTTGAAACCTTAGGATAGATATTGATCACATTTATACTTTGGTATTTTGATTTCAAATGTTTCCATCGAATTTTGAACTCTTTTTATCACCCCCAAGAATCAACTTAATTTCTAGGCCAAGATATTGGGTAGAAATTAAGGGGATCCTTTATTAGGGGTTTTCCGGACTTATTGAATCTCTTAATCAATTGACTAAAGACCATTCGAGAGAGGATTTAGTTGATTGATTAAGTGATTATTCTTGAGGACCATTCGAGAGAGGACTCAAGTAATTTAGAAGGAAACTAAACCTTGCATAATCATCTCCGTACATCACAATCGCGTTAGCATTCATTGGCTATTCTTATTCATACTAGTAACCTTAACTCTAGTGTCTTTTATCTGATATTTAAACTCGTGTTATTTGCCTGTTCGTGCTATTAGTTAGACTTAATCGATACCAAAACTCTTTCAAACCCCCAAATACCTTTCAATTAGGCAGTCTAGACTTGATAGACTTTAACCAATCCCTGTTTCCCTGTGGATCGACCGTTGACTTGCCCTTACTATTCTTTTAGTAATTGCTTGTTAGGACTATAAATATTGTTTGGAAAGCGGTTCTTAGTGCCTTAACGACACATTAAAAACCTCTTATCATTATTACTGGAAACCACCCTTTTTTGTGAAGTAAAAAGTTAACTAATTTGTTTTTATTTATTTGCTATTGAAAAAAGCGTACATTTTTTAAGAAAATAACCCACCCTTTTTAGACCCGAAGATGATTCTTATACGAAGTAATGTACTTTCAAGAACGACCTTACCCAAATTGACCCAACTTAAACCAATCCGAATTGATCGAAACCGATCCGATTCATCCCGACACGAATTGATATGGACACGACCCAACCCGAATGTAATCCAAACACAAAAATGAGACGAATATGACCCTACTCGGACCTCTAGGCAGCACTGGAAGTGTAAGTGGGGAAATATTTCAAAGTCTGAGCCTAAAGTAGAAATAATCTGAGCGTTATCCAGAAAAAAAAAGTCCTTGAATTTGGCTTTCAAGTTTCAACTCATCATTTGAACGAATTGTTAGCGAATTGGGAGTAGGCACGGGTAAGTAGTCGTTATACTTATCCCCTTCACTTCACAGTTCACAGTTCCCAGTTCACCCTATAGAAGAATACAGCAAGCTGTTGAAGTGTTGAAGTGTTGAGGTTCCAGTCAAATTAAATTTCAAATATGCTCGGAAACCAGCTTGCAATTGGAGCCGTTAATTACCTGCCAATATCAACAAATACACCAATCTCACCTCGCCGAGTTCAGACCAATCATATCCATTTTATCGGAGCTCCCGCCACTCTCCGGTGCCCGTTAGTGGGGAACGCTGAATCGGCTATTTACTGTGTTGCTTCAGCTCCCTCAACAAATGGGTAATCCAACTGTTGTCTCTCTCTCATTTTCTCTAACTATTTTTTTTTTTTGTTACAATTATGGCTTTTAATTTGCAATTTCAATGTTACAGTTAAAGTCTATTTCATTGCTTTAATTATTGATGGTGTGCTCTGTATGTAATAACATAACATGCTTTAAACCAAACATTTTACAGTTTAGTCACCTAATATTTGGTTTTGATAAATTTTCATTACCACTCCAAATTACCTATAAAGTTGTAATTGATAGAGAATGTTCATATTCTCACATTATTCTATATAGATATACTTGTTATATTTTTTTTTTAAAGGTAGGGAGAATTCCCTTGCAAGGAAGGGGGGAAATGGGGGATCCTTCTTGCAAGGGGTGAGAATCGAACCCTGTCATAGGAGTGGAAGGAGGGCCTCACAACCACTAGGCTAATCTTGATTCTCCATATATACTTGTTATATATGGTAGATATTATTGTTTAGCAAATATCTTTTGTATAGATCATATTTCCTAGTGTGTATACTTATATGGGTTTTTCTAACCTATGCACATAGTGTAAAGGTTAAGCCTTATCTATTCAATAAATTAATTAACTAAGGGGGTGTTTGGTTTAGATAGGGGAAAAGGGAAGGGTATAAGAAAGAGAAACAAGGAGAATAGAAAGGAAAACCCTTTGATTAAAAAGGTTGTTTGGGATAAAAAAAACTCCTTCAACTTCTCACCAGTCCTCCACCATGTTCCCCCTCCCCCTCTCTCTCCAAGAACCACCTCCACCTCACGTTACCCCCTTCCCTCGCCTCTGCCACCTCACTGCTGTTGATAACCACCGTCCACCACCACCGCGAAATTACCAACACCCATCACCACCGCCAAGTAACCGCCCCCCCTTCTATCTTTTCTTTTAAACCACCATTGAAGGAGAAATTTGAGATTTTAAAGGTCAAATTCGACCATAAAAACTTCAGATGTGAAGTTTTCATGGCCGAATTTGACCCTTAAAGTTATAATTATTGATAAGAAGAAGTATTCATCCATTCTTACTCTTTATTTTTTTTTTCTTTCAAGTTTTTAGGCTTATGGGTTTTCAAGTGTTGGTGGTTGATTTTTGGGTGGTTGTGTTGTTTGGGAGGAAGTGGTGATGGGTTTATGCGTGCATGTGGTGGATTTTTTTCCGGTGGTTTGGTGGTGGCAATTGCTTACGGCGGCAGCGTGATGGTTAGGGTAGCGGAGGTGGTGGTGACAGTGGCTAGGATGGTGGGTCAGTGGTTTGGGTGGTGGTACAATGTCTAGGGTGGTGGTTGTGGTGGTTGGAGTGCTGGTCAACCATTGGTCAAGGTGACCATGGAGTAGAGAAGGGAAAGGGTAAGTGAAACCTTAGGGGGGATGGGTAATGGAAGTAGAGGACTTTGGGGTAATGAGGAGGGTAAAGGGAATGATTAAAATGTGTTAACAAACAACAAGTAAGTGAATCGACCTATTTGATTCTCTTACCCTTTCCGAAAAACCCCAAACCAAACGCCCCCTAAAAATATAATATCCTCACTATAATTATGCTAAATATATATTAATGATAATTTTGATTTGATTAAAAGACAAGATACAATATATATTAACAAGGAAACTAACTATTTAGCATAATTATAGGGAAGATATTCTATTTTAGTTAATCAATTTGTTTAATAGATAAAGCTTAACTTTTGCACTAGGTGCATAGGTTAGAAAAACCCTACTTATATATTCAATCAATGAATGATGCTCCAATCAAGGAGATTATCACTATCTTACATGGTATCAGATTTTCTTAGGAAAAGAATCCTCTTTCTCTCTCTTTTCCTTACTCCTCTCGGCGCCTAAGGTTCGTTTCATCACCACCCAGCTTCCGCCATGCCCAAACGCTGCGAAAGAGGCAACGTCTCCTCCTCCCCCCTCTTTCAAGCCTCTCTCCCTCCCTACTTTTGTGTATGTGCTTTAGCCACTGCAGCTACTCTTCTTAACATCTTACCCACTTAAACACTTCATAACAAAACCCCCACTGACGTTCTATATCATCGATCTCCTTCGTATGACCACCTTAGAATGTTTGGTTGCCTTTGTTATCCAAATCTATCCTCCACCAGCTCTCACAAATTGGCCCCACGCACCACTCCGTGTGTCTTTCTTGGTTTTCCTAGCAACCATCGTGGCTACCTTTGCTATGATTTATCTAAAAATGCCATGATCATCTCTCATCATATCACTTTCCAAGAATCCGAATTTTCCTTCTCCCAGACTGTCACATTATAAAATCAGGATTACAATTTTCTTAAACCTGACCCAATTATTCCCACCCTTCATGAGCCCAATCCACAAACAGTTCCCTTACATCCCTCTAATGGGCCGCGCGCTTCTTTTTTGGACTTGCGCCCACTCACTCCAGCTCCTTCCCTTCAGCTTCCCACTTCTCCCTCGACTTGCGCCCATCCCTTTTCCCTGCTGATCATTTTGTCATCAGCCCTCCCCAATCTCCTTTGCGTGTGCCCCCACCCCGTCCAATAACCACTCCCAACTTCCCTCTCTCACCTGATTCACCTTAAATGGTGACCGATCCCAACATGGCATCTTTAAACCCAAACAAATTCTCAATCTTCATACCCAAACCGTTTCTCCCATCCCCAAAAATCCCAAATTGGCCCTCCAAAACCCGAATTGGAATACAGCCATACATGAGGAATTTACTGCTCTTACTAAACAACATACTTGGGATCTTCAAGACCGGAAGGGGTTAATGTTATTCGTTATATGTGGTTATTTCGTCATAAGTACAAGGATACAGGTGAACTTGAGCGCTATAAGGCGTGTTTGGTTGATAATGGTAACTCTCAACAGGTTGGGGTTGACTGTGATGAGACTATCGATCCCGTGGTTAGACCGGCCACAATTAGGACTGTGTGAGCATTGCTATCGGTGAGAAGTGGCCTATTCACCGGCTTGATGTTAAGAACACGTTTCTTCATGGTTATCTCAAAGAAACGGTTTATATGCATCAACCTCCTGGATTTGTAAATCCTAAGGCTCCCACATACGTCTGCAAACTACGTAAATCTCTTTATGGATTGAAACAAGCACCTCGTGCTTGGTACCAGTGCTTTGCTCACTATCTTTTGCAGATTGGCTTCACTTGCAGCACCACTGATTCTTCTCTCTTTATTCTCCATTGGTACTCACACTTGCTTACCTGTTATTATATGTGGATGATATTGTTTATACAACTTCTTTGGATGCTCTCCGCGATCATATCATCTCTCTTCCGAAAGTAGAATTTGCCATGACTGATGGGCAAACTGAGTTATTTTCTAGGGATTTCTGTGCAATGCACCTCCACCAGTATGTTTCTTTATCAGAAAAAAAATAGGACACTATTCAGCGTGCTAACATCTCCAACTGCAAATCTGTGGCCACTCTTGTTCACACCAACTCAAAACTTAGTGCATTAGATGGTTCTCTTGTTTCTGACCCCCACTCTCTATAGAAGCCTTGCTGGAGCGCTTCAATATCTCACATTCACTCGTCTTGACATAGCCTATGCCGTTCAATAGGTATGCCTTTTTAGCATGCTTCCCGTGAGCCTCACTTTAGCGCTCTTAAGCGTATTGTTCGTTATATCCAAGGCACTCTTGATCATGGTCTTCATCTATATCCCTCTGCTCCGAATCGGTTGGTTACTTATACTGATACTAAACGATCCACCTCAAGTTATTGTATTTTCTTGGGTGATAACTTGGTCTCTTGGTCTGCCAAACGGCAACCCACTCTGTCTCGTTCAAGTGCTGATGTTGTCGCTGAGTCTTATTGGCTTCACGACCTCCTTCTTGAGCTACATTATCCTTATCCCCTACGCAAGGCCACCATTGTATTTTGTGACAACATCTCGGCCATTTACCTATTTCACACACTAGTGTACGAAACACATTGAGATGGACATACATTTTGTTCGTGAGAAGGTCGCCTTGGGTCATGTGCGAGTCCTTCATATTCCTTCTTGATATCTTCACTAAAGGCCTCCCCGACAACTTTTCACTGACTTCCGATCTAGTCTGAGCGTCCGGCCTCTTCCTGCTCCGACTAAGGGGGTGTGATAGAGAATTTGCAAATATTCTCACATTATTCTATGTAGATATACTTGTTATATATGGTAGATATTATTGTTTAGCAAATATCTTTTGTATAGATCATATTTCCTAGTGTGTATACTTATATATTCAATCAATGAATCATACTCCAATCAAGGAGATTGTCACTATCTTACAGTAATAGATGTTAATGGAAATATGTGAAGGAAACGAGCTATTTGGGAATGGACAAGGATTATTACCATGGACATCGATGATGAAACCTATAATACCGTCACTGTTACCATTACCACCGTTTATTAACAACTTTTTAACGGACTTTTAAGGTATTACACAGTTCATTAGACATATGTTATTGTGTAATGTAGTTCTCCTGGTAAATCAGTTTGTTGATTGTAACAATGATACTTGGAGAGCTCATATATTGTGTGTTTAAACTGATGATAAGATCAGATTATGTGGATATGATATAAACGTTCTTATGCAAGATGGAGTACTGGGAAGCATGTAGGTTCATCATTAATCAACATGGTGGTGCAAAGAAGAATTATTTATTGGTGACTTGATCCCTTCTGGAATTACTTGCACACTGGACCATCTATAATTCAACGCGCTATCGGATTTCTAGTTGTACTATTTCACTGGCATTACTTTCTCCAATCCCTTTAGAGTTTAGCCTACTAGTATTACTAAAAATTAGTATATTACTAGCCTGATCGAGGGCGGAAAATTTCTTTACAGGGTGACCATAAGTATCTATTGAGGATTTCTTATCAATTTTTAGTTTGCACCTTTTAGGGACCTGGAAAGAAAAAACTTACGCTGAGCAAGTTTTTTCGTGTGATCTCTCGAGGGATAACCATATTGGTGACTATTTTAGGAGGGAATTCTGGAGCTAATACCTAGGATGATTGTTATTAGATTGCCTATTATTTTATAATTGGGTTGAGATATTCGAAGATGAATGGTCTAGGATAGAGACACCTCTTGACTGCGAATCCTCATGCATATGCTCATTAAAAGGCACAGTAGAACCCTAGACTTGTACATTCGTTGAGGAAAATGGATTGTTTGGTGTGGTATTGGCTCATTCACCATCCACTACCATGGGACAGTGTCGTCTATGTAGACTGCTGGCTACTACGTACCGTGGAGCCTGAACAACTTACTGTTCTTTTGTCTTAAACAAGCTTCTGAAAAGCAGTAAAGGACATGCTTAAATGCGCTTGGTCTTTTCCGTTAGTGGAATGCATGTTCATAAGATTTTTGTTCTTGTATCCTTGTAAAACCTTTTGATGCAGCAGCTTCTCATCTTCCTTTGGAGGTTCACTTGGATATCAGATTTTTCTTTGTCATTTTACCAACACCAGCATTTATATGTGACACCATTTGATCCCACATAAGAACAAAAATATCTAGGTCCACCACAAGTGATGGACGTGCCATTCTAAAATACAGTGGTCAGGGGGTTCATCTGCTGATGCCTGAAGGGACAAGACTTACGGAGAGAAAAACTGTGTGAAACTAAACATGATATAGGGTTTTCGGATGACTAGTTTTTGTGGTGTCCCTCCGTGTCACAATTTGTTGATTGCTCTATGTTCAGAAGGACTTTCCCTTTGTCTGGGACTCTGGGTTCATGTTTAAAATAACTTTCCTATTGGTAATTTTTGAATGGTGAGGGAAATGTTGTGCACATCTGCACCTTCTTAGCTAAATCTGCGGTCTAACTTTGGGATGTTGCTGCTTGCCCAAATTCTTGTATTAAATAGCATAACTCTCGTCTCACCCCACTTATGCAAATCCAAGTCAAATAAAGTGTTGTGGAAGAACTAATACTTGCTCCATAACGAAATAGATGTTACACTTTTCAAAACACACTTTTCTAGGCAATTTTTTGAAGAGGAGAGAGAGAGAAAGAAAAAAGGAGATCCATGTGATAGAAAAGATAGAGAGAGATTGTTGCCTAAAAAGGAAGTGTAACATCTATTTTGTTACAACCATATTTAAAAAGTGTAACATCTATTTTGTTACGGAGGAAGTATAACAGATATCTTTCTCTTAGAAAATAAGATAACTTTCCCCTTATGTGATAATATAAAAACACTCTAAAGTTCTACCATTTTTGCATATGGGCACGTTTCTTCATTTTCCATTAAGTTTTTCTTTTGCAAGTTCCCATGCTTTACGAACTGCAGATCATAAGTTTCAGCAGACTGCTATAGACATAATGTTTAGTTATAGGCCTTTATCTATTCCTTTTTGAGCATCACATTTGATTGTCATTGTTAATTTTCAGCTACCCAGAATATGATCGCCTATTACCATGTCCTTCAACAACTCACCCACCTAGAATTGAACACTTGGTTGTCTTAAAAGAAGGCTCTGTTGGTGATTACATTAGCAGAACTTTGGATCTCCCAGCTCTGTAAGTGAGGCTTTACTGTTCTGTCACCTTTTTTTCCTTATGTTTGTGTTTCCTTGATGATGAAGTTGGGTGTGATCATGAGATAGTCAATTGCTTTAATATTTATGAAGGTATGTTGCTGATCTTATCCATTTTGGAGCTGTATATTATGCACTTGTACATCCTGAGCCTCCAACAACTGCGACACCGGAGCAAGTTCAAGTATATGAGAATTTTACTTCACCTCTTCTTCTGAAAAAGAGACGGTCACTTAAGGGGAAAACTATTCCGGAAGCACAAAGGACCTTTCGTATAACTCATGTTGACGAACATGTTGAAGTTGGAACTTACTTGCGCGTATATGTACATCCACGACGCTTCCCCAGGTTTGTGAGAATTAAGTTACTTTTACTTACTGGAATATTTTCTGTACACAAATGAAGCATCGGATTCTTTACAGGTGCTATGAAATCGATTGGAAGTTGAGGATTATAGCTATTACTGAATCGTATGTGGTTCTGGACAAGCCTGCTGGTACCTCTGTATGTAATTCTTGAAAATGCTAATGTAGATTCCTCAGATTCTTCTAATTGAAAAGTTTACTGTCCCATATGTAAATAGCGGAATAAGTGAAACACTTCTCACTTTTGGCCTTATAAAGATAAACATCCATTTTCTGGTTTTTCTCTCTCATCTTGTCTTATGGGTCTCCTTAAAGTTCGTGCTACATTCTAATGCTTCTCTTGTCTACAAATGGAAGAGTATGTGTTATTTGAATGGAGAGATAAGAATAAATTTCACTTGGTAGGACTGAGAAGCTGAAAGAATTTGTCCTCATTGCCACCACACTAGTGCGTGCTTACATGAAGCATTTTAAGCAGCACAGAGTGTTTTTTCGGACTGTAGCTTGCTAAGGGTGCATTTTCTTCACCTTAAAAAAAATAAGTTTTGATAAAAGGCAATAGATATATAAATGAGCTTCAACAAGTTTAGATAAATTCAGCTCAACAAAATTCAGGCAAAGAGAACACACCCTAAGATTGCAAAGCCTCTATAGTGCTCCTGGAAGCACTTAAAACTAGATGCTCCCTCTCACATTTTTTGCACATTTTTATATTTTCACATTTTAGGTATTGCTAATCTGTTAAATATATGTGACAAATGTGCAAAAAAATGTGCTTCCGGGAGCACCTAAGAATTTACAACTATCTTAGGCCTTAAAAGTTGGATATACTAAGGCTCTTATTTGATCTTCTATTCATCATTAAATAGTTCCTCTCCCTGGCTC
This sequence comes from Beta vulgaris subsp. vulgaris, assembly GCF_026745355.1. Lineage (NCBI taxonomy): Eukaryota > Viridiplantae > Streptophyta > Magnoliopsida > Caryophyllales > Amaranthaceae > Beta > Beta vulgaris. Next base: position 11,594,689 of record NC_079209.1, read on the forward strand.
TGAATGTTTTGCAACTAATTCTTTTTAAAGCTTTTTCACTAAGTGTGTTCACTACTTTCATTCTTGAGAGAAGGTAGATGTGCTTCCTTTTCTTTTTTCTTTCGAGGACTATTCATGCCAAGGCCTGGGCCATGACTATCTTTAAATGCACTCATTTGGAATGCCTATGCAAAACTCCAAAATAATATCTGGTTTGATGCTTACCCGTCCTTGTCTAGGTAGGAGGAACTTCTAACAATATTGAAGAAAGCTGTGCAAACTTTGCTACTCGTGCTTTGGGACTGGCTAGTCCGCTCTTGACTACACATCAGATTGATAACTGTACTGAAGGATGGTATGTAGATACAGTTGCAAAGTATCTTTACTCATTAGCTGAACTTTTGTGCTGCCTCAATCAGCATGTCATTGTTAAACTCATTGCAGTGTTGTGATGGCCAGAACTGAGGATTACTGCTCTGTTTTTCATGAAAAAATTAGAGTAAGTTTATCGTGTCTCTTCAATGCAGTTTCCTGCATGATCCAAACACAATTGTATTGGATGTGGACAGTCAAATATATGAACCATGTTGAATGATTAATCTTTCTATGTTGGTTCAGCTAGAACCAGCCTATGTACTAACATGTCTTTCAAAGTCTAATAAGCTGAAATCCAATATTCTTCTTGATTTTTTACTTCAGGATAAGAAGGTCAAGAAACTTTATCTTGCCCTTGTTGCATCTCCAGTGTCATGCGGAATAATCACCCATTACATGCAACCAGCCAAGCTTGCTCCACGTATACTTTCTGTAGGTAACCATGTCAACATATTTGCTGTCTACTCCCTTAATCTCTATATATGTCCTACTTAGTAATGTTGTCAAATTTCAATAATATAACAACATGAACAACGATCTCACTATTATGTAGGAAGGTCCCAATCCTTGTAGCCTTAATCCTATTTACACAAGGTACTTGATCAAATTTTTTAGTAATGCAACAAATCTAAATATATAAATCCATATATATCGCCCAAAATTCGTCACTTGGCCTTTCCGGCACATGTCGAAGTATTTTCCTTTTTCAGTTAGATTATATACTCCCTCCATCCAGTATGTAGTTATCATGTATTCCTTATTGGAATGTACACAAAACATTTTCTTGTTAGCTAAAATAGAATTGTTACCTACCCAACTCATGTGATGTGGACTCTCCCACTAAGGCTCCGTTTGGTAGGGTGTAAAACATTTTCAGTGTAAAATGATTTTCATGGAAAACAATTTACAATGTAAAACACAATTCCAAAATTAGTTTTCCGTTGTTTGGTTCCATGTAAGAAAAATGATGGAGTGAAAGGAAAGAAAGGGAAAGTAAGAAGGTAGGGAGAAGAATGTACAAAAGAGATAAGGAATAAGTTTTTCCTTCATTTGAAGGAAAAGGTTTTCCTTATTGTGAGAGTAATTTTACCCCAAGGGAAAATAGTTTTACACTCTTTTGCCAACCAAACAATGTAAAATAGAAAATAGAGGAAAACAGTTTTCCAGGAAAACGTTTTACGCCCTACCAAACGGAGCCTAACTCTTTCTCTTTGACTCTCACACTCTCTCCCATAACCCCTTATGATGTGGGAGACTCTACTTATATTTTCAGAATCAAATTTTTTAATTTTACTTTTATCGACTATTTGCAAAAAAGACTACCCTACCCTACTAAAACTCTTAATATGCGTGCCCAAACCTTATTTGAGTTATATTTTTTTTTAGGACGAGAGTATAATTTTGTTAGGAGAGTTAGAGGAAATACTCCCTCCATCCCACATTTTTGTATGCAATTACAGAAAATGGTTTATATTTTTAAGTGTATATTTCAATTTTAGTAAGCTTTTCTTCCCTACTTTATGTACAAGTTGAGCCCAGACCCCCCCACCTACTCACCTTTGTTTGTCTCCTTCAATTCCGTGCCATTTGCCAAGAAATACTTAAGTATGGGACAAAGGGAGTTTATGATTTGGAAAAGTTGCCTCTAAAATAATTTGCTCTTTTTGGAATAACCTATGTAGGGAAATTAAAATACTTTGGAAACTCAATGGATTCACAAATTACATAAAATCTTTCCTGACGATCTATTTCACTTTTATCTTTTTGATGCGTACTGAAACTTTATTTACAGATAGTAAGACATGTGTTCTTTTTTTTTTTTCTAAATAATGGAACATTTTGTTTTCAATTCTCATTTTTTTCCCACTTGTGCATCATGCACACCAAACTAGTTTTAGTGTAATGGATGAGTAATGGAATCATAATCAACAATTGTCCCTCTTGTTTTTCATAATTATTTCGGGACATAGGAAGCTTTTACAATAAAATTAATGTGTAGATGTCATTGTACACTTTGCAAGCTGGTATTGATGAGAATCAGACCCTAACCCAAAATGAAATTATATAAGTGCAGCAGCATAAGAACTTCTTGTATAGGAGTAGTTGATTCTTCATACATTGTGATGGGTAAAAAAAGGATTTGTGTTTAAATGACTGGAAGTTCTGACATAAGCCTGTTTTAACTAAAGCTATGTTCTACTGGTAATCTGGTATAGTGCTGTATATGCAACGCTTTCATAAAGCTGAGGGTTTAATTGAATGCAGAACATGTGAAAGGATGGCAATTATGCCAGCTTGAAGTTTTGGATTGCAAAAAAGTTCCCTGGCCAAGTTCTACTATTGAAGAGAAGTATCAAATAAACGACTGTGGATGGCCTGTCAAGAATTTTGCTTATGAATGTAAAATCGATCTTTTGACTGGTCGAACACATCAGGTATTGCTCATGCTCTTTTTCTATGCTGTTGAGACTCTTCGTTTCAGCCCATGTACCCATGTCAGATCCTTGACACTTCAACATGGGTATAGATACACTTAATTTTGGACAAAAATCATGGGAACTTTTCATATAATAGCGAGTTCAATATTCTAGTTGAGTTTTCTACTTGTTGATCTTCTTTGAGAGATATGAGATAAATAAGAACCCCCTCCCCTCATGGTGTTACGTAAGCCTTTTTTTAATTCAGCACCATGTCACCATCAATGCTTTTGTATGTTTCAGTTTTTCTTAATTCTGCAACAATGTTTTCTCCTATATCTGCTGTTTTTATCATTCCTTGAACGCAAAGAAAAACAAAGGTTGGCCTATTTGCTCTTTTACTCATAGAGTTTTGTCCTTGTGGGCCAGAATGCTCAAAAAAGAAATGAATATGCATTTTCAGTTAGATTTTGGTGGTTGGTGCACTGGAAGAAACTTGTGGTGTTGATACCGTTCCTAATTGTGTCTACAGATCCGAGCACAACTTGCTGCATGTGGGGCTCCAATAATAGGCGATTCAATGTACATGCCAGCTGCACTTGCTGAGTTAACCAAACCCGGAGTTTCTCCCTTTGGTAAATGCAAAGCAGAACATACACGTGGGGATGACAAAAGATTTGCTATTGATAATTGGATTTCCTTGCATGGAAAGGAGCCAAGTTTAGCTATTGGTCTTCAAGCATGTCAAATTTCATGGGATGATGATAAATATGTCTATGAAGCTGGATCACCCTGGTGGAGATGAGGACGTTTATAAGGGGTTTGGTGTGTTCTAAGAAGTGTAGATCTCCACGTTAATGGATTTTTGGTTGGCCTATGTCCATAACTTCAGTCTTCATGGTTACATGTCAATCTTCTGCATGGTAAGCATTTTCTGTGGAATTTATATGTGTCGAGAAATTTCTTTCATCATCCAATCTATTCACTCTCCTTGGTTCTTTCGGACTTTGCTTCAATGGAGCTGTTTCTTTCATAAAATTTTGATTCAGAACTTTATTGTGTTAGTTATCTTTGATAGAGTATAGACCTCCACCTTAAAACCATATGGCAATAGGGGAAGTAACCCCTTTGCATTATAAAGTGAACCCATCTCTCTTGTTTAATCAATGTGGGACACTCATATGTGGTGTGCGCTATACATCATAGCTTCAACACTCCCCCTCACATGTGAGGTCCCTTTTTTCAATTGGCCCAGAATAAATTAACGGACCCTCTATGGGCCTGGCTCTGATACCATGTTAAAGGACCAACTCAACCAAAAGCTTAAGCTGATGGTTGAGGCCCCAGGAATATATCTATACTCTATCAATCTTATATAGGAAAGGTTAATTGTGGCATGCCCTCATGTGAGACCAACTTGTACCAAGCTGTATCACAGATGAACTTAAACAAGATCTTCAATTATTTCTGCTCAAGATTTTCTTTCGCAGAGCAAATCAGAAGACTGTTGTATTTTCTTGGAGTCATAGACTCAAAATAGAAGAATGATCTCCCGACAAGACAGCTCGTGTATCTCCATGAAAAAGCTGAGAGTGTGCAATGTGCTATTACTGTCCTCGGAAATGATCTTGAGGGTCGTGGGCTGCTTATCGTTGTGGGGAATTCTGTTTATTGCATTTCAGACATGACGCCAGGAGGGATTTTCAACCCTGCCTGCAGTTTGTGTTTGTCAGTGGATGATATGGAGCTTCTTCAACTTTGAAGGGAAATACTCAAACAGTCAAATGTATGGTTTATTGTAATATTTAGTTATCCACATTTTATATGGGTAAAAACATATGCCTCTCAAAAAATGGAAGAGGTTCATATGGATGGATGTACTATTAAGCTGCTCTTGATTTGTCCTGTAACCACTAACCACTGAACTTTTTACTTCTTTTTGGACTGCTAAGCACTAGGCATGGGGAAGGTTACCTATCTCAGGTATCACCCCAGGACCAGGACCAGGTAGTTGACTGCCCTTCCTTCACTGCACCAGTGCACTACTAACGTTTCTCCCAGGATTCGAACCTGAACCACTCTCCAGGAGAGTGTTGATTATAGACGATAAAAATAGATTACGATATGACATAAGTAGATGATGATGGGCCGTCGGAAAAGTAGAATTCGACGGGGGCATCGGAAAAGTAGATGACGGCGGGGATCAAAGAAGTAGGAGGAAGGAGATCGGAGTAGATGGCCGGATGTTGAAGAAGCAGATGATAACAGGATGTCAAAGAAGAAGAACAGTAAAGGTTAGAGTTTTGAGGATGGTGGTTCAGACTTGAGGTTAGCGAGTCCACATGTCCTTAATTTTAAGTTCTCATTATATTTTTTAGGAAAAATTAACAATAGAGGTCTGAACTTTGGGCGATAATTTTTAAAAGGTTTGAACTATTGATTAACCTGTGTAGGTCCCAACTTTAGGGGGTCTTAACTTTTAGCGGGCCTCGGTGACTTAAAACTGACGATTTTTTTTTAAATCTCACCTAGTTCCTACTTCCCTTCCTCAATTAACCTTTCTGGTGTGACCCAAGCTTTACAAGTTATGACCTATTAAGCTAGTTTCAAGTCACTAAGGCCCGCTAAAAGTTAATACCCCATAAATTTGGGACCTACACATGTTAATCAATAATTCATAACTTTTAAAAATTATCATCCAAAGTTGAGACCTCTATCGTCAATTTTTCCTATTTTTTAATATATGTAATTAAAAAATTTTGCCCTAGTATATATAGGTTCCTATATTCATGATTAAACATTTTCTAAATAAAATTTTAAGAATTAACTTATAAAATATTACAACTTACAAGTCTTAGATAGAGTTACAACAGTAACGAATTCACAACTCACAACTCATTGAAACCTTAGCATTTAGATAAACCTTACTGCCTAGTTTATGTGGATCCGGTTCCAGACTCGTCTCATGCTCTCTAAGACTCAAACTCAACCCGGACCCATTGGATCTAAAATTTCTGTACCCATACTCTTATAAATGAGTCGGATCCTAGCAAGTCTGGATCGAATCCAGGATCCATTGCCATGTGTACTAGTCACAAACACATCAAACCCACTGAAACTCACTCAAAAACAGTTGGATGAGCTTCTTGTTTTCTTGAAAATCCATGGATGCACATGGTTTTGATTTGTTAATTCTGAAAATACATCTTCAAAAATAGCAATTCATCTATAAATAGGGAGAGTGAGGTCGAAATTTCCATCACAAATCAACAAACAAAATTCAGAAAATAAAATCAATTAAAAGAAATTGGCAACAAAATTCAATCTTTAATTTTCTGTTTTTTTCAACCACCAAGCAACCACCACCTCAACCACTACTGTCCCCACTTCTCAACCACCGCCGAAGAAGGAACACCACCAGACGCCGGCCAAGCGCCCTCCCCACTCGCTGCTCTCTTCCACCCCATTCGACCCCTTCCTTTTCGTGGTCTCGCCCAATCTCTCTCCTCTTCGTGAGCCGCACGCACCACCGCACACCGCCACCTACCCTCTTCTCGCCGTCTCTCTGCCTCTCTTTTGCCGCCTCGGCCGCCGAGAATTGCTGCCACACCACCGGACCTTCAACCATTCACATCCCCTGCTTCTTTCCTTGTGCGTGAGTATGTGTTGACAAGGAAAATCAGTTTTCCTTATTCTGGGTAAGTTTAATGTTTGTGAAATTTGCTTCCCAACCTTTATAAATGTATGTAGGTAGTAACTTAAAATGACTCGCTTAATAATGTTGCTCTATTATTAAGTAGTAAGTCACTCATATTTTTATTCTTTGAAATGATTTTACATGATATACAGATATACTCCCATGTAACATATTCCTAATTGTTAAGTAATACCAAGATTAATTAATATACTCATGTAAATAGTTAAACCAAGTACCACTTAATTATAGGTTATCAAGTCTTATGTTATTTGAGTTATAACATGTTTTAGCATATACTCTTAAACTAGTTTAAAAGTTATAATCACTTATAATTTTAATAATTAACTTACTTAAATGAGTGCAACTATTAAATTCTAAGCTTATAACATGATAATATGACTAAAACATGGATAATACTTTTAAAAAAATTGAGTGAAGTAAATTGAAAAGTAAAAATAGTGATATATATATATATATATATATGGTTGGGATCCGGTGAGAATAGGTCCCTATGTGAGATTACTTTTTTATGTGAGATTACTTTTTTATGTGAGAATGAATATCATCTGTAGGTTACCAAGAGAATCAAGAAAACAACATTGAGCAAATAAGCCTGCAAAACTATGAAAAAATATCATAGTGACCATGTGTTATATCATAATAACCCATCTATCACATATTTAGAGAAATTAGTCAAGAAAAAAAAAATATTTACTATTTCCATATCATGGTGACCCTCTGCTATATCATATTGACCCTCTGTTGTATCAAGCAACTTTTTCTCTCTCACGCGTTGAACTTGTTCTTTGAAAATCACGACATTCTAGGATTACATTTAAAACTATATTTGAAGGGTGACTATATATGTATAACGGTCACTATATGTCAGATGTGTTTGAGCTGTTTTTTTTTTGTCCGTTAAAGCTAAAATTGAAGAAAATTAACAAGAGAATCAAGAAAATGACATTGAGCAACTAAGCCTGCAAAACTATGAGAAAATTTCATAGTGACCATGTGTTATATCATAATAACCCATCTATCACATGTGTTAAAGAAATTAGTCAAGAAAAAATAATATTTACTATTTCCATATCATGGTGACCCTCTGCTATATCATAGTGACCCTCTGTTGTATCATAGATAGTAACCAACACAACCCTCTGCTATATCATAGTGACCCTCTGTTGTATTATAGTAACCAACACACTTTATGAAAAAAATAGCGTGGAATCCGCAAATAATCGAACTAAAACATTGAAGAACTAAAATTCCATGAACGACGATATAGAGGAGAGAGAAAGAGAAGATAGAAAGAGATCCAAAGGTAGCGTGAAAGGGGTGGGGAAGAAGGGGATAAGGGTTATACTAAATTACGAAAATGCCATTACTCATAAGTGTATTTAGAATGGTTAGATTAGATTAGATCCAAAGGTCCAGATTTGTTCTCATATAAAAAAGTGTTCTCACATAGAGGAGGTGTTCTCATAAGAGCCATCCTATATATATATACTAGAATTTTTTGCACGCGATGCGTGCTTGAATTTTTTTCGAAACAGAAACTCAATTTTCTTCGGCATAAGAGTCAAAATTTGAACATTAGACATACAAAGTATAATTGTTTTTATTAGTTGCAAAATTTGATTGGTTTAGTTTCTGTTACTTAAGTCTCTCACCATTCTTTTTGTTTTGTTTTTTTACTTTTCAAAGTTAAATTCTATGATTAAAATAGAAATTTTATTAAATTTATTTATGATTTCTAATATTATAATTTTTTAGTTGATTTTTGAATTAAGTACAGTACTTCATAAATTGTAAAGAAAGTGGACACTTTGATTTCAAATCAATTTTTTTATATGTTGTAGTTTGTAAGTGAATTTTTCAAGTTTTTATAAAGTTTTCTCATTTTAGTGATTTGCATAACGTAAATTATGCAATTTTATGATTTTAGTTGACTTGTGAGTGATTGTTATAATTATACTTTTGTAATTTTTGTTTGAAGCCCCCTTTGATTTGTAAGTGAAATTGTAATTTAGAATGGGAAGGGGGCAAAATTGGCATTTCAAAAGAGGACACCATTGCTCCCCCCTTCACTTATATAATAAATATATATATATATATATATATATATATATATATATATATAATATATATATAAATATATATATATATATATATATATATGACATGCAGAATGTCGACCTTTGACGTCAACAACGATGTTACTAACGATGTTGAAGATGTGCACGTAGAGGATGAGCAGAATGATGATTATGAACCTTTAGACCGAAATGCCGAAAGAATGGAAAGATCGGAAAATATGACCACTATGTTAGCTGAGTTAATCCAGAATCCCGGAAGAAGGTAGTTGCTAATGAAAATGAGAGCGTTGTGATGTTCAAGAAGTTCTCATCTCTTAAAACGCCATCATATGATGGTAAGCCTGATCCATTGGCGTTTGAGGATTGGATTAATCGCATTGACCAGTTGTTTGAAACCTTGCAATGCCCTGAGAAATGGAGAGTAGACTTTGTTTTATTTTATCTCACGGGTCAAGCAAGTTTATGGTGAAAGATTGTTAAAGAAAAGAAATATGAACATGGGTTTGGATGAAGCAAACTTCAGGACCTGATGCGAGATAAATTTCACCCTCCCTCACTTAGGAACCAGAAAGAAGATGAATTCCTTCACTTAGAGCAAGGTATAATGAGTGTTTTGGAATATGCTAATAATTTCATGGAGTTTTTAAGGTTTGCACCTGAGCTGGTGACCAGCGAGCAGTCAAGGATGAACCGTTTTAAGCGAGGTCTTCAGTTCAAGTATCAGGATAGGTTGGCATTTCAAAGGTTCACTTGCTTCTTACCAGGATATGGTTGATGTTGTTGTTAATGTGGAACGGGTAGTATTGCTTCGAGAATCTCAAAATAGTAACTTTAAAAGTAGGCCACTCCACTATACCCATAAAACTCCAAACTTCGGGAACATTAGTTGGTTTAGGCCACTCCACTATTGCTTTTATTTTCTTGAGATCTATAGACACACCTTTTTCAGATATGATGTGACCCAGAAATAATATCTCTTTCAACCAAAATTCATGCTTTGACAGCTTGGCATATAATTGATTTTCTGTTAACATATCCATTACTTTCCTCAAGTGCTCCTTATGTTCCTCCGTGTTCTTAGAGTATACCAAAATATCATCAATGAAAACAACCACAAACTTGTCTACCTATGGCTTGAAGACACTGTTCATTAAATCCATAAATACAGCTGGTGCATTGGTTAACCCAAAAGGCATAACAACAAACTCATGATGACCATATCGGGTTCTAAAGGCAGTTTTTGGGATATCCTCTGGCTTGATACGAAGTTGATGATAACTAAATCTCAAATCTATTTTTGAAAAGACTTTTGCACCTCGAAGTTGATCAAACAAATCATTTATACGGGGTAATGGGTACTTATTTTTTATGGTTATCTTGTTTAACTCCCGATAATCAATACGTAACCTCAAACTTCCATCTTTTTTCTTCACATATAAAACTGGGGCTCCCCATGGTGACACACTCGGTCAAATATATCCTTTTTCAAGTAACTCATCTAATTGTTTCTTCAATTCTTGTAACTCGGTTGGGGCCATCCTATTGGGTGCCTTAGAAATAGGGTGATCCTAGGATTATCTTGATGCTAAAATCTAATTCCCTTTGTGGAGGCATACCAGGTATCTCATCGGGAAACACATTTAGGTATTCGCAAACCACAGGTATATCAGCTATGGAAGGTTTAGGGGAATTTAAGTCTATGAAACTACAAGGTACCCAAAATATTCAAACTCAAGCATCCTTTGAGCTCTCAACCCATAAACAATTTGGATTTGAGGTTTTCGCACAATCTTTTGGTATGAAATTCTACGTCCATCAGGTGCTTTGAGGGTCACACTCTGCTTAACACAATTGATGTCAGCCTCATATTTAGTCAACCAAATCATCCCCAAAATCACATCAAACTCAGATAATTCAAATTCTACAAGGTCAACTAGAAACTCAACTTTCACCAATACAATTGGACAATTTTTATACATGACTTTACATCTCATAGTTTCTGCAGTAGGCAGAGCAACATTTAGAGAGGAAAAGTCACATGATGGTTGCAATTTCAGACTTTTGTCAAACAATGGGGAAATAAAGGAATGTGAAGCTCCAAAATCGAATAAAACATGGACATGCATAGAACGGATAGAGAGGTACCAGTAATAACAGTGTCATCATTCTCAGCCTCAATGACATAGATTCTTCCTGTCGGTGCTTGTCATGGTGGATTTCGATATGCTCCAGCATTGTTGTTATTTCGGTTGCGGACAGTTACACCCGAAGTAGTCCCTCTTATGGCATTGGTGGTCCTTGGTGACTTAGGGCACTCTCGAGCATAATGCTCATGACTTCCTTACCGATAGCAAGTGCTTGTGCCAATACGACACTCATTTACTAAATGACTCATTCTTCGGCACTTGGTGCACCCCTGACATCTGTTCGCAGTTGCCCTATAGTTGTTCTGGTGTCTGTTGCCTCCTTATCCTCTGTAACCGGATTCATTGTTATCATTCCTCTTAAAGTTTCGGCCTCCTTGATAACCCTGATTCAGCCTTTTTGGTCCTTCTTGATTATCACTCCTTCCATCATTCCTCCTTTTAAAGTTGCTATTTTGAGATTCTCGAAGCAATACTACCCGTTCCACATTAACAGCAACATCAACCATATCCTTGTAAGAAGTGAACCTTTGAGATTCCAACCTATCCTGATACTTGAGCTGAAGACCTTGCTCAAAACGGTTCATTCTTGACTGCTCACTAGTCACCAGCTGAGGTGCAAACCTTAAAAACTCCATGAAATTATTAGCATATTCCAAAACTCTCATTGTACCTTGCTGTAAGTGAAGGAATTCATCTTCTTTCTGCTTCCTAAGTGAGGGAGGGTGAAATTTATCTCGCATCAGGTCCTGAAGTTTGCTCCATCCAAACCCATGTTCATATTTCTTTTCTTTAACAATCTTTCACCATAAACTTGCTTGACCCGTGAGATAAAATAAAACAAAATCTACTCTCCATTTCTCAGGGCATTGCAAGGTTTCAAACAACTGGACAATGCGATTAATCCAATCCTCAAACACCAATGGATCAGGCTTACCATCATATGACGGCGTTTTAAGAGATGAGAACTTCTTGAACATCACAACGCTATCATTTTTATTAGCAACTACCTTCTTCCGGGATTCTGGATTAACTCAGCTAACATAGTGGTCATATTTTCCGATCTTTCCATTCTTTCGGCATTTCTGTAAAGGTTCATAATCATCATTCTGCTCATCCTCTACATGCACATCCTCTACGTGCACATCTTCAACATCGTTTGTAACATCGTTGTTGACGTCAAAGGTCGACGTTCTGCATGTCATATATATATATATATATATATATATATATATATATATATACTTCTCAATTTAATTCACTCAATTTTTTTAAAAAAATTTCTAACCATAATTCCTTATTGTGTCTTTAAATATTTTTTTATAACCTAATTATTTTTATTTAACATAAAACCATGGGGTTAAACGTTGTGATTCAGAATCGTTTGCTCTGATACCATTCTGTAATGTCCCCACCACTGTTTCACTATTTAAGATGACCTAATCAGCAGCGGAATACCTACTTAGTCGAGGCATTACAAGCCGCACTTTCGGTTAAGAAGGTGCAAGGCTACAATCATATAACATATTTAAATATTGTGAGATATAATAGCGATAACTTAGACATCTAATATTATATGAAAGCAGAGAAACATTAACGTTACTTGATATAACAACGATAACTTATATTAAAGTATATGATCTTACATTCTAGATACGTTAACCTTACAAGTTAGTAGCACTACTGCTAGTTGATTCAACAAGGTGGTAATCCTTGCTACTACGCAGTACCATCATCCCCAGCCGTACCTAAAACATAAATACAAAACGTTATGAGTCGAGGCTCAGTAAGAAGCTACTCTAGCAACGAAAATTCATTTTAATTCGTTTTATTTGCAAATAGAGGGAAGAATATTTCAAACATTTATGAAAACAACATATATTTCATATCACCTCTATCATTCATAAGTCCTTTCACCCATTTTTACTCTGGTTGCTGAAAATTAGTCAGCTCTCGGACGTCTCCCACAAGCATGTGTATGCACCACTGTGCAAGGGCCTGTGCCCCCGGTGTTGCCTTACACTAATAAAGGGCCAATCCCTGGTAATAAGTGACGAGCCAGTGCCTTGATAAATAGCTCGGTTCGTGCACGACCGCCAATTAGCGCAACCAAAGTTATTAAAATCGCGATTCAAATCTTAAAATCTTACGATCTTACGATTCAAAATATGGTAGACGATTCGATTCGCGATTCTAGACGATTCTATACATTTCTGTTGACTAGCGAAAACCTCGCAAGTTTATATCATGCTAAAAAAGAAAATAAGAGATATATATTGTTAGTTATTGCCAATATAGTGGGTAAACAACTATTTTTTTTCAATTTGTAGGTCTTTTAACTTATAATTTTAGCAATTCAATGAAGATTGAGTGCAATATCTTGATTATACATGTTTGTAAAATCTTACGATTCTACGATTCGATTCTAAAGGTTGTTTTCGATTCAAACTAGAATCTCGATTTTAACAACATTGAGCGCAGCAAACCACTTCTTACACTTTACTTTATCATTTTTCGTAACTTTTAACATTCATATGCGATAATCCCAATTATTCATCTCAGCTCTACCTCAATAATTAAGGTAGCAAAATCATATTGTAATTCCATAACTCGGACAGTTCATGAATAGTTTCAAAGTAATAAGTATTATCACGCAACTCAAAATATATAATCATATTCAAAAACATTTACCATTCCACTATATACTCATATTTTCATAAACATATTTGAAAGGAATTGCGGGTACCAGCAGGAGTTGTTACCTCGATTGCAGAATAAATAACCCTCTTCTTATATCCTTGATATCGTCCTTACTGAGCTTCGAGGAACGATTTCTTTGAAGTTTCAATACGAGTATTTTTTATAAGTTAGTAATCAATAGAAAACATTAGTATTAGTGCCCTTTAAGTACGATTCTTAATTTACAATATTATCTATGTAAGTTATATAGTCTGACTTATTTAACGTTCACGCGACTAATTGTTTATATATATACTTGACATAATAGTTCATAGGAATCCTTTATATACTTATTAATACACATAACTTTGAAATCAAATTAAATGTATTATCCACCATTTAGTCATATTATCATACTATAAGCTTATAATCTAATAATTGCACATATATAAGTGGGTTAATTATTAAAATTATAAGTTATTTTCTTCAGGCGACTGGTTTTGTTCATCCTCTAGGTTATTTTCATCAAAACGTTTTTTTTCTAATAATACGATGTTTTATAGGAAGTGTAGGCTCTACATCCATATCAAGTGCAATACTTCTAGCAATATTCATACTAGAAGTGAAACCTTCCTCTCTAAACTTTTCGAAATAGGACACCATACCTTCAACTTGTTCTATGGTAGTGTCGATACACATGGACTTAGATTGTAATTTTTTGCTCACTTTATTTATAACAAATAAAATCTCATACCAAATAACCATACCAAGTAAAAACTCAAAACTTCCAAGTGCGTTATATAGAGACTCCGCTTCACTCTTTGACTTTGCATCATTCACAAGAATCATATAAAATTGATAAAGCCAATCTTAATTGGGGAGCTTGAAATCTAATAGCTTTCACACTTTTTATTCGACTCTCCCAACGAGTATTAGATAAACATTTCAATGTAAGATCGGAAACATTATCCAACAAAATTTTCCATCTTTTTGTAGAACCAAAAAACAGATTATATATGCGTTGAACAATTCCAAAAAATGAAATAGCTCTAGTGCAAGAATGTGCCATGTCTCTAAGAGCAAGATTCAAACTATGACAAGCACAAGGCATATATAATGCTCTCGGATTTATTTCAAGTAAACGTTTTTGTACACCTTGGTGCTTCCCTTTCATATTGGAACCATTATCATAACCTTGACCCCTTATATTATCAACATCAAGATCAAGAGACTTTAAAACATTTTGTAATTCAATAAAAAGTCCCAATCCCGATGTATCATTTACCTCTAAAAACTCTAAAAAGTACTCCTCAATTTGTATCTTTTTTGTTGTCATATTCACACATCGTATTATCAAAGTCATTTGTTCTTGATGAGCAATATCCGGAGTACAATCAAGAATTATGGAAAAATATTTTGCCTTTTTAATAGTCTTGATTATAGAACTCTTCACACTATTGGCTAAAAGAAAGATCAATTCATTTTGAATTTTATGCCCAAGATAATGATAATGAATTTCACGATTTTGAATGCGTCTAATATGATCTTTCATTATCACATCAAATTCGGCAATCATTTCAATCAATCCTAAGAAATTACCATTACTATCTTGATATAATTTTTCATTGGATCCTCTAAAAGCCAAATTATGAGTAGCAAGACATTTCACGGCCGAAAATATTCTAAGTAAAACTTGCCTCCATCGATCTTTCTCTTTCATAATCGCTTCTTGCAAGTTTTTATCAATTGTTTCATTCTTATCTAGCCTTACTCTCATTGCATTCCAAGTAAACATATTCTTCATATGCTCGGTACTATTTTCATGTTGTTTTAGTCTCTCACTAATACGCTTCCAATCACATAAACCCTCATTTGCTAACAAACATTTGTTAGTAATGGACTTGAACAACTTGCAACAAAAACAAAATACTTTGTCAACATGTTTAGAATAAACCAACCATTTTCTATCACTAATCTCACCATTGTTCAACTTTTTAGAAAAATAAGCATATGAAAAATGCCTATTATTATCATCAAGAGGAAAGTTAAGATTTAATTCTCTTATAGGCCCCTTTTCAACTATAATGTCTCTTGTTTTATTATCAAGGTTATTCCAATTACAAGGATCATAAATATCAACATAAGGAATTTCTTGTTCTTCATCAATACCATTATTAGTAGGAATTGGTTGTTCTTCATCAATGTCAATATCAACATTTGGCAAATTAGGCTCATTTAGAACATCAATAGGCTCATTTTGAACATCTATAGGCTCATTAGGAACATTTTCATTATTGTTATTTACTCCATCATGTAAATTTTCATTTGGTTGATTTAAATTTTCATGAACTACATTTCTAAGAACAAATCTGTCAATAGCACCTTGTTGTGATTTTATTAACTCTTCAGCAATTTTTCTTTTTTTCCTTTTTTCACTTCCTGATAAATGTTTTTTAGGCAACATTGTAATTTGCAAATAAAATAAATAAAACACATAAATTAACAATCAATTTGACAGAATTGAGAATACTAAAGACAAGAGAAAGGAACAACAACACCTTGAAACCACCGGAAGGCGACAGCCGCGGCACGGCAGGGCGGCAGCGGGGCAGCAGCACGAACAAGGGCCAAAGCTGCTGCAGGACAGCAAGCAGGTGGTGCCAGATAGTAGGCCGCAACTCGCAAGCGACAGTAGACAGTAGACCGAAGACTACGATGGACGATGGTATCCGGGCTCCGGCAGGCGGAAATCCGGCAACGCACAACCACCGACGGAAGGAATTCGAACTTAAACTCAGTCAAATCAGAACTTAAACTCAGCCAAAATTCCCCAAAACCTTACTCATATTCTTAATTTCATAAAATCTTAATAATTTCACTTGATTGAGACTAAATTGTATGAGTATTGCATTATAGAAATCCAATTCTTCTCTATTTAAATTGTAGAAAAAAATTCCCGTTGCCATATTTAAGGAAAATTTAACAGCTAATTTTTGGGGAAAAATGAAAATTTTCAATGAGTTTAATGGAGATTAGAGAAAATTTTGGAAATTAAAAGAAGAATTTAATGGATCTTGGAAAGAGAAATAGAGAAGGAGTGAAGAAACAGTAGAATGGAATATGGAACTACGGAAGGAATTTGAAGAGTTTCTGAGTTTGTTTCAACTTTCAATGTTGAAGGTTTGATTTTTTTTAGTTTGTTTCAGAAGCAGTAGAATTGTACGTGTGATTCACTACTCACTCGGGTCATTAATTATTATTTTTTTTAATTTTTTTTTTAATTTTTAGGATTGGGCCCCCCCAGTCTTGGGCCCTTGTCCCTTGCCCCTCCAAACAATACTCAGGGTCGGGCCTGGAAGTGAGGCAGTGGTGGTTGTGGCGGTGGTTGTTTAGTGGTTGTGCTGGTGGTCGAAGAAAACAGAGAAAATTAAAGATTGAATTTTTGTTGCCTATTTCTTTTAATTGATTTTATATTCTGAATTTTGTTTGTTTATTTGTGATGGAATTTCGAACTCAAACTCCTCTATTTATATAAGAAGGTTCATCACTATAGCAATTTCCTTCAATTAAATATTTCAAAACATGGGAAATCCATGGAATTCAAAGAAATAGGGAACCAAAATCAGAGGTTTTTAGCTTAATTCGGTGGGTATGGATCAAATGTGAGAGTAAAAGTATAATTAGAAAATGTTTGCTGATTTTGTAATATGGGAAGATGACGAAATCCATGGTTTGGAAAGTTTCGGTCTTACACGCCATTGACAAAGGAGAAAAATGGTTTTTTTTTTCCTTTATTTTGCTTACTGATGTTTGGTTTGAAGTTGGGCTCATTTTCTAATTTTAAGTTTCTTTTATTTGTTTGGGCTCGTGGACTTAGGCAAAGGGGCCATCAGAATTTGTTGTTATCCTTAAGTCTTATATCCAAATTACTTACAAGGTTGACTACAAGATTTTAGTAATTTGATTTATACACTTCATTATCCATAAATTATTAAACAAAATACTTAATACCTTTTCAACAATAGTTAGAAATTAACTTAATGATTTTTATTTACTAAATTTGGATCACTTTTAGTTTAATAACTAAAATTAGTTATTAATTAAATAAAATTAAAATTTGGGA
This sequence comes from Beta vulgaris subsp. vulgaris, assembly GCF_026745355.1. Classification (NCBI taxonomy): domain Eukaryota; kingdom Viridiplantae; phylum Streptophyta; class Magnoliopsida; order Caryophyllales; family Amaranthaceae; genus Beta; species Beta vulgaris. The sequence goes on from NC_079209.1 coordinate 11,612,202, forward strand.
TATTACATCTTTCCCCTCTTAGAAAAAGTTTTGTCCTCGAAACTGGAGCTTAGTTAGAACCTATATCATTGATATACATTCATATAAAAATTCAATCCACATGATATATGAGTACCAAGCAGTGTCATAAATCATTCCATCAAATAATCATTCAACTCAAGTAGTATATAACTTTTACTTAGAGCATTTATTACTTAAAAGATCATATCACCCTAAGAGAAAAGGTGGGGGTATTTCGCTCTCATTTGTTCTTCTACTTCCCAAGTAGCCTCAGAGGTCAAGTGGTTAGCCCATAAAACTTTCACCATTTGGAACACCTTACTTCTCAGTTGTTTTTCCGTACGATCAAGTATTTCAATTCACTAGTAGAATAAATGCCATTTGCTGCGGTTAAAAAGTGTCATATTGCTGCGGTTTTGGGCTCGCAGCAATTAAGAGGGCAGCAATAGATATTAATTATATTGCTGCAGTTTGAAACCGCAGCAATATTTGAACATATTTGAAAAATCGCAGCAATATATATTTTTTTATCAGATTTAAAAGGGATATTGCTGCGGTTTCTTAGGAAAACCGCAGCAATATGTAGTCGTACAGGTAAAAAAAAAAAAATTTTTTTGGTATTTTGTCATCAAATTTGAAAGACAAAAAGGCTAAATAAAAGAAAACACTACTGATTAAAACTAATGACAACATATTATTATATAACATTCAAAAATATAAACAATACAAATTGAAATATATTATTACAATACAGGTAAGGTATAGTATAAAAATCAAAAGTATAAAAAAAACAACTGATTCATTACAAGAGTAAATATAATAAAAACAAAAAGTATAATAAAGTGAAATGAGAAACTGATCTACAAACACTAAAACAAAAAATCTACACACATATAAAAATGAAAATAATCAAAACAGAAATCCTAAAACTAAAATAATGGAAATAATATTGTTGCATTTAATTTTTTTTTTTATATACAGAGCTTAAAAACGAAAAAAAAAGGAACAAAGAGATCGAACGGCCGACGAAGATGGACGACCCATCGGCTGTCGAACGGTCTTCAAGCGACGACGAAGGGACTGCGAGCGACGAAGACCGGTTTGCGAGCGACGAACTGCGGTTGAAGCTTTGGCGGACGAAGGGACTGCGAGCGAACGACGAACCGAAACTTCCGACGACGACTTGCGGTCGAGGAAACGCGTGAGGAATGAATTGGGTCGAGGTCGCCAGCCACCAACCGAAACTTCATGCGTGTGACGAATGAATGAAGAGTTGTCGACGGCAACCCGAGACAACCCTCGCGACCGTTGATAGATGAGAGGATGAGAGGGTTTAGAGGGAGAGAGAAGATGAAGGGAGGAGAGGAAGGAGAGGCAACGTGGAACTGAGAGGGAGAAGGAGAGGCAGCGTGGAACTGATAGGGAGAAGGAGAGGCAGCGTGGAACTGAGAGGGAGAAGGAGAGGCAGCGTGGAACTGAGAGGGAGAAGGAGAGGCAGCGTGGAACTGAGAGTGGGAGGGAAAGGGAGAGGCGTGTAATTGAGGGTGAGAGGAGTGAAATAAGGAAACCCTAATGGGTCCTTTCATATTAATTTAAAAGTCTATTGTTGCGGTTTATGTAGGAACCGCAGCAATAGGTCTAAGTAATATTTTTTTATTATTATTTTAATATATTGCTGCGGTGTTTGCCAAAAACTGCAGCAATATATTTGGTTAAATGGTTAAAAATTTTCCTCTGAAATCATATTGCTGCGGTTTTCGGCCGAAACCGCAGCAATATGGTTACTTTATATTTTTCTTTTTTTTACGTGATATATTGCTGCGTATGGGTAAAACCGCAGCAATATTACCGCAGCAAATAGCAATTATTCTCTTCATAGGTCAAGTCATTTCGTAGCTGTAAAGGCTCATGTCTAATTATGTGGCTTGGATCTGGGACATATTTTCGCAACATCGACACATGGAATATATTATGGGCCTTGTCCAAGTCAGCCGGTAATGCTAACCGATATGCTACATCATTAACTAGTTCTACGATCTCATATGGTCCAATATACCTTGGACTTAGCATCCCCGATTGGCCAAATCTCATGATTCCTTTTGTGGGTGATATTTTCAAGAATACGTAATCTCCTACCATAAACTCCAATGGTATTATCCGTTGACCTGCATAACTCTTTTGTCTACTCTGAGCTGCTTTCATTCTTGATTGAATCAATCGGATCTTATCAGTGGTTTCCTGAATCAATTTTGGGCCTTTGACACGTGTTTCATCAATATCGCTCCAACACAAAGGCGTGCGACATTTTGTCCCATAAAGTGCTTCATAGGGAGCCATCCCAATGGTGGCTTGATAACTATTATTGTACGAAAACTCCACCATAGGTAAGAATTTCTTCCAAGTTCCTTGAAAATCCAAAACACAAGCTCTAAGCATATCCTCCCACTAGTGGAAAAATATGCAAGGGATGCGGTCAAAACAAAGCCAACAACCCTTCACCTAAAAGGAAGGGTTGCGGTTTTAACCAAACCGCAACCCTTCAGGCCTTCACTTTTAAAAGGGTTGCGGTTTAATAAAAAAACGCAGCCCTTCATTTTCAAAAGGGTTGCGTTAGTTCATAAGCCGCAACCCTACAAAAATAGAATGGTTGCGGTTTATGCCCAAAACCGCAGCCCATTTAAACACTTTTTTAAAAAATAAATTAATACCCACAGGCCATAGGCCACAAACGCACCCTGTTGCCCCCAGCACTCCCAACCCACCTCCCCACACCCTTTCCCACCCACATGCCCACCCACCTGCCCACTAGAGATGGCCAACATTGCGGGCCAATCCAGCCCAGCCCACCTCGTGGGTCATGTGGGCCGGGCCAGCAAAAAGCCCGGTCCAGCCCAGCTCGAATCGTGAAATTGGTGGGTGGGTCGTGGGTCAGATTTCTTGAGCCCACCCCACTAAAGCCCACTACAAAAACCGCCCAGCCCGGACCATGAAACCGGTCCAACCCGACCCATGAACAAGACCAGCCCAATCCAAGTAAATATTGAACCAAATTGTGTATATTTTAATCAAATTGTATATATTCTAATCAAATTGCACATATTATAATTCAATAAAATTTTAAAATGATGAAATTATTCATTAATATTAATATTTGTATATATTTTTAATTAATTGTAAAGATTTTATATAACAATAATGAATAATTTCAATGATTAAATAATTTTGAAAAAAATTATCATGCCGGGCCGCCAGCCCGGTCAAGCCCACCAAACCCACGAACCGTGAAAACCGGTAACAGACCGGTGTGGGCCGAGATTTTTCACCCCGCAGACCAGCCCAACCAGTCCATGAATTTCACGGTCCGGTCTTGGGCCGTGAAATCTCAGCTCAGCCCACTACGGCCCATGGTCCGGCCCGTCCAGCCCGCACCAGTGGCCATCACTATTGCCCACCTCAAACCCTCAGACCACCTCCCACACCCCAGCACTCCCTGCTGCCCCCAGCCCACACCCCTGCCCCTATCTGCTCACCTCCCCACCCACTTGCCAACCTCCCCACACCCCTGCCCACACACCTGCCCACCTTAGACCCTCAGACCACCTCCCACACCCCCAGCACCCCCTATTACCCCCAGCCCACACCCACCTACCCACCTCTCCACACCCCTGCCCACCTGCCCACCCCTGCCCACCCACCTGCCACCTCTCCACACCCTTGCCCACCCAACTGCCCCCGCCCCCGCCGAACACCTCCTTTCTAAAAAAAAAACCCCGAAATAATGCAATAAAAAATTGTAAAATAACTTAATAAATATATTGAAATAATGTATAAAGTGTACATATAATTGACAAAGTACATATTATTAGGAAAATAATATCACAAATCCTCCCAAAATGTTCAGAAGCAATCGTCAAAAAGGTAAGTCGCCAACCTATCCCGGATTTTATTTAATTCCTCTATGGTGAAGCGCTTCAAACTTCTATTCATATAAAACCTTGTAAAACAACCAAGGAATAAAACACATACTATAAGAATTCAATTATTTACCGTAGTTAATAGTTCTAAAAATTACATATACCTTCCCGAAATTCAATCAACAATAAATTGAAGGGTAAAAATCCACATACTATTTATATTATACCTTATAGAATCATATAAAAAAAATTGGAGTTAAATGACTCAAAGTCTAATACTTGGACGCGAAAAGGCTAAAATAGGCCTAAAATCACATTTACGTTCCCGAAATTCGACAAACGACTAATGCAAGCCTAAAAATGTACACAATAGTTATATTATGCCTCATATTATCATGTTCAAAAAAAAATTGGGGTTAAATGACTCGAGAAGTACAAATTGGACAGTAAAAGGTCGAAATAAGCCTAAAATCACATTTACGTTCCCGAAACTCAACGAACAACTAACTCAAACCTAAAAATCTACATAGTAGTTATATAATACCTCATATTATCATGTTCAAAGTGAATTTGGTTAAATGACTTGAAAACTACAAATTGGATGGAAAAAATGCCGAAATAGGCCTAAAATCACATTTACGTTCCCGAAATTTGACCAACAACTAATGCAAACCTAAAAATCTACACACTAGTTATATAATACCTCATATTATCATGCTCAAAGCGAATTTGGTGTTAAATGACTCGAATACTACAAATTGGAAAGGAAAAGGCCGAAATAGACCTAAAAGCACATTGACGTTCTCGAAACTCTACCAACAACTAATGTAAACCTAAAAATCTAAACACTAGTTACAAAATGCGGAGAGTGAGGTCACATGGAAAGGGAATTACCATCTGGTAGTAGCGGCAGAGGTGGTGGGAACTGAGGCCAATATGGAGAGACAGGTCACATGGCAAGGGAATGGCCATTAGGTGGTAGCGGCGGTGGTCATAGAATTGTTACAAATGTGGGGAGAGCCAGATGGGCATTCCAATGCCATGTGACCTCACTCCCCGCATTTGTAACAATTCCACAACCACTGCCACCCCACTGCATTTCCCCTTTACCATGTAGGCCTAAAAGCACATTTAATGTTCCCGAAGTTCGACCAATTAATGCAAACCTAAAAAAAATCTACTAGCTAATTACAAATGATAAGAGTAAGGTCACATGGCATTGGCATGCCCATCTGGTAGTCGCAACGGAGGTGGTGGGAATGGATGCCAATATACAGAGTCAGGTCACATGGCAAGGGAATGGCCATTAGGTGGTAGCGACGGTGGTCTTGGAAGTGTTATAAATGTGGAGAGCGCTAGATGGGCATTCCAATGTCATGTGATCAACCTCACTCTCCACATTTGTAACACTTCCACAACCATCGCCACTCCGCTGCATTCCCCCTTTGCCAGGTAGGCCTAAAAGCACATTTACTGTTCCCGAAATTTAATCAACTAATACAAACCTAATAATAATCTACTGGCTAGTTACAAATGCAGAGAGTCAGGTCACATGGCACTAGAATGCCCATTAGGTGGTAGCGGCGGTGGTGATGGAAATCTTATAAATGTGGAGAGCACTAGATGGGCATTCCGATGCCATGTGACCTCACTCTCCATATATGTAACACTTCCACAACCACTGCCACCCCACTGCATTCCCCCTTTACCATGTAGGCCTAAAAACACATTTAACGTTCCAGAAATTCAACCAACAACAAGAATAAGCCAAAAAATCATTATATTAGTTACGAAGTGGACAAATTAGTCATACCTGAGTATATGTCTCATGATTTCTTGACCTTCTGCCGTTTCTTAGGATCTTCAACAACATGTATCTTCCATGTGATCTATACGCATATAGTTCTCCGACATATTCACATCATCTTCTACTCTATTTTCAGGATAGGTAAAAGTTGGGATGTCCTTAAATGCATCATACTCTTCCACATCATCAATATCACCAACGCCGAGGATACTCCTTTTGCCAAGACAACAATTGACTACTTATTATCAGCAGGATCAGTTACATAAAATACTTGTTTAACTTGCGAGGCCAGTACAAATGGCTCCTGAGTTTCACGTAGCCAACCAAGGTCTCACACACCCCCTGCCCACCCTCCCCAGCCATCCCCTACACCCTCACACACCCCATGCCCACCCTCCCGAGCCATCCCCCACACCCTCACACACCCCCTGCACACCCTCCAAAGCCCTCCCCCACCCCTGCCAACCCCCTGCCCACCCTCCCTCACCCTCCAATTAACAAAATCCGCAACTATAAAAGATGAAACCCACAATTATTAATGTTTTGGAAAGTGAAAAAAAAGAAAAAGAGGGGAATTACCGGAAAAGGAGAAGAGGAGAGAGTGAAGGTGGTGATGCGTCGTGGTGGTGGTGCGCATGCCAAAAAATGAAACCCACAACTATAGAAACCCGCAACTACAAAAGAGAAGAGGAGAGAATGAAGGTGGCGTAAGATACGTGAGGAGTGAGAGGGAGTAAGGTGTGCGTCGTCAGTGGTTGAGTTAGGGATCGATGGTGAAGAGGAGAGGAGAGAGTGAAGAGAGTGAGGAGTGAGTGAGGAGTGCGAGGGAGTGAGTGAGTGAGTGAGCGAGGGAAATTCGTGTAGTTTTTAGTAAAAGTTATGTATGCATTTTTTTTGTCAAGGAAGGGTTGTTTTTAGCCCTTCACCGCAGCCCTTCTAAAGTGAAGGGTTGCAGTTGTTGGGCTAAACGCAGCCCTTCACATTAGTGAAGGATTGCAGACGTCAAAAAATTGCAGCCCTTCGTCTCAAAAGGGTTACGGTTAATTGGGAATCTGCAGCCCTTCACATAAAGAGTTGCATGTGGCCTAAAAACCATAGCCCTTCGTATCAAAAGCGCTGCGTTTTCTGGATCATCGTAGCCCTTCATACTTAAGGGTTGCGTTTTCTAAAAAAACGCAACCCTTAAAGCGCAACCCTTCTAGTTTTTTCCTCTAGTGCCCACAATCTGATTTGTTCTTTCTGTTTGTCCATCTGTTATCGGATGAAAAACAGTACTAAAGTTAAGCCTTGTTCCTAGAGCTTTATGTAACTCTTTCCAAAATTTTGCTTGAAATCTTGAATCACGATAAAAAACAGTCAAGCTAGGCACTCCATGTAACCGTACTATCATGTTCATATATAGTTCAGCCAATCGATCCAGACTCCAATTACTCTTCACTGCTAGGAAATGTGCCAGACTTTGTCAATCGATCCACAATAACCCAAATGGCATTCATTCCCTTGGTTGACATAGGCAAACCCAAGATAAAATCCATCGGTATTGAATCCCATTTCCACTCCGGCACAACCAAAGGCTGCAACAAACCAGCTGGCCTCTGGTGCTCTATTTTAATCCTCTGACATGTCAAGCATTTAGCCACAAAGTCCGCTACTTCCTGTTTCATATTGCTCCACCAATACACCTGCCTCAGATCTTTGTACAACTTATTTCCTCTAGGGTGAATCGAATATGGTGCATTGTGAGACTTAGTTAAAATTCTTTTCTTCAAATTTTTATCATTTGGAACACATAATCTTCCTTGAAACCTTAAAGTTCCATCCTCTTGAATCACAAAACCAGCTGACTTCCTATTCTTCACACCAACCTTTATTCGTTCTAATTGTGAATCCTTTCCCTAAGCTCCCTTTATTTCTTTAGTTAAGTACGACCTTACCTCCATTGCATTCAAACAAACACCCTTTTTCTTCTAAATGAGTTCTACCTCCATCCTCATCAAATCATCATGAATGGCTTGGGGAATAGACATGATTGTATTCAGGTGAGATTTACGACCCAAGGCATCATCAACTACATTAGCTTTTCCAGGATGGTATTGGATATCAAGATCATAGTCCTTTAGGAGTTCTAGCCACCTACATTGCCTCATGTTGAGCTCTTTTTGGGTGAAGATGTATTTCAGGATTTTGTGATCAGTGAAAATTTTGACACGAGGCTCCATACACATAATGTCTCCAAATTTTGAGGGTAAAGACAACATCAGCAAGTCCAAGGTCATGGGTGGGATGATTTTGTTATGGGAAATTCTATAGGGTGACCCTCAACTTTTTCTAATTCTATTTGGTAGACAACTTTTACCTTTCCTCTATTTGGTAACCCTCTACTCTATTTTTTAAATTTTATTCAACCTTATTGCATTTTAAAATCATTTTTTAATTTAAAAAACTGATTTTTCAATTACAAAAAACTGATTTTGAAATTTAAAAAAAAACTCAAATCCTCCCCACCATTACCACCCATCCCACCCTCATTTCCCCTCTCTTAGCCTGTGACCACAACAAATTCCGGCGACCCCTCCCCTTCCCTTCTCCATTTCCGGCGCCCCATCCCTGTTTCCGGCACCCCCTCCCATTCCCTTCTCCATTTCCGACGCCTCCTCCCTTTCCCTTCTCCATTTATTGGGGTATTACAACTATTGCTTTTATTTTATCGGGTTCTACAAACACACCTTTTTCAGATATGATGTGACCCAGAAATAATATCTCTTTCAACCAAAATTCACACTTTGACAACTTGGCATATAATTGATTTTCTGTTAACATATCCATTACTTTCCTCAAGTGCTCCTTATATATGTTCCCTTGTGTTCTTAAAGTATACTAAAATATAATCAATGAAAACAACCACAAACTTGTCAAGGTATGGCTTGAAGACACTGTTCATCCATAAATACAGCTGGTGTATTGGTTAACCCAAAAGGTATAACAACAAACTCATAATGACCATATCGGGTTCTAAAAGTAGTTTTTAGGATATCCTCTAGCTTGATATGAAGTTGATGATACCCAGATCTCAAATCTATTTTCAAAAAGACTTTTGCACCTCGAAGTTGATCAAACAAATCATTTATACGGGGTAATGGGTACTTATTTTTTATGGTTATCTTGTTTAACTCCCGATAATCAATACATAACCTCAAATTCCATCTTTTTCTTCACAAATAAAACTGGGGCTTCCCAAGGTGACACACTCGGTCAAATATATTCATTTTCAAGTAACTCATCTAATTGTTTCTTCAATTCTTGTAACTCGGTTGGGGCCATCCTATAAGGTGCCTTAGAAATAGGTGCCGGTCCTGGGATTATCTCGATGCTAAAATCTAATTCCTTGTTGAGGCATACCAGTATCTCATCGGAAACACATTTGGGTATTCAAACCACATTATCATCTATGGAAGATTTAGGGGAATTGAAGTCTATGACACTACAAAGGTACTCAAAATAGTCAAACTCAGGCATCCTTTGAGCTCTCAACCCATAAACAATTTGGATTTGAGGTTTTCGCACAAATCTTTTGGTATGAAATTCTACGCCATCAGGTGCTTTAAGGGTCACACTCTGCTTAACACAATTGATGTCAGCCTCATATTTAGTCAACCAATTCATCCCCAAAATCACAATCAAAAACTCAAATTCTACAATGTCAGCTAGAAACTCAACTTTCACCAACAGAATTGGACAATTTTTATACATGACTCTACATCTCACAGTTTCTCCAGTAGGTAGGGCAACATTTAGAGAGGAAAAGTCACATGATGGTTGCAATTTCAGGCTTTTGGCAAACAATGGGAAATAAAGAATGTGAAGCTCCAGAATCAAATAAAACATGGACAGCAAAGAATGGATAGAGAAGGTCCAGTGTAACAGTATCATCATTCTCAGCCTCATCTTGCCTCATGACATAGATGCTTCTTGTCGGTGCTTGTCGTGGTAGATTTCGATATGCTCCGGCATTGTTGTTGTTTTGGCTGCGGTCAGTATCACCCGAAGTAGTCCCTCCTATGGCATTGGTGGTCCCTGGTGGCTTTGGGCACTCTTGAACATAATGCTCATGACTACATGCTTGTGCCAATAAGACACTCATTTGCTAAACGACTCATTCTTCTGCACTTGGTACACCCTTGAGATCTATTCGCAGTTGCCCTATAGTTGTTCTGGTGTTTGTTGCCTCCTTGTCCTATGTAACCGGATTCATTGTTATCGTTCCTCCTCATGTTTCGGCCTCCTTGATAACCCTGATTCGGCCTTTTTCCTCCTCCTTGATTATCACTCCTTCCATCATCCCTCCTTTTAAAGTTGCTATTTTGAGATTCTCAAAGCAATACTACCCGTCCACATTAACAGCAACATCAATCATATCCTGGTAAGAAGTGAACCTTTGAGATGCCAACCTATCCTGATACTTGAGATGCACACCTCGCTCAAAATGGTTCATCCTTGACTTCTCACTAGTCACCAACTCAGGTGCAAACCTTGAAAGCTCCATGAACTTATTAGCATATTCCAAAACTCTCATTGTACCTTACTGTAAGTGAAGGAATTCATCTTCTTTTTGCTTCCTAAGTGGGGGGGGGGGGGTAAAATTTATCTCGCATCAAATCCTGAAGTTTGCTCCATCCAAACCCAGGTTCAATTTTCTTTTCTTTAACAAATCTTCCACCTTAAAATTGCTTGACCCGTGAGATAAAACACAACAAAGTCTACTCTCCATTTCTCAGAGCATTGCAAGGTTTCAAACAACTGGTCAATGCGATTAATCCAATCCTCAAACACCACTGGATCAGGCTTACCATCATATGACAGCGGTTTAAGAGATGATAACTTCTTGAACATCATAGTGCTCTCATTTTCATTAGCAACTACCTTCCTCCTGGATTCCTGGATTTACTAAGCTAACATAGTGCTCTTATTTTCTAATCTTTTCATTATTTTGGCATTTTTGTCTAAAGGTTCATAATCATCATCCTGCTCATCCTCTACGTGCACATCTTCAGTACCGTTTGTAACATCGTTGTTGACGTCAATCGACATTCTGCATGTCAATTTACAGTATGTTGAAATAAAATCAGAAAATATTTCCCTTTTTCCGTAATCCTACGATCACACTCGCTATATATATATATATATATGTATATATATACATATATATGTATATATATACATATATATGTATATATATACATATATATGTATATATATACATATATATGTATATATATACATATATATGTATATATATACATATATATATATATATATATCACCATTTTTACTTCGCAATTTACCCAACTCGATTTTTTTTTTAATTTTGTAACCATAATTCGTTATTGTATCTTTAAATCCCTTTTATAACCTAATCGTTTTTATTTAACGTAAAACCATAGGGTTAAACGTAATGGTTCAAAATCGTTTGCTCTGATACCATTCTGTAACGCCCCGACCAATTATTCACTATTTAAGACGACCCAATCAGCAGCGGAATACCTACTTAGTCGAGGCATTATAGTCGCACTTTCGGTTAAGAAGGTGGCACGTGCGAGGCTACAATCATATAACATATTTAAACATCATGAGATATAATAGCGATATCTTAGACATCTTATATTATATCAAAGTAGATAATGATGACGTTACTTGATATAACATTGATAACTTATATTAAAGTATATGGTCTTATATTCTAGTTAAGTTAACCTTACAAGTTAGTAGCACTATCGCTAGATGATTTAATAAGGTGGTAATCCTTGCTACTACGCAATACCATCGTCCCCAGCCGTACCTAAAATATAAATAGAAAACGTTATGAGCCGAGGCTCAGTAACAAACTAGTCTACTAACGTAGATTCATTTTAACTCGTTTTATTTGCAAACAGAGGGAAAGAATATTTCAAACATTTATGAAAACAACATATATGTCATATCACCTCTATGATTCATAAGTTCTTTCACTCATTTTTACTCTGGTTGCTGCAAAATCAATCAGCTCTGGGACGTCTCCCAACCATGTGTATGCACCACTGTGCAAGGGCCTGTGCCCCTGGCGTTGCCCTACACTAATAAAGGGCCAGTGGCCTGGTAATAAGTGACGAGCCAATGTCCTAATAAACAGCTCGGTTCGTGCACGACTGCCAATCAGCTCAACAAACCACTTCTTACACTTTACTTTATCATGTTTCATAACTTTTAACATTCATATATGATAATCCCAATTATTCATCTCAGCTCTACCTCAATATTAAGGTAGCAAAATCAAGTCATAATTCCATAACTCATGACAGTTCATGAATAGTTTCAAAGTAATAAGTATTATCCCGCAACTCAAAATAAATAATAATATTGAAAAACATTTACCATTCCACTATATACTCATATTTTCATAAATATATTTGAAAGGAATTGCGGGTACCAGCAGTAGTTGTTACCTCGATTGCAAAATAAATAACACCTCTTCTTATATCCTTGATATCATCCTTATTGAGCTCCAAAGAACGAGTTCTTTTAAGTTTCAATACGAGTATTTTTTTATAAGTTAGTAATCAATAGAAAACATTAGTATTAGTGCTCTTTAAGTACGATTCTTAATTTACAATATTATTTATGTAAGTTATATAGTTTGACTTATTTAACGTTCACGTGACTAATTATATATATATATATATATATATATATATATATTATATATATATTATATATATATTATATATATATATATATATATATATATATATATATATATATAATATATATATATATATATATATATATATATTATATATATAATTATATTATATATATATATAATATAAGGGAAGGGGTGATCAATGGTGTCCTCTTTTGAAATGCCTATTTTTCCCCCCTTCCCATTCTAAATTACAAATTCACTTACAACTCAAAGGGGACTTCAAACAAAAATACCAAAAATATAATTATAACAATCACTCACAAGTCAACTAAAATCATAAAATTGCATAATTTACGTTATGCAAATCACTAAAATGAGGAAACTTTATAAAAAACTTAAAAATTCACTTACAAACTACAAACTATGAAAAAATTGACTTGAAATCAAAGTGTCCACTTTCTTTACAATTTATGAAGTACTGTACTTAATTCAAAAATCAACTAAAAAATTATAATATTAAAAATCATGAATAAATTCAATAAAATTTCTATTTTGTTCATAGAATTTAACTTTGAAAAGTAAAAAAAAAAAAATGGTGAGAGACTTAATGACAGAAAGTAAACTAATCAAATTTTACAACTAAAAACAATTATATTTTGTATGTCTAATGTTCAAATTTTGACTCTTATACCAAAGAAAATCGAGTTTCTGTTTCAAAAAAAATTCAAAAAAAAATTCTAGTATATACTTGACATAATAGTTCATAAGAATCCTTTATATACTTATTAATAGACATAACTTCGAAATCGAATTAAATGTATTATCCATCTTTTAGTCATATAATCATATTATTAGTTTAAAATCTAATAATAATTGCACTTATATAAGTGAGTTAGTTATTAAAATTATAAGTGACTTTAACTTTTAAGCTAGTTTAGGAGTATATGTTAAACATGTTATAACTTAAATAATTTAAAGTTTGACCATCTATGTTTTAGTAGAACTAACCATAAATAGTATTTGCTTGGTCAAGGGCGAGAGAAGGGCGGCAAGTAGAAAGGCGAGTGATGATGTGTGGTGGTGGTGTGCAGCTCGAGGGAGAGGAGAGAGAGTGGGCGTGAAGGGAGGTTCGAAGGAGGAGAAAGAGACCCGACCAGGGAGGGGAATGAGTGGCGCTTGGCCGACCTCTGGTTATTTTACTTCCTCGTCAAAGGTTGTGGCGGTGGTTGCTTGGTGGTTGTGCTGTTGGTCGAAGAAAACAGAGAAAATTAAAAATTGACTTTTTGTTGCCAATTTCTTTTAATTGATTTTATTTTCTGAATTTTGTTTGTTTATTTGTGATGGAATTTCGAACTCAAACTCCTCTATTTATATAGGAAGGTTCATCTCTATATCAATTTCCTTCAATTAAATATTTCAAAATCATGGAGAATCCATGGAATTCAAAGAAACAAAGAACTAAAATCAGAGGTTTTTAGCTTAATTCGGTGGGTATGGATCAAATGTGAGAGTAAAAGTATAACTAGAAAATGTTTGCTGGTTTTGTAATACAAGGGAAGATGAAGAAATCCATGGTTTGGAAAGTTCCGGTCTTGCACGCCATTGACAAAGGAGGAAGATGGTTTTCCTCTTTTTCCTTTATTTTGTTTATTGATGTTTGGTTTGAAGTTGAGCTCATTTTCTGATTTTAAGTTTCTTTTACTTATTTGGGCTCATGGACTTAGGCAAAGGGGCCATCGGAGTTTGTTATTATTCTTAAATCTTACACCCAAATTACTTACAAGGTTGACTACAAGATTTTAGTAATTTGATTTATACACTTCATTATCCATAAATTATTAAACAAAATACTTAATACCTTTTTAACAATATTTAGAAATTAACTTAGTGAATGTTATTTACTATTTTGATCACTTTTAGTTTAATAATTAAGATTAGTTATTGATTAAATAAAATTAAAAATTTGGAATATTACAACCGGACCTTCAACCATTCAAACCCCCCACTTCTTTCCTTGTGCGTGAGTGTGTGTTGAGAAGGAAAATCGATTTTCCTTATTCTGGGTAAGTTTTATGTTTGTAAAATTTGCTTCCCAACCTTTTATGACATATAAATGTACTAGAATTTTTTACATGCGATGCGTGCTTGAATTTTTTTCGAACAAAAACTCAATTTTCTTCGACATAAGAGTCAAAATTTGAACATTAGACATACGAAGTATAATTGGTTTTAGTTGCAAAATTTGATTGGTTTAGTTTTTGTCACTTAAGTCTCTCACCATTTTTTTTGCTTTTTTTTTTTTTTTACTTTTTCAAAGTTAAATTCTATGAATAAAATAGAATTTTTTTTGAATTTATTTATGATTTCTAATATTAAAATATTTTAGTTGATTTTTGAATTAAATACAGTACTTCATAAATTGTAAAGAAAGTAGACACTTTGATTTCAAGTCAATTTTTTCATAGGTTGTAGTTTGTAAGTGAATTTTTAAGTTTTTGTAAAGTTTCCTTATTTTAGCGATTTGCATAACGTAAATTATGCAATTTTTTGATTTTAGTTGACTTGTGAGTGATTATTATAATTATATTTTGATATTTTTGTTTGAAGCCCCCTTTGATTTGTAAGTGAATTTGTAATTTAGAATAAGAAGGGGGTAAGATAGTCTCTTCATTCGGGGATTCCATAGCTCCCCCCTTCCCTTATATAATAGAGACTAGAATTTTTTGCACGCGATGCGTGCTAGATTTTTTTTCAAAACAGAAATTCGATTTTCTTCGACATAAGAGTCAAAATTTGAACATTAGACATACGAAGTATAATTGTTTTTAGTTGCAAAATTTGATTGGTTTAGTTTCTGTCACTTATGTCTCTCACCATTTTTTTTTTACTTTTCAAAATTCAATTCTATGAACAAAATATAAACTTTATTGAATTTATTTATCATTTCTAATATTATAATTTTTTAGTTGATTTTTGAATTAAGTACAGTACTTCATAAATTATGAAGAAAGTGAACACTTTGATTTCAAGTCAATTTTTTCATAGGTTGTAGTTTGTAAGTGAATTTTAAAGTTTTTGTAAATTAAAGTTTCCTCATTTTAGTGATTTGCATAACGTAAATTGTGCAATTTTATGATTTTAGTTGACTTGTGAGTGATTGTTATAATTATATTTTTGGTATTTTTGTTTGAAGCCCCCCTTTGATTTGTAAGTGAATTTGTAACTTAGAATTGGAAGGGGATAACAAAGTCTCTTCATTCGAGAACACCATAGCTCCCCCCTTCTCTTATATAATAGAGATATGTTGTACTTTAATTCTTGAATGATATTCTACAAAAATCTTTTTACCTTGATAATTAATCGTTGTTATATAATAGAAAAAGATAGGTCTAAATATATGTAAAAGTTTCATTATATATAGGAAACACTATAAAAAAGTAACTAATTTTTTTTTCCTTGTCTAACTTCTAAATTTTGATTTCACTACAAATACACCTCCATTTTTTATCATGACCTACCATTAATTGTGAATGATTCTTGAGAATAGTGATTTGTAAGTAAATTTTTGTAAATGTTTTTGTATGTATTGATGTTCTAGGTTTTAGTTTGTATGTAAATTTTAAGTTTTAATAAAGTTTCCTGATTATTTGAGTGATTTTCGTGATTTTCTCAATTGTATGAGTGATTTGTAAAGTTTCTTCTTCTAAGTGATTTGTGAGTGAGTGTTGTAAATTAATTTTCGGTAACATTCCTTTTGTAATTTAGAAAGGAAAGAGGGGCAAAATAGGCATTTCAAAAGAGGACACCATTGCTCCTCCCTTCCCTTATATAATAAAGATATGTTGTACTTTAATTCTTGAATGATATTTTATATAAACCTTTTTACCTTGATAATTTATCGCTATTATATTATAGAAAACAATACGTCCAAATATATGTAAAAGTTTCATTATATATAGAAAACACTATGAAAAAGTAAATAATTTTTTTCCTTGTCTAATTTCTAAATTCTGATTTCACTACAAATACACCTCTATTTTTTTTATCATGGCCCACCATTAATTGTGAATGGTTCTTGAGAATAGTGATTTGTAAGTAAATTTTTGTAAATGATTTGTATGTATTGACGTTCTAGGTTATTAGTTTTAGTTTGTATATTAATTTTAAGTTTTAATAAAGTTTCCTGATTGTTTGCGTGATTTGCGTGATTTTTATAACGTGATTTTCTCAATTGTATGGGTGATTTGTAAAGTTTCTTCTCTTAAGTGATTTGTGAGTGAGTGTTGTAAATTTATTTTCGGTATTTGATTTTGACATTCCTTTTGTAATTTAGAAAGAGAAGGGGGGGAAAATAGGCGTTTCAAAAGAGGACACCATTGCTCCCCCTTCCCTTATATTAATAGAGATATGTAGGTAGTAACTTAAAATGACCCACTTAATAATGTCGCTTATATTACTAAGTATAAGTCACTCATATTTTTATTCTTTGAAATGATTTTACATGATATACTCCCATGTAACATATTCTTTTTTTTAAAAAAAAAAATTAACATTAATTCATTGATTCAAAGTCAAACGACATCTACAATAAAAGTCAAAACTAAACAAATACATATCAAATAAAATAAATACAATTCTAATATGATAAAACCACGATCGTTGAGTAGATCTAACACTTCTGAAAACTCTTGTCTTTCACATTGTTGTCTGATGCAGCCTTCTGTAAGGGGGTCTGTCGATCTTTTGTAGTTTTGAAGTAGAATCGGATTCAATTCAAGTGATTGTAAACGAAGTCTTGACATTTGTTCCAACTTCACACAAATTTCGATCAACAAATCAACATCTTGAAATAAACCCTAAAAATGCTAAAAAGTACTATACATCGAACTAAATTTTTAATTTTCGTTTTTATTTCTGATTTAAAAAGTTCATGCAAATGCTAAAAAGTAAACAAAAAAATAGATATGAAAAATAAAAACGAAAGGATCAAAGTTTTTAATTTTCATTTGCATGAACTAAATTTTTATTTTTCAGATCTGAAAATGAAAAACGAATTTTCAGATTTGAAAACTAAAAAGAAAATCAGATCTAAAAATGAAAAAATATATCAAATTTAAAAATTGAAACAACTTCGAACCTGTCAAAGAGAGAGAGTGATTCGTTCGTTTCGTTCGCTAAAATCGTGTTCGCTGATGAAATCGTGGTCGCTGATGAAATCGTGTTCGCTGATGAAATCGTTCGCTGATGAAATCGTCCAATATGATAAGAATTTGAGAAGATGAGTGATTTGTTCGCTGAAATCGGTGTTGATGTTCGACGGAGATGGAAGAGAAGCGGTTGAGTTGAGAGAGAGAGAGAGAGAGAGAGAGAGAGAGGGGCGCTGAATTGAGAGGGCGCTGATAAGAGAGAGGCGCTGATAATGCTAGGGTTATGAAATAAAAAGGGTGGTAGTGGGCCTCGTGGACCATATGCGTCGCACACTATGTATGTGTGACGCAGATTACCTTTGTGTGTCGCACCCAACTCCTAGTGCGACGCACATTATCCTCAATTTCTCCCACTGAGATGCAGAATATGCGTTGCACCAAAGCAGAATGCGACGCACAAATATAATATGCGTCGCACCCTCAGTATGTGCGACGCATATTAGTCGTATCCTGATACGGTTGTTGATGTTTTACGTCGAACGCTCTTTGGCATGCGACGCAAATAGGTTTTTTGCGTCACTTCCGTGTTTGTGCGACGCAAATCAGAGGACGCAAATCGTCGTTTTTCTACTAATGACACAAAAACCCAAAAACAAATTTTCTAAACTCTCACATGAAGAGAGATAGAACCAAATATATGGGCAGACATAACCCAATATATGGGTAGAAAAACTCTCCATTAGAGAGAGACTAAGATTTATTGGAAACATAAACATAAAAAGCTAGTAATAAAACGAGAAAAGGGGCTTACCACCGCCCAAAAGGGTGGTGGTTGACCGTAGGTTGAAAATTAGGGTTTTGTGGGAGAGGAGAGAGAAGAGAGAAAAAGAAAGAGAGAGGTCTGTATTACAGACCCTTCCCCATGTAACATATTCTAATTGCTAAGTAATACCAAGATTAATATTCTCATGTAAATAATCAAACCAAAAACCACTTGTAAATTATAGGTTATTAAGTCTCATGTTATTTCAATTATAATATGTTTTAACAAATACTCCTAAACTAATTTAAAAGTTATAATCACTAATAATTTTAATAACTAACTCACTTATATGAGTGCAACTATTATATTCTAAGCTTACAACATGATAATATGACTAAAATTTGGAGAATACTTTTAATTTAATTTGATTTCTAAGTAATATCTATAGATTATCATGAGATAAGTATAAAGGTTGTGGATAAACTATTATAACATCAACATGTTACACAAACGCCAAATAAGTTAGACTATATAACTTATATAAACAATATTGTAAACTAAGAAATCGTACTTAAAGAGCACTCATACTAATGTTTTCTATTGATTACTAACTTATAAAATACTCGTTTTGAAACTTAAAAGAGCTCGTTCCTCGGAGCTTAGAGCGGACGATATCAAGGACATAAGAAGAGGGTTATCATACTGCAATCGATGTAACAACTACTGCTAGTACCCGCAATTCCTTTGAAATGCGTTCATATGCTACTGAGATGATTATTTATGAACATACGTTTCAGAGTTACGGGATTATTAGTACATGTTTTGATTACGTATATATCGTTAGATTTATGATTCTAAAAGACTGAAAGACATTGAGTTACTACAGTATACTGATCAATGAAAATGATGGAGTATTGTTTATGAGATATTATTCAAAGTTACTGAGTTGCTGAAGTATAGTAATCATTGTTAAAGTAAAAGAAATAACATGATAAAATAAAGTGAAAGAACTGGTTGGTTGTACCCACTGACTGACTGAAGGTCGTGCACGTACCGTACTATTTACTGGGGCACTGGCCCGCTACTGTTTACTGGGGCACTGGCCCGTTATTGCATACACATACTGAGAGACGTCCCAGCACTGACTGATTTACATCAATTAGAGTAACAACTTATAAAATATAATGATGGATTATTAAAGTGCAACCAAATGAATATTGTTTTCTTAAATGTTTGAATAATATTATCCTTCTGTTTGCAAATAAAATGAATTGAACTAGATTTACGTTGTTAGAGTAGCTTGTTACTGAGCCTCGGCTCATAACGTTTTGTATTTGTGTTTTAGGTACTGTTGGGGACGATGGTACTACGTAGTGGCAAGGATTACCACCTTATTAAATCACCTAGTAATAATGCTACTAACTTATAAGGTTAACTTAACTAGAATGTAATACCATATACTTTAATATAACTTATCACTATTATATCAAGTAATGTTAATGTTGTGTGCTTTAATATAACATAAAATGTATAAGTTATCGCTATTATACCTCTTAATGTTTAAATATGTTATATGATTGTAGCCTTGCACCTTCTTAACCGAGACAGTAATGCCTCGACTAAGTGGGTATTCCACTGCTAATTAGGTCGTCTTAAATAATGAATTAGTGGTCGGGGCATTACAAAGATGGAGTATAAACTCAAGCGTGGGTTGAGATTAATAGCAAGGATAGTAGAGATTAGATGGTCAACATTAGCTATCTGTTGTTTAATTTGCTTCTCTCTATATGTGAAGGATGTCTTAGTTGTCGAAGGAGTGAGGAGAGTTTGGATGTTTCAAATGATGTTGTCGATCTGCCAAAAAGATGATCAAAGACTTTTGAGGTTCTGATTGCATTGATAACTAGTAGATTGTCACCTTCTATTATGAGATTTTTGATGTTGTCTTAGATGGCAAATCTAATACCTATGTGGAGTTTTAGCTTTTGATATAATGATTGAGGTTAACCCTATGTTAAAGGTATGAGCCATAATATAAACTCTCTTTTGAAATATCATGTAAAATTTGAGATATGTTATAATACAATAGATGACGGTGGTGAATGTCCAAATGGAGCACCACATTTTTGACAATTGTACCTAGCATTAAATAGTGTATGAATGTTTTTTACCACCTATATAATGAATAGTAGGATTTTTGGTTCTATAAATACCAAAACTCATTTTGTATTGTAAAAACAGCGAAGAGGAAAAAAAGTAATATATCAGTTGTTTTTTATGTTCCACCTCTTTCACAACAAAATGTAATGTTACACATCTTATATTTTAAATTAGAAATAAGTTAAGATAAATAATAGTGAAAGTATTGGGTCAGACCGTCTGACCAATGCTTACTGTCAGACGGGTTGAGCTCAAAACTCAAACTTTTTTTAAAAGCGATAGAGGATGAGGAGAAGCATTTTTCGATCGTAGTTTCGGCCACTGAAGCACCATAGCCATCTCTCGGAGGGTTGAAGCAAAGTGGCAGATAGTCTTCATAGTTAAACACAAACCTGCTCCTACCAAAGTGCTCTACTAATTTTAACCAAGTCGAGCCCATATGGCTATGCGAGCAACTCAACACTATTAGCCCCCCAATCCATATACTCCGCGAATACCTCCCGAGAAAACCGAACGCATAAACGAAGCATCAATAGACAATATATCATCAAACAAATTTGGCGTTGAAACTTAAAAGATAAAATGTCCGAAATTCTCACTTTCAATTCAATTCAACGAAAATAGCAGGAAAGAAATCCAAATGGAAATAGAAAAATAAAGCAGGCAGCGATATGGAAATGGAGAGAGAAGAAGAAGAAAATGATGAATATTTAGAGGTAAGTTACTTTCATTTAGAGGTAAGTTACTTTCATTTAGAGGCAAGTTGCTTTCATTTAGAAGTAAATTGCTTTCATTTAGAACTTATTTTGTTTCATTTACTTAAGTTTTGTTTTCAGTTAGAATAAAACACGTAAATGAAACAATAAGATAAGTAACTGAACTTAAAAGACATCCAATTGAAAAAAAATTGAAACCAACTGAACAAAAATTGAAACCAACTGAAATTTTTTTGAAACCAATTGAACAAAAATTGAAACCAACTGAAAAAAATTGAAACCAACTGAAAAAAAATTGAAACCAACTGAAAGTCGTCCGACCAAATATTATGGTCGGACGGTCTGACACAATACCTTCTCAATAATAAGTAACGAGTGAACATCATTTACCAATTTACCGAGATGAAATCGAAAACTCTAGTCTATATATAAAAATCCTATAAAAATATATTCAACTAATACTTCTAATATTGAGGTGTAAAGTTTTAATCAGTTTAAACTTCATTTTATATAGTGAGAAAAATATTACCTTAAAAAAAATATGAAAGGAAAAAATGAAACGTTTCCACCGTTATAAATAGAAACATCCTATAAAAATAGGTTTGTTAAATAGACAAAAAAGATGAGAGAGAAAGGTAGAGAGAGAGTCTCTGACCCAAAGCCTCAGCCAAACAGTTCTAAAAGAAACCCTAACAATTCGAAAATCGTCCAAAAAGCCCTAGAAAATCGTTTTCATCTCAATTATTCCTTTCATTTCCAAGCTTTCGAATTTATCTTTGTCTTGTGGTTCATTATTACTCTTCTAATTCTCTTTTCCCATCAGAGAGAGTTATTGCGTGTAGTTGGATTCCAATCTAGTCCTAATTTAATTAGGAATAGGTCTGCGCCTAATTTAGCTTTGCAATCATGTAAAGCTAGTAGTTGGCGTGTTATTCAGGCGGTAATTGCAGTAAAATGGGATTGTTTGCTTAAATCCCTCTTAATTTGCCTTCTTTTCTGGCTGAGGTGGCGGAAATTTAGGGGTTTCAAGTACAAATTAGGACTTAGGCTTAGGGTCTGTCAGGTGAGTGAAGTGTTGCCGCTGTTCTCTGTTGCTGTATTGAATGCGTTTATTAATGGGTTTGGAGTTGTTTTCATCATTATTTGTGGGTTGTGGGAAGTGTTTGGGGGTTTTTTCGGTATGGTTGCTTGATTGTATTGGATTTTTATCCATTACTCTAGAATTCGCATTAAATGCGATTGGAAAAGTCACTGTTCAGGTAAGGCTTCTTAATCTAGTTTTTTGGTTTTCCAATAATTTTTATTTATATAAAAGGCAAGTGTTGTGGTGTTTTCAGTCACAATTCTCTCAGTTCTTTCCTATTTCTTTTCGTCTAACTTTTTCCCATTATCTTCTAAAGTGATAAGAAAGTTAACTCTTGTTTGCTGGTTTTTTGTGAGAATGCAATCTTTCAAGGATATCTTGCTGCAAGAGGAGCAAGGTCAGCACTTGGATGTTGATGGTGGTGCTCAGGCTCTCCCTCATTCTCCGTCCCTTAGCAATATAGCTAAGTTAGTAAGTGATCCCCCAGGTCCTCCTTCTTTGTCTGAGTCCATTGTATTAGATGATTTGTCCCAAGTTAAGCAAGATATTGATGACCTAACTAAAAATGTTGGTGGGAAAATGTTGGGTGCCACTGTTGACCTAAGAACAATCATGTTTAGAAACTAAAGCAACTGGCAGTTTTTAAGGGTGATAGAGTACCTGGATATGTGGAACAAACTGGCGTTATGATTAAAATTTGTGAATCATGGTGATCTATATCCTTGTTTGGGCTGATAGACCTTGGCATGTTCAAGGGGAACTATTTGTGATCTACCCTTGGAAACCTCATTTTGATCCATATGTGGAGGAGATCAAATATGTGGATTTGTGGGTTAGAATCCCTAGATTTCCTATTGAGTTATTGAACTTTGACTCTGTAGCTAATTTGTTAGCAGCTAACAATATTGGATCCCTGATTAGGCTGGACTCTCGTTCTATTCTTAAGCATAAGGTAAGGTTTGCTCGTGCTTGCATTAGAGTGGATATTACTGAACCTTTGCTGGAATATGCTGAGGTTACTAGAGCTGGTGGGGTTAAGTGTGGTTATGTTATTTGGTATGAAGATTTTTCAATTGGATGCTCATTTTGTGGGTGTGATGATCATGTTATTGATGACTGTCTCATATTATCTCCTCCTCCTAAAGAAATTAAAGTGATGTTGTTGAAACAGCCAAAGAAACAGTGGCTTGCTGAGTTCCTACAAGGTGCTACTAGGCAAGCTAAGCCTCTTACCACTGCTGAGCAAGCTTTAGTGGTGGAGGCTAGGCCTAGACACATTGTGCGACCTCAATCTGTTGCAAACTTTTCTTCTAAGAAAACTGCTGCTAAGAAAAAGTTCCCTGGAAAGTCTTTCACAGGTAAGAAACAAGAGGTTCAAGCTAGTGTTGGTATTTCTATCAGAGAACCTGTTCCTAAGTCCCATCCTTCTGTTGCTGCTATTTCTTTGCCCAGTTCTGGTGGAAAAGGTAAAGGGGTGATGATTGCTCACCCAGTGATTGATGTAGAGTCCTCTGATGATGATTGTGATATTGAGATGAATTCTGTTATCCCTCCTCCTCTTGTTCTTGTTGAGCATGGTCAAGCTAAGCACCATGATTGTAATGATTATGAGTCTCCTAGCTCTAAGCCCCCCCTCCCTCCCTCTGTCAGTGAGGAGGTTATTCAATCCCCTGTCCCTTTGAGAGTTATTTATCCAGCTGAGCTCCCGGAATGTGGGTTCATTACTGAGGCTGATGAGTTTCTGGAAGATGATAATGATGTGTATGGTGAGGATGCTGTCCAGTCAGGCCTTGTTGATGATACCTATATCTTAGAAGAAAATGTTCATGATGAAGTTATGGGAGATTATCTTTCCCAACCAGAGGGTTCCTTTCCATTCTATTCACTCTGAGACCTCAATCATTAAACAGATTGAGGGGATGGGAGTTGAAGGGGCTAGGGCTAAGGAATGCTTCTGCTTCCAGCTCCTCCAAGAGAAGGAAGATGGATTCTGATGAAGAATCATCTACTTCCAACCTGAAGAGGGGTAGGTCTTAGTCTTTGTTACTTTTATTTCCTGCCATTTTATGAATATAAGCTTTTGGAATGTAAGAGGGGGTAATAGACCTCAGTTAAAGGAGGAAGTTAAGTTCTTTTGTAAAAACAATAATGTGCATGTCATGATGTTGTGTGAAACCAAATCCTCGTCTCCTCCGGTGGAGTCCATGGTTAGGTTTTGTGGGTTTCACCATCATGACTTCCTCCCTTCTTTTGGTTTGGCAGGAGGTATGTGGTTGTTTTGGAAGGATGTTGCTAGCAATCCTTTTTTATTTTCGATCTCAGCTAAATATGAACGCTTTATAGTATGTGATGTTAATATTTTAGCCTTGCCATGTTCATTTAAGCTAATTTTTATCTATGCTCCTCCAAACAATAATCTTAAAATCCAATTTTGGGATGAGCTAATTAGTGTTATTAACCTAATCACTGGACCATATGTTGTATTAGGAGATTACAATGAGTTAAGTAGTAGTAATGATAAGTTTGGTGGTGCAAATTTCTCATTTGCACGTTTGAATTTCATGAATAGATTATTCTCGGAGTCAGATTGTATTGAGCTCCCATTCCAGGGTCACGCCTTCACTTGGAGGAAAAAACGAAGTGGCCCCGGAAATATAATGGAAAGAATTGATAAAGGTGTAGCTAATTTGATTTTCTCAATTTATTCCCTAATGCAAAGCTAAATCACCATATTTTCACAACATCTGATCACTGTCAGATTTCGCTTAATTTAGATACATTTCAAGGTAGGAAAGCCCCCCCGTTCAGGTTTGATAAGATCTGGACATCACGAAAAGATTTCGAAATAATTATAAAGAAAGCCTGGTCTACAAGGTTTCATGGATCTTATATGTTTTGTAAGTAAAAATGTAAACTCCTTAAAGAAAAATCTAAGAATTGGGTTGCGACTAGATTTGGTAACATTTTTCGTCAACTTAATGTCGTTGAAAAAAAACTAAAGGCTATCCAAGAAAAGTTAGTAGAGGATCCCTGTTGTCCGTACCTAGCTGCAAAACAGAATAAGTTCTTATGTAAACAGGCTAATCTTTTAGAATTTCAAGAAATATATTGGAAGACCAAAGCAAAATCTAATCATTTGAAATTGAGTGATTCTAATACTAAATATTATCATGCATGTGCGTCTATTAGGCGAAATAGAAATTTTATTGCCTCGATTGAGGATGAGAATGGGGCTACTGTTGTCGACCCTAAGCAAGTCGAAAATTGTTTTACTAGTACTTTTGTTCAAAGATTCACATCTAATTCAATGTGTAGCTTTGATGAAAATGAAGACTTCAATCTTTTAGAGCCTATTATTACTTGTGAGGACAATAATTTTCTATGTTCGGATGTTAGTTTTGAGAGGTCAAAGTAGCTTTTTGATCTAGCTCCTGATAAAGCCCCAGGGCCGGACGGGTTCCCGCCTTTTTTCTTCCAAAAATATTGGTCTCTAGTAGGTAATTCAGTTTTCAATGCGGTTAGAGCTTTTTTCCATTCTAGAGTTCTCTTAAAAGAAATTAACCATACTTTCGTCACACTTATTCCTAAAGTCACTAGCCCTTCTACTCCAAACCAGTTCCGTCCTATTAGTCTATGCTCAACGATTTACAAGATCATGGCAAAAATTATGGCTTCTAGGCTAAAGACTGTTCTCGGGAAAATTATCCATCCCCTCCAGGGTGCTTTTGTCCCTGAGAGATTGATTCAGGATAATGTTTTACTTGCTCACGAGGTTTTCCACTCTTTTAGAAAGAAGTCGGGTAGGCAAGGGTGGTTAGCTATCAAGTTAGATATGGAAAAAGATTACGACAGGCTAGAGTGGAATTTTATATTTATTGTTTTCCGGAAGCTAGGCTTTTGCGACCGATGGATTGGTTGGCTAAAGGAATGTATTACTTCCGTCTCTTTTTCGGTCCTTGTTAATGGCATCCCTGGAGATGTATTCACCCATCTAGGGGAATTCGCCAGGGAGATCCGCTATCTCCGTATATTTTTATATTATGTGCAGAAATCTTAGCTAGACAGTTATATGCTGCTAGTATTTCGGGTGCAAAATTAGTAGGTGTTTCATTAGGTCATTCCCGTGTCAAAATTCCTTTTTTAACATTTGCGGATGACACAATGATCTTTGCTAAAGCCACTCCAAATAGTTGCTCTGTGATAAGGGAAATTTTAGATAATTATTGCAGGATGTCGGGGCAGTTAGTTAATTATAATAAATCGGCATATCAGTGCTCTCCTAATACTGACCCAGCTCTTGATACCTCCTTTGCGACTCTTCTCCAAATGGGAGAAGCTAGGTCACTTGGCTCATATCTGGGGTGTCCTATTATTGATAGTAAGGTTACTAATAAAACATTTGGGGAAATTCAGGAAAAGGTTCATTCCCAGCTTTCTAAATGGAAAGCCAATTCTCTTTCCTTAGCAGGTCGGGCGATTTTAATTCAATCTAATCTCGCTACGAAGGCCAATTACCAAATGCAATGCTTTTCTTTGCCTACTCACATTATGGAGTCCCTGGATAAGAGCTATCGGAATTTCTTTTGGAACAAACCGCCAGGTTCTAAATCTCAAACTTATAGGTTGGGACAAAATCTGTAAACCAAAGAAGTATGGGGGTTAGGGTTCAGAAAAGCGAAATATATGAATATAGCGCTTCAGTTTAAGTTACTTTGGAAGATCTTGGTTTGCCCGGATAATTTGTGGGTTCAATTAGTGGCTAAGAAGTACTTAAAGGAGTCAAGTTTGTTTGAGTATAAAGTTAAAGCTAATGCTTCATGGCAATGGAGAAAGTTAATGTTGTTGAGAAATTCGTTTAAGAAAGGGTTAGATGGGTGGTGGGAGGGGTGATAAAATCTCGTTCTGGTATGATAATTGGGTGTTTCAGCATCCGATTAGTTCGGTTTGCCCAGTTATTGCGGGCACTGAGTCCCTGGTGGTGGCGCAGGTCATCAACCATGATTCGCAATGGGACTGTCTGCGGTTATATGAGCTTGTCTCAGTCAAGGTAGTTCAAGCGATTTCGAGTATTTTTATTCCTAAATATGGTCTAGAAGATAAACTGATTTGGGGTTTATCAGTAGATGGGTGTTATTCGGTAAAATCGGGGGTGGTTCTGCTTCAGGGTGTGGGGTCTCAGGAAGCCCTTCCCCCCCTGAAGACCCCTTTCAGTGGATATGGAAGCTGTCTGTTCCTCCCAAGATCAAGTTCTTTATTTGGAAAATTTGCAATAATGGCCTTCCTACTAAAAAGCGACTTGAAATGAGTCACGTGTTCGTTCCTCTGGAGTGTGGTTTTTGTAATCACTACTCAGAGGATCTTCTTCATCTTTTCAGCAACTGCCCTTTTTGTGTTGATGTCTTTGAATTATTAGGGTCTAGGTTTGGCTGGCCCTCTCTCCCTTTAATAATAGCAGGTGCTCCCTTTGTTTCCTTTCTTAATGATTTGGTTAAATTCCGATCGAAGGACGAAATAGCAAAGATTTTTATCACTTGGTGGTTCATTTGGTATGCTAGGAATGGCATTTCTTTCAGGAATGAGTCTTTTTCCCTTGGAAAACTGAGTGTTATGATTTTTAAATACCATTCGAGACTTAAGGATGCTCCGCTTTTGTTGGATTCCGTTGGCTCATCTAGAGAAGGCTCTTTTCAGCCTAAGCTTCCGCGGAAGAATATTAGTTGGATCCCCCCCCAGTGGCTTTTTGTAAGCTTAATTTTGATGGGTCTAAATTAAAAGATGGGTCGGCTTCCTTCGGTTTTATTATTCGAGATGAGTCTGGGGTCATCAAGCTTTGTGGTGCTAATTCGATTGCCCCCTCTCATTCTATCATGGTAGCTGAAGCTTGGGCCTTACGAGAAGGGATTAGGGGGGCCCGCATATTGGGTCTAGATAATATTATGATAGAAGGGGATAATCTTTGTGTTATTCAAGCTATTAAGTGTATTTGGAAGATTCCTTGGGCTATTCACTCCCTTATTTTGGATGCAGGGGAAGATCTCAAGCAGTTCTCACAGGTTCATATCAATCATGGTGTTAGGGAAGGGAATGCTGCAGCGGACTGGCAGGCGCATCGTGGTCATTCGTGTTCGAATTTGACTTACTGGTTCGATTTGCCTGATCTCAATTTCTCTGTAATCATCCGAAAGGATGCTTTAGGGTGGCCCATTTCTTGGGATCCCCCCTAGTGTTTTATTTTCTGATTAAAAAAAAATAAAAAATAAATAGAAACATCCTATAGAAAATGATATCTAATACATAAAATTTCTTCAAAGGGTTGACAATCCAATTAATTCAAAAGTTCTGTTTAAACCAACAAAAATAAACAAGGAATATAAATAAATTACACCAATTTCCTTTTTTTTTTTTGAGGTGGTAGATTATGGTTTATCATTTCTCAACGAGTCAAAGAAAAAGAGCATAGCAAAACCACAAAAATACCCGGGAACCCAATGTCATTCGGAGCTACAAATGTCGGGTCAAATTTCATCAACGCTATGTTCTTATCTCTCCAGAAAACCCATTTCCGGGTATTCGGAGCTCCGTCTACATTCCGGCGCACATTAGCAACCCGCCACCATGTAAGCAGGAAGAAGCTTAGGAGAGAGAAAGTTAGTTGCTCCGTTTCAAGTTTTAGAAGCCAAGATGTTACTTCTACTGCTGCTACTATCACTTCTCCTGCTCCATTTGTTAATGGGTACTTCAATTTTCAAGCTTTTTTGACTTTCTTTTTGTTGGGTTCTTGTTATTATTTGCTTAAACTTATTAGTCTAGTGATTTTTCAATTTTTAGAATTTTGGCTGTTAATGTTTCAAATGACATATTGGTTGGGTCCTTTATTATTTGTTTGTCAAGACGATTTCTTATGACGATTCATGTTAGCGGACCCTCGAATAATTCTGGATTAAGGGTTTGTTGTTGTTGTTGTAGCATACTGTTTGGGTGTTTGGCTTTTTGAATTTTATGTTTTTGTGTATGGTTTATGATCAGGAAGGTGCAATGTATATTGTTTTTACCAAATTCAATTTAGTAATTTCTCTTAGCTTTTTGATGAAAGATATTGTATATGAGTAATTTTTGTTAGAGGAACTATACTAGAATGTTTGGTTTGCTAGAAGTGAGATCCAATTTTTGATGTTTTTGGAAAATATCCTGTCTTCTTGTCAATTTATTCATCTTAAAGGATTATCATTTCTTGGGGAGTTTAGCTTCTCATACTGCCAAGCTTTCGCTCGAATACCCACTTCCGATGAATCTATTTCCCGTCATTTTATTGCAAGTGCCAATTTAAAGAGCTCTTGGGTTCTTACTTCTTAGTTATGCTCTGAACTTTGAGAGGAAATTGGTCATCATATCTGAGTTTGTTTTAATTGCTAATGCATTTGAATATCTGATAAGTTTTTGCAAGGTGCAGCCTACATTTTCGTCTATGACATAGTATATAACTGCCGGGCATTCTCTTCATCGCTTGTTAATTTATGTCCTATTCCCCACTCTTCGCTTATTTCTACAATCTTATTGACTGTGGAGTTTGATGTTTATAGCTACCCTGAATATGATCGCTTACTACCCTGCCCATCAGAAAATATGCCACCGAGAGTAGAGCACTTGGTTGTCTTGGAGGAAAGCCCTGTTTGTGAATACATCAGCAAAAGTTTGGATCTCCCACCTTTGTAAGTGATACTTGTCTCTTCTAATCTTTATTTTCTTTTGATAAGTCTGAATGAGTAAATTGGGTGACCTGATTAAGAAATTGAACTACTTGAAAAGATATGTTGCAGATCTCATCCATTTTGGAGCTGTATATTACGCACATGTATGTCCGGAGCCTCCTGTAACAGCTACTCCTGAGCAAATTCAATTGTATGAACATTTTACATCACCTGAACTTCTGAAAGAACGCCGTTCATTTAAGGGGAAAACTGTCCGAGAAGCTCAAAAAACTTTGCGAGTAACTCATCCAGATGAGTACTTAGAGGCAGGAACATATTTGCGTGTACATGTACACCCCAAACGCTTCCCAAGGTGATTGAGATGTGGTCACTGTATCTACTTACTATACTATTGCTAATACATGCTACTGAGCCTTTAATTCCACTCAGGTGCTATGAAATTGATTGGAAAGCAAGAATTTTAGCTGTAACGGATTCCTATGTGATTCTGGACAAACCTGCGGGTACTTCAGTAAGTAAATTCTGAAGAGCTACTCATTCCTATTGATGAAATCTGTATAATTAAGAAATTGAAAATTTGATTATCTGCTAGTTTCGATTGGCAGCAATTCTCTGGCATCCTTTCTCTTTTCATCCATGGGTTCACCTGAAACATGTTAAAGTTGTAGAAGTCTTCATTACACACTAGGCTGGGATCTTATTGAGTTTGTTGTTGAAACTTGAAACGTCAAATTCTGGTTTTAGTAATGAGTGTTCCTATATGGTCTGGGTCATAATTAAAGCTTCTTCATGACTAAAATGAGCTTACCAATTTTTTTTTCCCACATGGTATCATAGTTCGAAAATACGGTTTTGGTCACGGTCGCGGTGATGCAGGAACGGGGATGATGCGGTTGTCGTACCGCTGAATATCGGCTTAAACCATGAAATATCCCTAAAACCCGCCTAAAATGCGGTTTTTTTTACACCTTTACAATGCGGGTAATATCGGTTCGATAGATTTGAAAACCTTTACGACATGGGCGATAGGATACAATGCGGCCTTGTTTTGGCACCATGCTTGGTATGTGTGTCTTCTTAAACCTTTGAGTTAATTAAATTGGGAAGAAGAAGAAAAAAGGAAAAAAACAGGGAGGGATTATTAGAGTGGCATAATTTGTTGTATGTTATTATATATACGTAAGATCCATCTGAGGTGCATGCATGCAACCTATGTATTATAGATTGTCCTGGACTCCTGGGAAGGGGGCACTTTTGGTAATGCACATTATTTTGTTATGGGTTAGCTTGAGGAATAAGTTAGAGGGTTAAAAGGGAAGAAACTCTATAAATAGAATAGATTAGGGAGAGAAAAATTATGTTGAAAATTGTTGAGAGTTTAGTTGTTTAGTTTTGGGAGAGAAACAAGTCTCTCGAAATTGCTTCAATCCCAATTTGATTGGAGTGAAAGCTTCAGCGAGTGCTTTCGAAATTTCTTTTGGATGTTCTCGATACATTTCCTTGTGATCTCCTCCATCTTTTTGAAGCATTTCTTCCCGAACACCTCTGTTTCCAGAATTGAAGCTTCAGCAGACTCCAATTGCAGATTTTATTTTTTGAAATCGAGAAATCAGCACTTAATCTTCCAGAACAAACTGCTTCAATACCATTTGTAATGAACTGATATCTCAAAACAGATTAAAGAAGAAGATTAAGATGAGAAACTGATCTTTGATTGATAATATGGAATTCGACAGTGAAACAAAGATAGTAACAAGCTTTTGAGAGGCTTGTTTCTCTTCCAAAACTAAACAACTAAACTCTCGGCAAATGTCAACGTAAGTTCTCTCTCCCTAATATATTCTATTTATAGAGTTGCTTCCCTTCTAACCCTCTAACTTATTCCTCAAGTTAACCCATAACAAACTAATGTGCATTACCGAAAGTGCCCCCTTCCCCCTAGATAACATACTCGTGTTATCTGACGTACTCGTGTCAGATGTGTGTTGGACACCGACACTTCATCATGGACCAAAATCATGGACAGCTTTCATAACATAGCCTGTCCAACACGAGTACCTGAGTGGCTGAGTCCAGATTACATAGCATGCTACCTGCCTGGCAAGCACCAATGATTGCATTATGAAGGCAATAGTCACTCGGGAGTTAGTAATGTCTGCTCATTTTCTTCTGTTTAGGTTGGAGGAAGTTCAGACAACATTGAAGAAAGTTGTGCAAATTTCGCAACTCGTGCTCTGGGATTGACTTCTCCTCTCTTTACTACACATCAAATTGATAATTGCACAGAAGGATGGTAATGTTCTGCAATTTCTAGAACTTGTCTGTATTGAGTAATTCTGTAATAATTGTGGGTTATTTGCAGTGTTGTGCTTGCCAAATCTAAGGAGTACTGCTCAACTTTTCACAAAAAGATTAGAGTAAGTCTATGAAGTATTTCGAGATCACACAAATTATTCCTGAATAATGTATATTTTAGTGAATATAATAGTGGTTTAAGCTCTCTGCCCAGCAGAGCTCCAACTCAGATGGAGTGCGTTTCTGTGTTCATGCTGCTGGGCCACCTAATTGTTGATCTTTTTTTTTTTTTTTTTTTTGGCACTGTGTATTACTGTATTGATATCTACATATCATCATATCATAATATAGCCTTTTGTGGATGTATATCAGGATAAATTGGTTAAGAAGCTCTACCTTGCACTTGCTGCAGCTCCAGTTCCTCGTGGCATACTTACCCATTACATGCGTCCTGCTAATCTCGCTCCACGACTCATTTCAGAAGGTAACCAATTTGGTTCGTAGTTACAGAGACTCTTGATGTCTCTCCAATCACAACTAAAAGGTGCTACGTCCTCGACAATAGTCAGTTTTCTAGGGGGTGGGATAGGTGCTAGGTTCTTAACAACAGTCATTTATATAGGGGGCCGTCAAAACAATCCAAATCTATCGATTGTTATTTGGGGTTTCTTTTGAGGTTTGGGACTTTGGGGTATTGTATTACTACTCAGTATTTATAAGATTACCCATTTTCTAATTTGTATTTCCCTAAGGATTGTTTTATCTCCATTAAAGGTAATATGATCCCTATAATTCCTGTCTTTGCTTCTCTTTCCTCACTTGTTAAAGGACTAGAGTACCTAACCACTCAATATAACTCTTAGAAAAATAAACAGAAGGGAATGGGGCAAACAAAAAGGGACTGAGGGAGTAGAAGGGATCCATGGTGGATAACTCGTGATAGCTCTGTACCTCAGTGACTCAGTCTTTTGAAAGATCCACATTTTATTGCATACATAGGTTGTTTGTAATGTCCTAGATATCATGTTATAGATATTATAAATATAGTGACAACAAATTGTGTGCATGCTATGATTATTTTGAATGCAGAACGTATTGATAGATGGCTCTTGTGTCAGCTGGAAGTCTTGAATTGTAAGGAGGTTCCTTGGCCAAATTCTTATATCAGAGATAAATATGGAATTGAAGACTGTGAATGGCCTGTAAAGAATACTGCTTATGAGTGCACTGTTAATCTTTTGACTGGTCGTACTCATCAGGTATCCTTTATGATCTTCTATATAATTGTTTACGCTTTGTGCATTTTATCAATTATATTGCTTATGAGTGCGCTGTTAATTTTAACTGGTCGTATTCATCAGGTGTCTTTTATGCTCTTCTATATCATTGTTTACGCTTTGTGCATTTTATCAATGTTTAAGTGATACAAGTGAAATTTGGAAGAATATAGAAGTTGCTATCTTACAGTGAGTGCTTGAAAAGCTGACACTAAAAAGTTTCATATAGCAATAGGTTTGGAAGTCAGATATTGCAGTTAATTTCTAGTTATGCCCACCTCCAGCTTATGCTGATCACTGAAACATTGATATAATGAGCAAATTTGCATGTTTTTTAGCTCCTTGAATCCAGAATTTGGTATATTTTTTCTCTAATTTTAAGTAAAGTGAGCTTGAGTTTTAATTAAGAGCCGCTTTGAGCTTAAAGCTAACTCAACATTCATATAATTGTTTTATTATAAAAACAATTCAAACACATATCTTTATATGCATTCTCATCTTTTCAAGACAAGTTAAATAATCATGGATAGCTGTATTAGTATATAAGCATTTGACGATCTCATATGGTTTTTGGCTAGAAGTGATATTCTGTATTTGATGTGTCTCATATTTCTCTCATAATTCTGGATGCTTTATTTCGGATGTGATCACTCAAATACTTGTGGATATATTTATTGCAGTTTGAGTAATCTTGTTTGGTCATTTTATTATCAAATGTCATTTGGAGCTTTGTGTTTTGAGCTTCTAGTCATCATGTTGGATGGTAAAGATTTGATGCGTAATTGCTATTTGAATGTTTCAGAATGAATGGTCAATTCTGAAGTAGCATGTTTTAACATGCACATGCGTGTTATATAGTTATTGATCAATTCAAGTGAGGGAAACATATTTCTTTTCCAAAATATGATTTTGTGGTGACTTACTTGCAACATCAAAAGTTAGCAGTAACAACATAACTTTTCTGCTAGAAGGGTTTGTGAAGTTGAGATGGGTGAAGGCGTGAAGCTGTACCCTTAACAATTAGCAAAGGCTTTTCTTTTTCTCTTGGGACTAAGACTCTTTGTTGTTTACTCCCTCCATCTCGAAACACTTACCCACTTGCTTTTTCAAAGTCAATGTTGATCAATTTTCACCAATTTTTTCGCTATAATATAAGAAAAAAGTATCATGTGTGATCTTGTTAGTTCCATCTCAATGTCTATTTCAAAGATCACTTATGTGGATTTGGAAAGCTAATTGATAATGGAAAATTGTTGTAACCGACCTAACTTGTAAACAAAGGCCTGTGTTTGTCAAAGAATATGTGATCTTGTTAGGTTCATCTTAATTTCTATTTTCAAAGATCACCTATGTGGATTTGGGAAGCTAATTGATAATGGAAAAATGTATGTAACCGACTAACCGACCTACCTTATAAAAAAGGCCTGGTATGTTGAAGAAAAGACATTTGCATCCTCTGTGCATGGGGATTTTCAATGGTGGCCAGGTGTGCAACATCAAAATGTGTTTGTAGTAATTCAAGCTTTCACTTCTCATCTAGCTACTTCCCAGAACTAAAAGATGATGAGAAAATAAACACAAGAAGAGAACATGCTAGCAACTTAGCGATTAATGACCAAAGAAGCTGTCAGTTTTTTTTTATCCTCTTTCTTGGGCAAATATGTAACTTCCCTTTGTTCTTCATTTTGCTTATAATTTGGGCACATTCCTAAGATTTGTGGTAGTACTGGTTGCAAGAATGTAGATATGCTAACTTATCAACCAATTGCCTGAGCAGATTCGAGCGCAATTTGCTGCTTGTGGGGCACCTATAGTAGGTGATTCCATGTACTTGCCAGCTTCTGTTGCAGAAATAGTCACTCCAGAAGTTAATCCATATGGCAAATATAAAGGAGTATATTCAAGTGAGGATGAAAAAAGAATTGCTATTGATAATTGGGTTGCCTTGCATGGAAAGGAACCCACTGTCTCAATTGGTCTTCAAGCTTGTCAAATCTCCTGGGATAACGGTGAGCATATGTACAAAGCCGGGTCACCATGGTGGAGATGAGATGATTTTCGAGATGCATGAGTTCTTTGAAATTGAGAGCATTAAAGTCAAGACTCCAGGTTGGTCTATTTTCCATTTACCTCTTTCTCCTAGGATTAATATGTCTGTCGTAGAACTTCTAATATATTTTTGAAGGTGAATAAGTGTCTTGGTAAATTTTTTTGTTTTTGTGGATGTCAACTAATGGTTAAGTCTTGTGAGGTGGTATCGAAACCTGAGATCAAATTCATCTCCATTATCTTCCCTTATGGCTCTCTCTACACCAAAAAATTCTTTGAATTTGGTGCAACCAACCTCGCAAAATTACAAGTTCTATTTTCCATTAACCACTGTAAGCTTCTTACAACTCAAAAATGACTTCCATCAACTCCCAACCTCCATAAGCCCTATTGTAAATACTCTAGTGCTTTACATTATATCACCTTTAGTTACTACCAGGATCAGAGTTAGTTAATATAGGTTCTGCAGAAAACATAATCGCTGCCATATTCAGCTGCCCACGTTCCACCCCTTTGTCCAGCATCACCATGGCCACAGCCGCCTTTTACTACCCGTCCGAGGCACCCTTCAAAGTCCAAAGTAATCTTGCACTAAACTAGTTCTAACATAAGCAACAGCCAACGGGCCGTTGACGGCAATGAAAATAAGATTATACTAGTTTCATTTCCAGAAAGTTCTAGATTGCTTACTCTTGAACTATTTTGCAGTAAGGTTACTTTGAGATGATATGACGATGAGTACAGCTGGTGGTTTATACCACTGTAAGTTGCTTTGGTCTTTTGGACTAAGGACTGGGAAGGATATCTCCAGCTAGCACTTACAGGCGGCTGCAGCTTGGGGGGGGGGGGGGGGGTTTAGTGTGAAAGGGTGGAAGTTGAGTTATTTTTTCAATATTAAAACAGCGATCGTGTACTCTTTCAGAAGCTGTGTTAACTAATTCTAAGGTATGGAGTAACTAAAGATGGTTAGGAGTGAAGCTTTAGAGTGTTTACAATTGTTTTTATGGAGCTTGGAAGGTGATAGAACTGAAAAATAATTGTTCGAGTTATGGGAAGCTTATAGTCGCGAATGTAAAAGTAGAAGTTGAATATACTCCTTTCCATGCAAGATGATATGTGACTTTTTCCATGCAAATTGCGAGTTATACTAGTATTTCATGAAAAATTCAATTCAAAGTTATTGTTGAGTTGATGTAAAAGTTGGGTCTATACTTTGGAGGGTCTGCAAAAGTTTGGTGGGTCTATACTTTAGGGCAAAATTACTTAATGCTAGAATTTCATAAAATATATAAACGACTATCATCTAAGTCGCAGGTCACATACTCCCTGTGCATTTTTTTGTTCTTCCTATTTTAACTTGGCGCGTTTTTAAATGTACTTTCTTGACTCTTTAATCTTTCATTACATATTAGTAAAAATTGTAACTATTCAGTATTAATATAGTATTCATTGAGACAAATCAAACAAGACCCCACATGAATATATTTTTTCTTATATATTGAGAAGAATTGAAGATTCTCTCTAATTGTGAATAATGTTAAGATTCCAAGTAGGAAGAAAAAAAAAACACTGAGGATACTTAATAGTCAATTTATTGACAAAAAGTAACACTCAAGTTTGGCCTAGTTGGTCGGAGGCCCTCCTTCCACCCTTGTGACAAGGGTTTGATTCTTGCCCTTTGGAAAGTGGGAACCCCAAATTTCCCCCCACATGCAAGGGATATTCATCTTAACTAAAAAAAATTACTCAAAGATAATATAATTAAAAGCATGGAAAATGTTTCTCGGTGGAAAAAGCAAATGAATAGTAGTTTTTCTTTGTTTGGTTTGATGGAAAATTATTAAGCTAAAAAGGGGAAAATAAAGATGTTGGGAATGACAGAGTGGAGGAAAATAGTTTTCCTTCAAATGTCAGAGGAAAATGTTTACGAAGGGATGGATAACACTTTTCCACCTTGGTTTTCTTTTTGAATCCCATGTCCAACCAAACAGCGAATTGGGGAAAATAGTTTTCCTGGAACACGTTTTCCTCCAAAACAAACGGAGCCTAGATGGCTAACAATTTACATGCTATCTTCACCTTTAAAAAGGGTTCTCGAAATATAAGTTTCAATAATGGCTAGTAAGTTTATTTCATAAATATAAAGGACCTCAGATAAGAGGTTCTTAGATGAAGAGAACAACGGTAAGCCTCACTCACATCTCATTAAGTCATTAGTCTCAATGATGCCGGAACCTAAGTAATAGTGCTACTTTTTCTCCAAAATGAGAAATATATATCATATGGAGTATGTCATTTGTCACCTATAATTAAGGTGGAGAATCCATGCGAAACCTTTTTGTAATGCTAGATGGAAAGGGTTGTCACACTGCCTTTTCAAAATCCAAGAAACATATAATTATAGCTTAGAAATCTGTAAATTTGACAAAGCTGATTTCTTAGCTAAATCAAACACTTTCCTTTTTGGATGTGACTATTAGAAGTAGTTACTCCATTTTTATGCTTTAAGCCTTACTAACAATAATCACCCTCAAAGTGAAGGGTTTGCTCCAAGAATCACTCCTTAATTAGAAAAAAGTACTCTGTACTAATTTAAACCTTCTTTTACTTTATGTTCACATAACCACTCATATCCATTCACCCATTTCTTATCGATGACTGACTTAAGGGTGATTGTTTGAGGAAGGATCTTCACTTATGGAATGGGAATCTGATGAAAGAACCTGTATGTCAGGTTGGTTCTGAAATAACATTCCTATACAAGTTTCCTATAAAATGGGCAAGGATAGTTGTGTGAAATGAAGTCAAAGTTAAGAATGGATTTGAATAATTCAATTCAATTCAATTACTATTACTAGTTAGGGGAGGTTTCGAATAAACCCATCACTTTGGTGTAATTTGATTGATAAGTATTTCAAAAGATAATAACAAAAAGACTGTACTTTCAAATTTGGCAAGAGAACTTAGTACTATGGAGTGAATCCACGAAGCAAGCATGCTTTTACAAGCTATGCAAAGTTTTATTGTAGGAGATATGTTGAGGCCATAGATTCTGGTCAAATCTAAGCAAGATGGGTTGATTCCGTAACTTAAAAATGGCAGTCTCTAAATGCTTGGAGAGAGGAGAGAGAAATGAGCACATGTAGAAACTTCACCGTAGATTTTCTTATATCATGTCTAAAACTTTTGCAATTTTTTTTTGACTTATCATCTTGGCCTTATATTGACCCTTTCCAATAGTCCATTACTAATACTAGATATTGTCTTCAGATTCATAGCTGCTCATCATGAACGGATAATTTCATTCTGTGCCACGCCGAAGGGGCTCCTTTCGCATCCCAATTTGGAGATTATCAATAGAATCTGAGCAATTTACTATTGGAGTATCCATCAAAGCTATGAAATTTGGATCATAGAAGGGGACTCCTTACTATTTACCTGGTCTCTGAAGAATGTGAAGCACAAATGAACAGCTTACTATTAAGGTCTGATTTTCAAACTTAAAGAGCTATTGAATTGTTTTTTTTTTTTTGCTAAATAATTTAGAAAGATTTTTTTTTTTATTACACTTTCAGTTTAAGTTGTAGTGCCCTTTTCCCCATTGTTGAGGTGTCTTTTCTAAGAGGATTTATAGGCTTGTAACTGAAACTCATCCTATAATTATGACAAATTTGGATTCTTAGCTAAACTTGGCAACTTTATTTAGAACTGACATTCTTTTGACTCCTAAACTTAATGATTTGGTCCATTTAATTGTTGTCTAAATTATGGTCCTAAAAATGTGTCCAAACGTTATGTGAAAGGTAGATAGGTCTTTCAGATAGATTCATTTTGTGAGTTTTCTTGTCTTGCTTGTTCTATATTCATCTTTCGAAGGACCACACGGTTGGACGATCTTGAGAGTTACATTTCCTTTGTAAAATATCTTTTTATGAGTAATATCTAGCATTCTCACCTAGCAAGTTGAATAGTTAAATTTGGCTAACTGGAGTTTCATCATGCAAGTCGATGAGGGACAAGTACGGAACTTCAGTTTGGGTGGGGTCCATAATCTTTTATATCTTATTTAGAATGCGTTCTCTTCACCTTATTTTTACTTACATGAACTTTTGAAACTTATTAAAGCTTATTTTACAAATTTTTAGAACTTATGGAAATATATATTAAATTTTCTAAATTAACTAGACCTAAATTTTTTTTTCATGTGAAGAAAAAGCACTATTAGTCAATCAAAGTTAGAACCAACAAGAGTTTTATCATTCTCATGCAACAATAGATCTAGACCAACAAGAGTTTTTAAGTCTCATATAACACTTGTATATATGTAGAGCCTCTTAGAAATGTATACTACATTTGTTAGATTCTACTTACATCCTACTCCGGATTGCACTACCTTCAGATGAGAACTGAATCCACGACTTTGTGGGTCGAAGATGGAAGTGCTACTAGCCTTCGACATCCTTATTTTCTTCATACTTATTTACATCAAAAGTATTTTACAATAATACAAATATGTTGTCCTACACAAGTGCAATAAGGTAAATTGGCCAGTCGAGGACTTGGAGTACCAAGTTTATCCTTGATGTTTTTCTTCTGCTTTCCGTGTGTTAGAACTTAGAAGTCTTGAGATGATTGCAGTACATTTCCATTTCCTCTCTGCTTGAGTGTTGTCTGTGTTATATGGTTGGCGATGAAGTTTCTGTACCATGCAACTGATAGTTTTGGACTCCGCTTTAATGTATGATAATCAACGTGGTATAAACCAAATCTTTTGGTGTATCCATATAGCCACTCAAAGTTGTCAAGCAATGACCATGCAAAATACCCCCTAACATCCGCTCCTTGCCTGTTCGTATCGAATATGAATTGCAAAATTAGTTGCTTCCAAAAAAAACCTTGGCACCAAATTATCGGCAGTTTTGTTTCAAGATCAATTACGACCTCTCCGATACGGCGATACCTGGTAATAACTAGTGGTAATGGCCTAATGGCAATGGATTCATAATTAATGTTGTAACTAGATCATACCAATGTCATGGTATTGGGAAGGGCTTGTCATCCTCAAACATGCTTTTTTCAAGTTCATATCACCACTTGTTACTTCTA
This sequence comes from Beta vulgaris subsp. vulgaris, assembly GCF_026745355.1. Taxonomy (NCBI): domain Eukaryota; kingdom Viridiplantae; phylum Streptophyta; class Magnoliopsida; order Caryophyllales; family Amaranthaceae; genus Beta; species Beta vulgaris. The sequence goes on from NC_079209.1 coordinate 11,652,908, forward strand.
TAAAGTGGTAGAGTTTGAGAAAAAAGAGATATGTGAAGATTGCTGAGCATCACCATGCATATTGAGATGCTGACTTTCTTCACAAATTGACCTATGATTTCATTGTTATTTCCACCATATATTGATACCGACTAAACGGGGATGTTAGGAACAAAATGAGTAGTAAAGAAGATTGTTACTTTCAATCTGTCAAGAGAACTTACTTGATAGCCCTTAGGAGTGAATCTAGGTAACCGGCCATGTATTCGACTCTCTTAGTATCACTAAGTAATTCATTGAGAACGCAGTTCTGATTGCTTTCTTGAGCATACCCTGCCAGAGTCATACTATCACTATCAGGAATTGAATTAGATAGATAGCTCATTGATATATCTTGACATCACTATGATCTTTGTGAGCTTACCGTTTTCTGTTATGAACATGGGTGTATTATTGTATCTCTCCTTTACATAGGTAACCATTTTCTCCATCCCTTGTGGGCTGATGTACAGCCAATCCATTGCTGTCTGTATCAAATTAGAAAGATGAACAAGTAACTTCAGTCACCCCAAAAATCTGTTAAACAACAATAAAGGATGCTGCTATAGGCAAGTTTTTGGATCTGTTCATTTTCAGATTTTGGTTTTAAATATCAAAAGTTAATTATGATATAAGTTAATTTCGCCTGTCAAACAAAAGGAGACCTTAGTAAGAATATGTAAAGAATAGGCTTAACAACTATTCGATCAAAAACAGATTTAGTTATGTCAAAAGGCTCTTATTTAGGAATAGTATTTTCCAATTCTATCTTGTGCTTTAGATATCTGAATTCAACTGTGACAGCATTAATTCTATTTTGTTTAATATGGTCCATAGTTCTGTTATAGATTTTTTTGTACATTTCCTTAAATCAAGTCTATTTTTGTCAATTGCTCTGAACTTGTTTTTAGATTTTAAAACAGTGAGAAGCTAATGAACAAGCCTACTTACTGGTTCACCGATCAAAATGCCATTTTTCGAAGGAGTTCTCAGGTATAAACCTTCTGTCCAGGAAACTCCAGGTCCAGCTTTGCATCTTGAGAACATACAGTCCTGGGCATAATAACTTGAGTAGTGGTTGATGCCAATGAAATCGAGCGCATTATTTAGTATCTTCTTTTCTTTCTTTGAAAATCTTGGTAAATTTGGACCCAGAATCTTTCGCATTTCTTCTGGGTATTCTCCAAACATAATTGGATCCAAAATCCTGCTCAGGAATAATACAACTATCATTATCTTCTGCTGAAAATTTGTTAAGAGTAATTGCTTTATGATAGTAAGTTGAATAAGACTAACCAGTTGAGGAAGAAAGACTGAGCTCTTTCAGCAGCTAACTTGTCTAATGGTGAATTGCTGATCGGTTCGAACCATATGGCATTCTGAACAATCCCAATACTACCTCTTTGTTTTTCCTGCTTGTTTAACAAAGTTAGGTTATACTGTCTTCAATCTAAATCAGGAACTTATTATCAAACCAGATCAGCCTTGGCCAGATATTTTCAGACCAGATCAGATGTTTTATTATGATACATCCCTCCAGAATGATTCAGACCAGATTAGACTAGACCAGTTCCTAAGCGAGTATACCGGATCTTAAGAAGTTGGATCAGAATACCTATTTGAGGTAAACAGGATACAATTTGTCCTAGGACGTTTCATGTACCTTGAAAAGAAAATCAAGTTTTAGGATAAATAAAGTGAATCAAGTTTTAGGATAAATAAAGTTCATATAAGACGCGAGAGCCAGAAAAGTGCCTAAAACACATTCTATGTCAAATTTAGTTAGTGGAATTTTTATCGCAGTGCATTCATGTGCTTATAGAAAGTTTCGGATCATTGTGCTTAGCTACCAATTATCGATACCTGGTATTTGGTTCTGTACAGATTTACAGCAGTTGCATGAGCTAGGATAACATTATGAGCTGCAATGAAAGGTTCTTTCTCGGAATCTCCTTTCGAACATTTTCCGAATAATCCTGAGCATCGGTTGGGTGGGTATAAGCCAGTGCGGTACCCCTGATGGATATTAACATTTGGCTCATTGAAGGTTGCCCAGTATTTCACCCTATCACCCAAGTATTTGAAGCACACATCTGCATAATATGCAAAATCCTCCCTGCAAGTAATGAGCTTTCAGGACTCTAATCTTATAATTTTAAAGCCACTTCTGAGCTTGTTTGAGATCCTTTTGAGCTATCAGTATTTTTGTCATCACATATCAAATGTGAATTCACACTGTATTTTTAGTGTGTGTGAGATAAAATTTCACTGAAAGTAGGCCTCAAACATAGAACGCGTCGAAAAAAAAAGCTGGAAATACAGTATGTTGTTTCTGAAAACCTTGTTCCAATTCTCAAAATGCTTACTGTATTTCATGGCTAAGCAATCCACCATATCTGTCCTCGAGTTCTTGAGGGATGTCGAAGTGGCTTAGTGTCACAAAAGGTTGAATCCCTGCTCATACACATATTTTACTTAGCCAAGGGAAAATATTTGTTAAGAACCAATAATTTTTCCTGTTGAACGTAACAATGTCTATTTGCTTAACTCGTTAGGCAACTGACAAGGAGGGAACTGTCTAATGTACCCTTAACGAGAAAGTTGTTAGTCAAGCAGGGACGGTATTGACACCCGCTTCGTGTTAGTTGCCTAACTGTTCGTCAACTAGTCTTACTCAACCTCAGAGAGCATGCTCTTTCACTTAGAACATACCTTTAGCAAGTAGAGTATCAATGAGCTTGATGTAAAATTTGATGCCTGCTAAATTGATGTTCCCATATCTTCCTTCTGTTTCATAAATTCAGTGGATGTTGGGTAGTGTCAGTTCATTCTCTATCTCATATAAGCAGTGTCTTGAATGTTGTTTAATTTTGTTTTTTTTTTCCCGATCAGTAACTGTGACGGGAGACATGATCTTGTAAAGGATCGGCGAGCTTACTTGGTAAAATTCGAGCCCATGAAATCGAGAAACGGTAGCTGTTGAGTTGGAGATCTTCCATCAGCTCAACATCTTCCTGTTTCACAGTGGTTACAATATTGCTTGGGTTGGCTAACATAGTTTGATACAAATTCTCTACTGAAATAGCCACTTGTTTTTATGATATAAGAAAGTGAAGATAAAATGAAACTTTAGGTTGCCTCCTCTACAATCAAAATTAACTTATTAGACCTCATCAGTCTTTGTTTCACCTTATTTACACCTAATTAAACTCGATTAGCGGTGTGTCTGTGTGTGGGTGCGTATTTTTAAAAGTAAAGAGAAAACATTGGCTTGAGAATTATCAATTCAGCATGCTAATACATTTTCATTGGTAATAGATAGAGCAGTCTACTAGTAGTATATGGTGGGATTGGTCATGCTAAGTGTATTTCTTCGTTATATTTCATTTGTTCTTTAATCCGGCCCAGGATGCCTCACTAAGTCGCACTCGATGGTTGTTACCAGCAATATTGCATGACTGTTTCGTTTCATATTACTCGCTATACTTTTTAATTTACAGATTTTTAGGTAATTTTTGGAGAAAAGAGAGGTAGAGAGTAAAAAGATAAGGAACTCATGTGAGAGGAGAGAGAGTTTATTGCCCAAAAAGAAAGTATAGCAAGTAATGTGAAATTTTCCACAATGAAAAGTCTAGCGAGTACTCCCTCTGTTTCCTAAAAATCTTCCTTGTTACTTTTCCTACAGATACCAAGGATGATCCATTTGTGTGGGGTGTGGAGTGTGGCCGTGTGGGGGTGTGGGTTGGTAAAGTAGGAGAGAGAAAGGAACAAATAAAAGGGGTTAAAGTAGGAGAAAAATGAAGTAAAATGAATTAATAATGTAATGGTGGATTATATGATAGGGGAAAAAATTCCAAATTAGGAATAAAGTAAAAGAGGGAAAATATTTTGAAAGCATACTTAAACGGAAAGAGGGAAAATTTTCGGAGAATATATATCAATAACAATAAGTCCATGATAATTAGCAGGTTTGCCAAGCAATGAGGTGGTTGAATTTTCAAATCAAAAGACAAATTAAACGTCCTTTGTCAACTCTAGTATGGTCATCCTTTTGACATGAAAACATCATTTATAAAATTGTACACATTATTATGAAATTTGTCATTTTACTAATTACATCTCCCATTAGATTTTTGTGGTTTTCTTTATATATGGACCGACCGAGCATGAGAGTATGGTCCAACCCGATGCAACCGACTTTACAATACTTGGCACTATGCTTATGAAGATGACATCAAAAGGGTGTCCACTGTCAAAACTGACATTTCAAGTTTTCAACGCATAACAATTGCATAATGTGACACATTGAATAAGAAGCAGCAGATCCACGTAAAACACTCATGCATTTTTTTTTTTTTTAAACCTATATACTTGGTGCGAAAGTTAAGGCATATCTATTAAACAAATTCATTAATTAAAATAGAATATTCTACCTACAATTATGCTTAATATATATTAATGATAATTTTGGTTTGATTAAAAAAATGATAAAGTATATATTAATATGGAAAGTAACTATTTAACATAATTATAAGGAAAATATTCTATTTTAATTAATTAATTTTTTTTATAGATAAGCCTTAATTTTTGTATTAGGTGCATATATTAGAAAATTCGATTTTTTTTTTTATATATAAATGTAGTTTTCTTTCTTCACAAGTGTTACACTTTACTCTTGCAATATACACCTTGCACTATTGAATTTATTTTCTGTTTGTTCTGTTAATTTACCCATATCAATTTTTTTTGACTCGTATTATAGGTATAACTTCACAACTAACCCGCATTGAACAACAAATAAATTTTTGAAATGCTAAACATCGTTCCAAAATTTCTTACAATCGCTTGAGGTTCATCAAACATTTTCAACTTTACCCTTCTTTTTCTTTTGTTTTTTTTCCCTAAATCACCACCCCAATTACCACCACCTCACCTCCAGCCCCACTGCCACCTCCTCCACGGCTCCACCACCCACCTCTCAATTTGTTTAATTGGGGCGATGGGTGGCGGGTGGTGGAAAAAAGAGAAGGGGTAAAATAGTAAATTAAAAGTAAACCCAGACGATTTTAAGAGAATTTGTGGCAATGTTTAACAATCTTCACAAAATGAGGCGTTCAGTTTAATTTACCCTTCTCCGCTTCTTAACTGTTGTAATATTTTAACAATTGTACTTTTCAATGTATAATATTGAGCATTAATATTATTAACATTGAAAATCTGTAATTGTTCACAGAGTCGTCTTGTATAATTTAAGGAACCTGTGCTAAATTAAATTATAAGAACTGAAATTTTTTGGTAAATAGAAAAAGACATAAGAATTACTAATGGAGTTTTTTTTTTTTGTTTGGAGAATAGGGAGAGAAAAAGCAAAACACTAGATAGAAAACACTCGATAGATTGAAAAGGAACAACATTTACTTAGATTTAGTTTTTTTTTTTCTTATAACTTGGGGCGAGCAACTAATAAAATCGAATCTTTATATTTTGGGGTTCTATTCAGTTGCTCATCCTACACATGACCTTAACCGTCTCTAAGTGTTTGCATCAAACTAATTAAATGGTTTTACCAGATAGCGGTGATAGTGATCAGTGGCGACGTCTCCATTGCTCTTGTCTGCTATCATTCCTGTTCAAGAAGCATAATTTATGATTGTTACTCCCAGGACCCATTCCACAGAAAATCAATCAATATAAAGAAAGAAGAGGAGGATCTAAGTAGCAAAATCAAGGGCCCCAATTACTTTTTGGGTGATATGTTAGGTTTCAGATTTACCCACCAAAACAAATCAAGTCGATCATATGCATGGACTCAAGCAAGTCACTAGTCATTTTCAGAGATGAATAGAAATATCTAATGATTATCTTAAGGACTATATATTAGGGGTAGATGAGGATGTAAAAAGTCTAATTGTATAGGACCTCCAAAATTATAAAATCAAAAAATATATATTATTTAAAAAAAATTAATTCATATTAGAGAAAATCACCTTTATTTTCCACTTTTATTAAATTTCTCAATAATTTTTAAATTTTAAATTTTCTATCTCTATTACATAAGGCAACACATGGGCGACACCAAAAAATAGAAAAAGGAATAAAAGAAAAAAATTAGAGGATAACTAACTGATTCATTTGAATGAAAAAATGGGGAAAGTAGGACATTTAAATTTAACATCAGTTTTTTGATAAAACAAAATGTAAAGATAGCTTTTCTACCCAATTAATTTTATTTTCTACTCCATTTGTCTATCACACGTTATCGCATGCATTGCGTGCATGTAAGACTAGTCTTTAATAATCCAACATTCCATCATTTTTTATTTTATTTTTAATATTAGGACTAATTTTCATGTTAAAACGGGGATATAAAATTTTCAATACAACCCGATAATAACTATGGAATCATAGTTTCCATCATAGATGGTTACAAATGGTTAGATTCTTACAAGTGACCTTTGAATTATATTTTCCATGGGAAAGAGGAAATAGATGCAGAATAGCACTTTAAACGTGTTTGCCATAAATTCCAGCATGTCAGGATCCTATCCATACGTATACATTGTATGTCATGATCCCATCCATACGTATACATTGTTGTTCTCGTTTTGGGATCAACGATGCTCATATCTAAAGTCATAAATTTTTTAATGATTCATACATCATACTTCTTTCGTTTTACAATATAGTGTTTGTTTTCTTTTTACATGGTTTGCAAAATTCTATATCATGAGAAAATATAAAAAGTTGATATTATGAAACTATATATATATTGAGGTGAACCTAAGAAGATGCTATATGAGTTTTTTTTTTTTGTTTATATTAGTGAAAATGTTATAGTTAAGAATTTTAAACATTGATCTTAAAAAAGAAATAAGAATTATATTATGAGACGGAAGAAATAGTTTAAAACACATTATTGCGAACTTTAGTAAACATATGAAAATTAAAAAATTATGACGAGTTTTAGTAATGTTGTAGTCAAATATTTTTTAAAAATTAATACTCACCTGATTTATGTGTAAAAGTATCCCAATTGTTGAGTCCTTTGCCATCAACTAAGTAGGCACGGCACCTTCATACTGAAAAATCCAAAATTAAAATTTACATAATTAGCAGCAATGCAGGTGACATCAAGAATGGCATAAATGCTTCCACATAATTACTGATGAAAAATAAACTACAACAGCATGCATGCCCTTATCTGTAGGCTTAGGTGTACAATATTAAGTCGGATTCATTATCTACTAGGTGCAACATTAGTAGAATATTGATCTATCTTATACCTGGGTGTATTACATGCATTTTACGAAATTATTTTAATCATCTGCTCATTTAAAGCTCTCACACTATCTTACATGTGCGTAATACAGAAAAGAAGAAAGTGAAGTTTCTAAAGAGAACTTAACCAAGAAGTGGAACACTAAAAAATTTAAAAGTTCAAGGGATAGAATGACCTGATATGCAGAGGAAGCAGTACCAAAGAGGAAATTAGAGGGAAGTGTAAATGATGAAGATGAGGCAGCTTTGTTTTCTGGAAGATTAGGAGTATTGGAATGAGACAAAGATATTGAACTAATAACATCAACAAAGATAATTAGTATGAAGAAGATTGTGGTGGTTGTTTTTGTTAGTGTTTTGGACAGGACTTTGGGATGCATTTTCATCATTAATTTGTGGTAAATGATGATGAAAAATTTGGAGATCATAAATTTCACCCAACAAATATTATATATGTCCATTATATAGGGAGCTTTTAGCTGGTGGGACAAAGTAATTTTGGCTTTACAGACTCACTTATTCCAAATAAAAGGTTACATATGAGTCCTGTGATATTTTTTTGTGCTTGAGTGATTTTTTGTTTCTTTGAAAAATATAAAGGGTAATATCTACACTATATTTACACCATAGAAATAAAAATGTGCGTTAGAGATTTATGAAAATGAAAGCATGTAGATAATCTGTTCACAGATGAAAGGAGAATAATATGACGACGTAAACTAAAAATTGAATAAAAAAAGTGGATACCGATACTTAAATTTCTTGACTTGTAGCATATGATATCTCACTTTTTCTTCTTTATGCTATATTTGCAATATTACTTGATTTTGAGAGAGAAAAAATAACACCTTTTTCTTGTATATATCCCTTTTTGTCAAAAGTGGAAAATTTGGAAATGTAAAGATAACAAATTAATTGATGATACGTCATTTGACATTGACAATAGCTAATTCTATATGTCTGCATCTTTCAAGCTTTCTTCATTGCAATGTGATTTCATTGTGATCTCGTCCTTTCATCTTTTACTTGTTTTGATCTTATAAGAGTTAGAAATATGTTTGTGCTCTCTAGTCTCTGCTATATATTTGTATAATATCACATGCTTATGACATAAAATCAAATGCAAAATACAACTTTTTCTTTTTGGGAAAAAGGAAGCTAGATTAATAATGAACCAAATTGTCCACGAGTACATAAGGGGCCACTTCTGTTGGATAGTGGTTTTCCCATACTTGTTTAGTACCAAAAGGAACTAGCCCAGCTAAATGACGAGCAACATAATTTCCATCTCGCTTCACATGTGACCAAGAGAAGGAAATAAAAGAAATACAAGAGACAAGAATGTCATGGAGAATGTAATCCAAAACTGAAAGGAAGAGAGCATTCTTGGAAAGTCGATTAGTAACCATTTGACAGTATGATTCAATTATAATATCTTGCAGACTATAGCGTTTACCCAACTTCACAGTAAGTTCAATAGCTTTTGCCTCTGCAATAACTTTAGGGACCCAATAAGCCTTCACACGCCTAGATGTCGCGAACAATACTTCCCCAGTCAAGTTTCGAGCTACTCTCCCAAGCCTACCCAGCCCTCGTGAGCTAGCGAAGCATCTGCGTTGAGTTTGATAATACCAGGTGGAGGGGGAGTCCATGTCTTCGAGTGAGAAGTCGCAGGCTTGCACAACAAGAATCCGTTCTTATAGCGTCTGCATGTAGCGTCCGCCAAAAAATCAGACGGTATCCGTCAAAATACCGTCCGTTCTTATTGCAGACGCTAAATAGCGTCCGTTTTTTGACATTTACCGTCCGCCAAAAAGTCAGACGTATTTTACCGTCTGCTTTTTGGCGGACGGTAAATTTACGTCCGCCTGGCGGACGCTAAAAGGGCCCAGGCGGACGCTAAAATCCCGGTTATAACATCAGCAAACACGACCCTTGCAATCACATTTCGACTACATTTCTACGAAACTCTAAACCCTAACCCCTCTATTCTCTCCGGCGAACAGCGGCCCTTTACTCTCTCCGGTGAACCGCTGCGCCTCCATAGTCGTCGGAGGACCGCCACCACCACTCCAATCGCGTGGTTGCACCTCTATTTTGTCGCACCTCTGCGCCTCGCTTTTGTCCGCAGCTCTCGACGCCTGCCGCTGCGCCTGCCGCTGCTCCTGCCGGATCTTCACCTTCACCGGCGCCATGCCGCCTGCCGCTGCTCCTGTCGGATCTTCACCGGCGCCGTGCCTCCCGCCGCCGCCTTTAGTCTCCCTTCTACAGAAACATAAGGTATGAACTAAACATAGCCTAAGTACACATCGGTTCTTTTCGCCTCGAGTTAGTTAAATTCTTGTTGAAATTAGCATAAACAAAGATCTTTCTACCTTGTGTGAAATTGTATGCCCTCTATTCTACTCATATGTCACATAACCAACTTTTCTCATTCTCTATATAATTTATCACTAACGTCAATAGCTATTAGGTATTAATTTTGTATATCACTGTTATAAACAAACATTTCCTTTAATTATATAATAGTGATGAAGTAAAAAATAAATAGACAGGCCCGGCTAAGGCCCTGTGCAGGGTGAGCAACTGCACAGGGCCCCCAATTTATAGGGGCCCAATTAAATAGGTTGTTTGCCCAAAGTAAAAAAAAAATTAATTAATGAATAACGTTTCACGCGTGTACTCTGTTGTGCTGTTCTTGACTTCTTTCTTCCAATTTCCAAAACACAATTAATGAAGATTGAGTGCCCGTTTCATTCCCCAAAATATTCATTTTCAAGATTTATTTGATTTATTTGCCCAAATGAAAATCATTATACTGATGTTCTACTGCAACTCCATTATCAACAAAACATTTCTCAACGTCTTCGTTTGGAAAATCAGTTTCAACTTTATAATTCTTTGACTTATTCTCTTCTGTTTCTATCAATTATTTACCTATTAATTCCTTTTTTTTCCAGATTTAGTGTTCGGTATGTTCTAAAGGGACAACAACATTGTGGCTTGTGAAACAATTTGTTAATAATGGGCGTATTTATCATTCTTTGGTATAGATTTGCATTTTTGCAATTTCTCTGTTTTTTTTTCTTGTTGTTTGTTTCAACAATGGCAATTTGTGCACTAATAATATCGAATGGTGTAGATTTAAAGATTTTGTTAATGTTAATTTTGATTTGCTGAAACTTCAGGCTTTACAGGATGTGGTTACAGCTTATGCAACCGTTAAAGAAAAGGTAATTTCACAAATCTGTTAATATTAATTATTATTTTTGAAATATTTTGAATTTCAATTTTGATATTTATATCACAAAAATATGTAAATTAACCTTAAATGATGTTTTCTTTCTACTCCACTTGTAGAGATTATACTTTGTGCGTTCTTATCATCTTGTAGTGAGATTCAGAGATTATTAAGTCATATAAGTTGAATTTTGTATTAGGTAGTATATTATTGAATTTCGTTCGGAAAGGAAACAACTTTTATTAGTTGTATGAAATTTATCCCCTCAAAAAAAAAAAAAAACGTTGTATGAAATTTAACTTGATATTCATATTATGAGTCTTTTTTTTTTTTACTCTTTGAGGCCCCTAAATTATTATAGCACAGGGCCCTTAATTTGTACGAGACGGCCCTGTAAATAGAGCACTAGCATTTTGTACTATATTAAAGTGCTGAAGTATCATGTCTCCTATCACCAAGCTATATAAATATTAGACAACACAACCATTTCCTTCAACAAATTAAACTTCTTAGGGCTGGGTTTCATTTTTCACAGCAAAAAGACAGTGAAAATATTAATAAAGTTTTTTACAAGTCACTAAATGAAGCTTTTAGTGGTAAAAATGACATCTTTTAAAGTAGTATAAAATAACTCTAACTAATTATGATCACCATCTAACATATGAATAAAATAAAAGATATCACAACAAGAATCCGTTCTTATGGCGTCTGCATGTAGCGTCCGCCAAAAAATCAAACGGTATCCGTCAAAATACCGTCCGTTCATATTGCAGACGCAAAATAGCGTCCGTTTTTTGACTTTGTTTTGTATGTTTAGAATAATAGATCTAGTATATGTTCAGTATATATATATATATATATATATATATATATATATATATATGAATGTATTTAGTATATACTTACTTTGCTTTATTTATTATGTAGTGCTGTTAATCTTTTGGATTTGTTAGTAATTCTTATTATTCATAAATTGTCTAATATTTGTCTACTACATATCGTAAGTACTTTTTTTAACAAGTAGTGAATATAGTGAATTGATACTTTCTAGTTGTATGTAGAGTTCTAAATTATGAAAAGGAAGGAACGTAGCTGGATGTATAACAGACTTGATGGGCGTACCCTTAGAACTGAGTTTGTGAAAGGGGTTGATAAGTTCATTGAGTTTTGTTTACAACATCCACATTTAAATGACGGTGAGAAGATAAAATGTCCATGCATGAGGTGTAATAACTTGCGTTACTTGGATGTGGACACGGTCAAAGTACATTTGTACAGTAAGGGTTTTAAACCGAATTACTTTGACTGGTTATGTCATGGTGAACGTGCTACGGGGTCCTCCTCATCTTCCGCTCAGTCAAATCCGTATATGGATATGGTTGTGGATGCTTTAGGGATATTGAAGATCATGCTATGCTTGCCGGTTCAAACTCAGTTGAAGAAGAACCGAATGGTGAAGCAAAGAAGTTTTTCGACCTTCTCAAGGCGGCCGAGAATCCCTTGTATGAAGGGAGCAAGATGTCCGTGCTGGAGATGGCTTCTAGAATCATAAGTTTAAAGTGTGAGTATAACCTACCACAAGGTGTGTTATGGGTTTCTTAGTTTATTGAATGAGGTAATACCCCAGAACAACAACATTGGAGAAACTTTCTACGAGACAAAGAAAGTTCTAAAGGGTTTGGAGCTTCCTCATGAGAGGATATATGCATGTCCTAAAGGTTGTATGTTGTTTTGAAAGGGTGATGCTCACTTAGATAAGTGTAGTGTATGCGGTAGTGATCGGTACAAGAAAACTTCTAAGGGCAAGCTTATTCCTGCAAAAGTGTTAATCTACTTTCCAATCACACGAGGTTGCAGAGGTTGTTTGCAACTAAGAACATCTCTCAGGAAATGACATGGCATGCCGACAATCCTCGAATGCAAGGTACCTTAGTACATCCAAGTGACAGTGAAGCATGGAAACACTTTGATAGAACCTTTCCCGATTTCGCCGCTGAGGCTCGAAATGTTAGACTCGGGCTGTGCACCGATGGATTTTCTCCATATGGTAAGTTCGGAGGGCAATATTCATGCTGGCCAGGTATCCTCACACCATAGAATTTGCCTCCATCCATGTGCATGAAGAAACCATTCACGTTTCTTTCTTTGCTCGTTCCGGGCCTAAAAATCCCAAAGCAAACTTGGATGTGTTTATGCAACCTCTAGTTGAAGAGTTGAAGCAGTTGTGGCATATTGGGGCTATGACCTATGATGTTTCAAGGAAGCAAAATTTCAACCTTCGAGCAGCGTGCTGCTTGGACAATTAGTGACTTTCCTGCGTATGGTATGTTGTCCGGATGGTCTACTGCTGGAAAGAAGGCATGCCCTTATTGCATGGATAAAAGAAGGCATTCTGGCTTGAACATGGGGGTAAAGTGACATGGTTCGATTGTCATCGACAATTTCTTCATTCTGACCACCCATTTCGAAAGAATAAGACTGCTTTTTTAAGAATAGGGTTGAGAATGGCGTAGCTCCTCACATAATGTCTGGAGAGGAACTGTGGCAGTGCGTGAAAGACTTACCTAAAGCAACTGATGGTCCAGGCGCTGAACCGATTGAAGAAGGATAAAAAAGGTTGGTTGAAACAGAATATTTTGTGGGAGCTTCCATATTGGAAAGATTTGATTATCCGTCACAACTTAGATGTCATGCATGTTGAGAATTTTTTTTCGACCAACTCATTAACACTGTGATGGATGTGAAGGGTCAAACTTCAGACACCCTTAGTGCAAGAAAGGACATGGCACGTGTTTGCAAACGCCAGGAACTGGAGCTTATTGATGATGGTGTGGGGAATTTGGCCAAGCCTAAAGCAACTTACACACTCGACAAGGCTCGGAAAAAGGTATTTTGTGAGTGGGTACGTGACTTGAAGTTTCCAAATGGTTTGCATCGAACTTGAGTAGATGCGTGGATCTTAGTTATAGTAAATTGCAAGGATTGAAGAGTCATGACTGTCATGTATTCATGGAGAGGTTTTGCCGGTTGGCTAAAAGAATTGCTTCCTTTGCATGTTTGGAAGGCGATAACCGAAATAAGTCAATTCTTTCGAGACTTGTGTGCGTCCACAATCAAAGTCAGTGAGATGAAGCGCTTAGAGAACAACATCGCTGAGATCTTATGCAAGTTGGAAAAAATCTTTCCTCCATCATTTTTTAATTCAATGGAGCACTTGCCGGTTCACTTGCCTTATGAAGCAAAAGTTGGTGGCCCTCGTCCAGTATAGGTGGATGTACCCTTTCGAAAGGTAATGGATTTGTTTTAAGTGTCATATAAACTGAATTCATACATAAAGTGCTAATCCTCACCTTACTGACAGGTTGCTTAACCACTTAAAACGTAAAGTGGGAAACAAAGCACGTGTTGAAGGTTCAATATGCAATGCCTACCTAACTGAGGAGACACGAACTTCTGCTCCAACTACTTTCAGCCCGGGGTTGACACAAAATCAAGGGACTTAGGAAGAAATGTCAATCCTGATGTCGCTAGCACACATGGTCTTGGTGTCCCCGAGTTGTTCAGGGAAGACTGCGGTCGACCGGGAACAGATGGACGTTTGCGATGGTTGCAAGACAAGGAGTACGATCGAGCACATCTTTACGTACTTGCAAACAGTGGCATCTTAAGTGATTATGAAAGGTAATTTGGTGAGAAGTTGTAGACCCATTGTGTTACATTCTACTTGTCCTTTGCCTAACGTGTGTGACATTACTTACTCAAGGCGATTCGAGGATTATATTTTAATTCAAGACCGAACATTGCTATATAAGGATGATGTGTGGAGCAAATGCGAAGCCGAGTTCCCTAGTTGGTTCAAGACAAATGTGAGTTTCGTACATTATTTGTTATAACCATTGAGATTCCTTCATGAACTAACTTAGTCCCTAAAATCAGGTCCTTGGTGCCATGACAAGTGACGATGTCACTCGAGCTCTTGCTATGGGTCCTTCCAGACAAGTGAGAATGTGGAATCAGTTCTTTGTGAATGGATATAACTTTCATACACAGGAATATGGCAAGAATAAGTCAACTATGAACTATGGTGTATGTGTACAAGCTGCTGATAGAGCTGATTACTTTGGCATTTTGGAGGAGGTTATTGAACTGGTGTACCATGGTAATTTGGCTGTTTATAAGACAATTTTGTTCAAGTGCAATTGGATGGACTCGGACAAGGGTATGAACATTCATGAACAGTACAAACTTGTGGAAGTCAATCACACCAAGAAATACCCAAAATATGATCCGTTTGTATTGTCGTACCAAGTTAGCCAAGTATACTACGCGCCGTATCCCAGTCTTAGGAGGGATAAAGTGCAATGGTGGGCTGTGTTTAAAACGAAGGCAAGGTCCGAAGTTGATGCCCCGTTGATTTGGATGTTCTCCAGGAGGAAAGAGTTGATACCGCTGCAGTTCTTTGTGCTCCGGATGAGATACCAGATTATGATGCTGGTGACGACAACAATAATGATGAGATCATGGAATTTGAGGCGCCGAATGAACAAGGAGAACCAAGTGAATATGAAAGCAGCGACGAGACTGGTGATTTGACTGACGATGATGATGACGAGGATGATTTGTTTGATGATGTTTAGTGTATTTTGTTACCTTATGTAGTTTGCTTTTGTTGTAAGACAATATGTTTGTCATTTTATCGCTAGTGCAGACCTCTATGTGTAAGACATATTATTTATTTCTATTATATGTGTTTGTCATTTAATATGTTTTTAATTTGAAGTTTTTTCCAAATTGACTAATTATGTGATTTTCAATATTTTGTACTACGGTTTTATAATTTGTTTATGATTAATTTCATAGTTTATTGATTATAATATGTGATTACTTTCAAGCTTTTGCAGATGTCATCAGGTACCGGATCCGGAGGTGGTCCTCGTGATGGGGTAGTGCAGAGAGGGGTCTGAGCCTCAGCCTGAGCGTGATGGCGAGTTGGAGAGGGACGAGGATAATCATGAGGCTGGGGTAGGTGACAAGAAAAAGGAGTTGGATCCCAATGGACTTTGGTAAGTTATATTATGAGCGTAATACTTTATTACTTTTAATAGATTTTATTGGTGTTGTTCACTTGGTTTTAATTGCTTTTTATCAGGTTTGAAGACAATGGAGTCATTCGCGACATGACTAAATGCTTCAAGCAACATTTCCATCATCCATGGAGGAACTATTCGCAGGTTGATGACGATACAAAAAATCTTTGGTTCTCTATTTTCAAGGTGAAATCATTTTTGTTAAGTTTATAATATGTAAAAATATTAACTCGTTGTGATTAGTTTTCTTATATATGTAAACTAACACTTTATACTTAAGTTTATAATATGTAAACTAATCCTTTGTGATTGGTTTCTTATATGCATGTAGGGCACATATAAATGGAAGGAGGAGCTTCAATCCCAAGTTAGGTCTACATACGACAGGAAAATGGCCAAAAGGTTGAAAGATAATCACCACTCGATAGTAAAGAAGAAGGGTGGTGTTTGTCCGACATAGTTGTCTCTGAGCATTCACGAGCAGATGATGAAGAATGCTCAAGACAAGAAGTTCAAAGCACGATCTCAGAAGGCTAGCAAGAACCGGCGAGGAGGTGACTTGATCAGCAGCGTACCTCCTTCTCATGTCCAGGGCTCCATTTCCTCAGCTGAGCGCGCCAAGAGATTGATAAGTGTAACTTGTTTGAATACATTTAATCCAGAAACTTGATTTAATTAATGTCTTTGAACGTGTAGGCCGCAAAGCGTGGAGGGGTGCTGCCTTCCGCTGTGGACTTGTTCATGGACACACACATGAGGGATGAGTCTGGAAAGAAGGTGCCGATCAACGACAAAGTCCAAAAAATCAAGATAATTGAACTTGCTTAGAATCATACAACCAAGTAGTAGAAAGCTTAAATGAGTATTCTAGGACTTGCATGAGCCATTAGAACTTGAAATAGGCATAGAGGTAGGATTATAGGAACATGAAACCCAAAAAAGGGCTCGAAATGGCTTAGTTTCTCTCATTTTATTGGCTAAGTGTATTAAACTTGCTTAGAATCATACAACCAAGTAGTGGAAAGTTTAAATGAGTATTCTAGGACTTGAATGAGCCATTAGAACTTGAAATAGGCATAGAGGTGGGATTATAGGAACATGAAACTCAAAAAAAGGCTCGAAATGACTTAGTTTCTCTCATTTTCATTGGCTAAGTGTATTAAACTTGCTTAGAATTATACAACCAAGTAGTAGAAAATTTAAATGAGTATTCTAGAACTTGGATGAGCCATTAGAACTTGGAATAGGCATAGAGGTAGGATTATAGGAACATGAAACTCAAAAAAAGGCTCAAAATGGCTTAGTTTCTCTCATTTTCATTGGCTAAGTGTATTGAACTTGCTTAGAATCATACAACCAAGTAGTAAAAAGTTTAAATGAGTATTCTAGGACTTGCATGAGCCATTAGAACTTGAAATAGGCATAGAGGTAGGATTATAGGAACATGAAACCCAAAAAAAAGGCTCGAAACAGCTTAGTTTCTCTCATTTTCATTGGCTAAGTGTATTAAACTTGCTTAGATTCATACAACCAAGTAGTAAAAAGTTTAAATGAGTATTCTAGGACGTGCATGAGCCATTAGAACTTGAAATAGGCATAGAGATAGGATTATAGGAACATTAAACTCAAAAAAAGGCTCGAAATAGCTTAGTTTCTCACATTTTCATTGGCTAAGTGTATTCAACTTGCTTAGAATCATACAAACAAGTAGTAGAAAGTTTAAATGAGTATTCTAGGACTTGCATGAGCCATTAGAACTTGAAATAGGCATAGAGATAGGATTATAGGAACATGAAACCCAAAAAAGGCTCGAAATGGCTTAGTTTCTCTCATTTTCATGGGCTAAGTGTATTAAACTTGCTTAGAATCATACAACCAAGTAGTAGAAAGTTTAAATGAGTATTCTAGGACTTGCATGAGCCATTAGAACTTGAAATAGGCATAGAGGTAGGATTGTAGGAACATGAAACTCAAAAAAATGCTCGAAATAGCTTAGTTTCTCTCATTTTCATTGGCTAAGTCTATTAATCTTGCTTAGAATCATACAACCAAGTAGTAGAAAGTTTGAATGAGTATTCTAGGACTTGCATGAGCCATTAGAACTTGAAATAGACATAGAGGTAGGATTATAGGAACATGAAACCCAAAAAAGGGCTCGAAATGGCTTAGTTTCTCTCATTTTCATTGGCTAAGTGTATTAAACTTGCTGAATCCATTCTTGCAGGAAAGTTATGACAAAACTCTTGCTCAATGTGAAGAAAGAGGTGAAACCAAGGCCCCGAACCAGATTTTCTTTGAGACTGTTAGTGGCAGAAAGAAAGGGTGGGTTCCTGGTTTGGGGACGAGTGCAGACCTCTATTTTGAGAGGTCTTCGAGGGGAGGAGGTAGTTCGTCCTCCAGTTGCACTCCTTCCATGTTTTCTCAGTTGTCTGCGAAGTTCGAGGAAGAGAGAGCCGAGATGCAAAGAGAACGTGAGCGGATGCAGAAGGAGAGAGAAGAGGAACGCATCGCCAGGCAAACGGAAAGAGAGGAGGATCGCAGGGTGTATGATGAGTACCTGGCGCAGATGAGGGCGGCTATGGAGACATACAGCCAGATGATGAGCCAGTGTGGGGGTTGATTCCCCTCTCCCGGGCCTCGAGACCCCCCACCGGCGGTGGTGATGCATGTGCGACTTAGGATCCTACATTAGCTTACACTATCTATCTTGTTTATATTTCGGGACGTGAAAACATATAATTTAGTTAAAACCGTCAACTTATGTTTATGTATTTATGAATTTATATTAGTGTATTTATGAATTTATATTTAATGCAAACAGGTCATTAGTGCAGAATTCGGCGCATTAGCGGACAGCTTGAGTATATATTTTGTTGGAAAACGATACAGGTTAAAAACTATTCAAATACAATTTGCATTGTAATAAAAAAAAAAAGGAAATTAGCGTCCGCCTATGAAGTTAACGTCCGTCAAAAGAAATTTGAACCATGCAAGAGGTCGAGAACTTAGCGTCTGTTTTCCACAATTAGCGTCCGACAGAGCAGACGCCACTTAGCGTCCGTTTTGCTGACAGACATTAACTAGCTTCCTCCATCAAAACGGACGCTAGGTGGCGTCAGGCTTGGGAGCAGACGTTAGCTTTTAAAAAATGGTCGCTAAATTTTAGCGTCCGTTGTGCGGATGCTAAACTAGCAATTAGCGGCCAGGGGTTTTGCACTAGCTCTTTTGCGTCCGTTGGTAGACGCTAATTTATTTAGCGACCGACACCGTGTTTTTACCGTCTGATTTTAGCGGACGCTAAAGCCTTACATTCTTGTTGTGTTGGATTGCAAGTGACGATAGATGCAAGAAGCGTACTTGTCATGTTCCCCAATAAATCTAGAAACACAGTCCATTACAACTTGGTGAGGAGTGAAACGCTCATTGAAGATCTTGTTGTTATGTTTTCCCCATATGACCCAAGCAAGAAAAATACCCTTCTTCCTGACCTTTGGGTCTAAATGCTGCCAGCGAACCAACAACTCACACATTAGTAGTGACAAGGCCTGAACACACATAGTCGCACACCCACAATCTTCCTAAAGGGCCATGAAGCTCGGACACCCAAAGATATCATGAGCTTAGGTTTCCAGCTTTCCACAGCCACACGAACATGAGGCGTCATCAATAAAATGGTAGTGATGCAGAATTTCACGAACCAAGAGCGAGTTGGTGCATAAGTGCCATAGAAAATGTCACACCGTGGGACTAACCTCTGCGCTCCAAGTATTCACCAGAGCTTGATGGAAATCATCAAGATTTCCACCCTTCCCAAGCACATATATAGGCCATTTTCACCAAATAATCCCCATTCTTTGTGAGAGCCCATGTGAGTTCATCATTTCTTGCCAAAGAACTAAAGGGGATAGATAAAATACAACGCACATCATGATCATTAAAGGAAGCTTCGATGATGAGGGGTGTGTTCCATTCGCTACCATCACCATCCATCAGGTCTCGAACTAGGTGGAGATCCGCTCTGCGAGCGCTAGTGATAAATCTCCCCGTGTCTCCAGATATCCACGGGGCATCCCAAATGTTAACCGGTTGCCCATCTCCAATACTCCACAAACAACCCTCCTTAATTAGCGCCTTTGAACTCTAGATGCTTTTCCAGGAAAAGCTACCTGAGTACCCAAGTGGGGCATCAAGGAAATCATAACGAGCTGAATATTTTGCTTTCATTACTCTCCAACAAGAGAATTAGGAGAGCGTGAAAGTCTCCAAGCTTGTCTGCCTAAGAGTGCATCATTAAAAACTCTTAGATCTTTGAAACCCATGCCACCAAAGGCCTTTAAAGTGCACATTGTATCCCAATTTTTCCAAAGAACCTTCCTTTGAGAATCAGACCTTCCCGACTAGAAACGAGCCATAACAGAATGTATCTTTTGAATAACCACAAATGGGATTTTGTAGACACTCATAAGATACGTAGGAATATCTTGAATAACATACTTGAGAAGAATTTCTTTACCTGCTCTCGACAAGAATTTCTCCTTCCATCCTTGGACCTTCCTGCAATATATGGGATACCAAGGTATTTTTCATGCTTGTCCACCTATCACATGTTTAGAATTTCCAACAAAGTTGCTTTTCGATCAATACTAACTCCTTTACTGAAAGAGCCTTCCGACTTTTCATAGTTAATTTTCTGGCTGAATGCTGCTTCATATTTGTTAAGAATATCAACTATAAATGCGCACTCCTGTCGGTTAGCTCCGGTGAAGAGGAGGTTATCATCTGCAAAAAGTAAATGAGAGATCTCTGGGTCGTTGTCGCTGGCCTTTGCACCATGGATTAACTTCTTCTGAACTTTACTCTGAATCATTCTAGAAAAAGCATCAACAATCAATATGAATACATAAGGATAAAAGGGGTCTCCCTGGCGAAGACCTCTAGCAGAAGTGATAGAACCATATAGTCCTGTATTTATAATGAAAGAGTATGAGACAGAAAATACACAATCCATAATTAACAAAAGTTTCCTGAGAAAACCCCACCCAACTCTGTCATACGCCTTGCTCATATCAAGTTTCATAGCAATTGTGCCCCTTTGCCCTTTCAGACAATATTTCATAGAATGAAAAACTTCCATAGCAACGAGGGCATTATTTGTGATAAGAAGACCAGGAATAAATACAAAGCTATTTTTTATATGTTACGAAAACATTTTTATATTTTAAACATAATTTATTAGAATCAGTTTCAGAATTTATTTATTAACAAAAGGCATCTAGGTCAAAGAAATGGTGTTATAATTTAATAACGGGAGGTCAAAGAAGTGGAAAATGAAAGAAGATATTGTACATATCTATTGTAGTAACACTACTAGAAGAAAAGTCAAAAAGTGCACCACAAGGCCATAAAACGATCAAATATACAGGCAGCTGGAAAAAAATAAAAATGTCAATTGAAATACATGTGAATCTAAGAAGGTACAACCATCAAAGGTGGTAACTTGTAATAAACCATCCAAGGAGTATGAGATACCTTAATCATACGCTTGTATGATTTTTAAAAGTATGACATCCATTCCAACGAAATACATTGTTCCAAATAATTAATAACAAAAAAATGAACAGTTTAAATTATAAAATTATCTGAAGTAAATTCATGAACATTAAAATTAAAATGTATCATTACTTCTAACTAAATACAATCCTTTCATTAAAATGTTTCAATTTATTATACCAATGAATCTATTTAGAGTGAATGCACATCTAGAAATTCTAAAAACCTGTTCAGATATACCAATACATCTAAATCTCATTACCACAAATACTAAAATCTCAAACCATCTCTACAAAAATCTGAGGACATACAAAACACAAATTTTACAACCAAAAAAATCAAACCCAAAAAAGGGAGAAAAAAAACAAAACAAATGCATCCAAAAAATAACAGCTTCAGAACTTTAAAAACTTTTGAACGCGAAAACTGAAGAAGAAGAAGAAGAAGAAGAAAAGGCAATGTTTATGAATTTTGAAGCTCACATAAATATAATAAGAGTAGAGGAAAGTGAAAGGATACTGGAAAAAGCACTAGACAAATTTGAAGCAGAAAATCATGTTCTGCGAAAAAGACTTGAAAGAACTACTGCTGAATTTGAAAACACTACTGATGAACAAAAAAAATTTGCAAACGACAACTACAGATCAAAAAATACACAGAAGCTGACATGGAACAATAATTTATAGACGGAGTATATGCAACTAAACAGTGTTATGCTGAACTAAATCGTTCTCCATTTTATGCTTAACAAAAAGAGCTGAGAATGATGAATTGGTACAAACGAAGACAAAGGCAGAAGAAAGCAAATGTCGAGGCCCCAATCAACAAAAGACAACGTTTAAATTAAA
This sequence comes from Beta vulgaris subsp. vulgaris, assembly GCF_026745355.1. Classification (NCBI taxonomy): domain Eukaryota; kingdom Viridiplantae; phylum Streptophyta; class Magnoliopsida; order Caryophyllales; family Amaranthaceae; genus Beta; species Beta vulgaris. Next base: position 11,674,930 of record NC_079209.1, read on the forward strand.
TTTTTGGTATATTTTTATTGTTTCTTCACCTTTGTTTTTTCTTTCTCACCCAAACAATTATGCATACCCTAGAGCCAATTTTATGTCTTTTAAGTTGATATCTTCCATACTAAAAAAATCTAAAGACATACAAAACACAAATATTACAACAAAAAAAATCAAACACAAAAAAGGGAGTAAAAAAAATGTATCCAAAAATAACAGCTTCAAAAACTTTTGAACGCAAGAACTGAAAAAGCAGAAAAGCTAATATTAGAGTTTTGTTGAAGCTCACACAAATATAATAACAAAGTAAAGTGAAAGGATACTAGAATAAGCACTAGACAAAGCTGAAGCAGAAAATCATATTCAGCGAAAAAGACTTGAAAGAACTACTGCTGAACTTGAAAACACTACCGCTGAACTAGCTGTTGGCAAGATAGAAATAAATTTGCAGACGACAACTACATATCAAAAAATAGACATAAGCTAACATGGAACAACAATTTATAGACGGGGTATATGCAACTAAACAATGCTATGCTGGACAAAATCGTTCTCCATTATGCTGAACAAAAAGCATTGAGAATGATGAATTGGTACAAACGGATACCAAGGGCTAAAGAAAGTGAATCTAGTGCCCAAGCACCAAACAACAAAAGACAACGTTTAAATTAGATTTTTTTTATTGTTTCTTTTCCTTTATTTTTTTCTTTCTCATCCAAACAATATACATACCCTAGAGCAAATTTCATGTCTTTAAAAGTTGATACATTCCACACTAAGCACACTAAGCAGGAAAAATTGTGAAAATAAGCAGAAGTACAAATGACAAATTTTAATGAATATTTCATACAATATGCATACAAGTTTGAGATGCTCAATTCCAGTAAGTTTAAAGGATCATATTTGGGTGGCTAACACTAAAATGTAGCCATTGTAACAAGCTCAATCCAAACTGTACATCTACATTGACTCATCATAACCGTTGATAAGATAGACTTAATTTTTCTAAGAAAAAAAAATCATAATTTTTATCTTAGTACTAATGCCAGGTTCATTAACATGTAAACTAATTAATCTTTCCTGTATAATAAAAAGAATATGTGCTTTGCACGGGCCAAAAACTAGTTTAATTAGTTATTCTCCGCTGAAGATAAACATCAAAAGGTAAAGGCCACAACAAAATAACAAAAGCAAAAAAAATCGATGATTTGATAGACAAAATGATTGAAGAAGTTTACCAGGAAAATGAACATATGCAATTCGAGCAACTGAATCCTGGGCTTTCTTAGAAGAAATGCATGAATATTTGGTTTCAAAAGCAGACCCATTCACAATAACAGAAGATTCAAACAACGAACAATGACCAGGCCCTTCTTTTGTTGTTTCATATTCTAGTAAATTCTACTTTTTTAGTTGGCAATACTCTTGCAATTTTGACTTGAACATTTTTCTTGTTGTGGCTGAGTTTGCCCTAGAATTAAGGAGATGAAACTTTCAGCAGTAGCACAACAAGAGAATAGTGTTAAATACAAAGCTGTTTTTTACATGTTACAAAAGCAGTTCTATACGTAATTTAATTAGAAATCGTTTCAGATTTATTCAATAAATACAAAGCTGTTTTTTATATGCGACGAAAATATTTTTATATTTTATATGTAATTTAATTAGAATCAGTTTCAGAATTTATTCACTAACAAAAGGCATCTAGGGTCAAAGAAGTGGTGTTATAATTTAATAATGTGAGGTCAAAGAAGTGCAAAATGAACGAAGATATTGTACATACCTGTTGTAGTAACACTACTTGAAGAAAGGTCAAAAAGCGCAACAGAAGGCCATAAAACCATCAAATATACAGGTAGCTGGAAAAAAAAACAAAAAAGTCAATTGAAATATATGTGAATATGAGAAGGCACAACTAGAGATGGCCACGGGCCATGCCGGGACGGCCCACGTGCCTCGTGCCACAACGTGCCGTGCCGAAACGGGCCAAGAAATGCTGGTGTCGTGCCGGGCACGTGCCAAGTTGTAAAATCTAAGGCCCATGCACGACCCGGCCCACGTGTCGTGCCGGGCCGGCTCGTGCCGTGCCATCGTGCCTTATACAAATTTTAATTTATATATGAAATTTTAACCAAAATAAGCGTGCCAACTTGTGGGCCAACCCGTCGTGCTCGTGCCGGGTTCGTGCCAAACTTTTAGAATGTTGTTCATGCATGGCCCACGGCCCACCACTCGTGCCGGCGTGCCGTGCCGTGCTCATAGCGGGCTCGTGCTAGGCGGGGCTCAAATCGTGTCGTGCTGTGCCGGCCTTCGTGCCGGCCTGACCCATGGCCAGCTCTAGCCACAACCATCAAAGGTGGTAACTTGTAATAAACCATCCACGGAGTATGAGATATCTTAATCAAACACTTGTATGATTTTTAATAGTATGACATCCATTCCAATGAAATACATTGAACCAAATAATTAATAACAAAAAGTAAACAGTTTAAATTATAAAACTATCTTTTGTAAATTCATGAACATTAAAATTAAAATGTATCATTACTTAAAACTAAATACAACCCTTTCATTAAAATGTTACAATTCATTAAGCCAATGGATCTATTTAGAGTGAATGCACATCTACAAATTCTATAAACCTGTTCAGATATACAAATACATCTAAATCTTATGACTACAAATACTCAAATCCATAATAATTTGTACATTGAACCAAATAATTAATAACAAAAAGTGAAAAGTTTAAATTATTAAATTGTCTGAAATAAATTCATGAACAAAATTAAACATTAAAATGTATCATTACTTAAAACTAAATACATCCTAAAGTGTTACAATTCATTAAGCCAATGAATCTATTTAGAGTGAATGCACATCAACTAATTCTAAAATCCTGTTCATATATATAAATACATCTAAATATCATTACTACAAATACTAAAATCTCAAACCATCTCTACAAAAATCTAAGGACATACAAAACACAAATATTACAACAAAAAAAGCAAACACAAAAAAGGGTGAAAAAAAAAATGTATCCAAAAATAACAGCTTCAGAACTTCCAAAACTTTTGAACTCAAGTAATGAAGAAGCAGAAAAGGCAATATTAGAGAATTTTGAAGCTCACGCATATAAAAATGAGAGCAGAGAAAAGTGAAAGGATATTAGAAGAAGCACTAGACAAACCTGAAGGAGAAAAATCATGTTCTGTGAAAAAGACTTGAAAGAACTACTGCTGAACTAGCTGTTGTTAGGACAAAAAAAAATTTGCAGACGATAACTACAGATCAAAAAATACACAGAAGCTGACATGGAATAATAATTTATAGACGGAGTATATGCAACTAAACAGTGTTATGCTGAACAAAATCGTTCTCAATTTTATGCTGAACAAAAAGCGCTGAGAATGATGAATTGGTACAAACGAAGACCAAGGGCAGAAGAAAGCGAATCTAGTGTGCAAGCCCCAAACAATAAAAGACAACGTTTAAATTAGATTTTTTTTAAAATATATTTTTTTTGTTTATTTTCCTTTATTTTTTCTTTCTCAACCAAACAATTATGCATTCCCTAGAGCAAATTTCATATTTTTTAAGTTGATATCTTCTACACTAAGCACACTAAGCAGAACAAATTGTGGAAATAAGGACAAGTAAAAAATGACAAATTTTAATGGATATTTCATACAATATACATACATTTTTAATGCTCAATTCCAGTAAGTTTAAAGGATGATATTTGGGTGGCTACCACCAAAATGTAGCCATTGTAACAGGCTCAATTGAAACCGTACATATACATTGACTCATAATAACTGTTGATAACATCGACTTAATTTTTTTAAGAAAAAAAATCATAATTTTTATCTTAGTACTTATGTCATGTTCATTAACAATTAACACTACTACTACTAGTAATAATAAAGAAATACAAAAACTAATTAATCTTTTCTTTACAATAAAAAGACTACGTGCTTTGCACGGGCCAAAAACTAGTTTAATTCCTTATTCTCAACTGAAGATGAACATCAAAAGGTAAATGCCACAACAAAATAACAAAAGCAAAAAAATTGATGATTTATTTGACAAAATAATTGAAGAAGTTTACCAGCAAAATGAACATATGCAATTAAAGCAACTGAATCCTGGGCTTTCTTAGAAGAAATGCATGGATATTTAGTTTCAAAAGCAGACCCATTCATAATAACAGAAAATTTAAACAACGGATCGGACAATGATCAGACCCTTCAGTTGTTATTTCATATTCTGGTAAATTACACTTTTTTAGTTGGTAATACTCTTGCAATTTTGACTTGAACATTTTTCTTATTGTGGTTGAGTTTGCCCTAGAATTAAGAAGATGAAACTTTCAGCAGTAGCACAAAAAGAGAATGGTGCTAAATACAAAGTTGTTTTTTTACATGTTACAAAAAATCATCAGTTTTATATGTAATTATTGGAAATCGTTTCAGATTTATATAATAAATAAAAAGAAGTTTTTTATATGTTACAAAAACATTTTTCTATTTTAAACATAATTTAATTAGGATCAGTTTCAGAGTTTATTCACTAACAAAAGGCATCTCGGGTCAAAGAAGTGGTATTATAATTTGAAAACATGAGGTCAAAGAAGTGCAAAATGAAAAAAGATATTGTACATACATGTTGTAGTAAGACTACTTGAAAAAAGGTAAAAAAAGCGCACCACAAGGCCGTAAAAACATCAAATATACAGGCAACTGGAAAAAAAAAAAACAAAAAAGTCAATTGAAATACATGTGAATCCGAGCAGGCACAACCATCAAAGGTGGTAACTTGTAATAAACCATCCAAGGAGTATGAGATACCTTAATCAAACATTTGTATAATTTTTAATAGTATGACATCCATTCCAACCAAATACATTGAACCAAATAATTAGTAACAAAAAATGAACTGTTTAAATTATAAAATTATCTGAAGTAAATTCATGAACATTAAAATTAAAATGTATCATTACTTAAAACTAAATACATCCCTTTTTATTAAAATGTTACAATTCATTAAGCCAATGAATCTAATTAGAGTTAATGCACATCTAGAAATTCTAAAAACTTGTTCAGATATACAAATACATCTAAATCTTATGACTACAATTACTCAAATCCATAACCAAATAATTAATAACAAAAAGTGAAAAGTTTAAGTTATAAAATTATCCAAAATCAATTCATGAAGAAAAAAGAACATAAAATGTATCATTACTTAAAACTAAATATATCCCAAAGTGTTACAGTTCATTAAGCCAATGAATCTATTTAGAGTGAATTCACATCTAGAAATTCTAAAAACCTGTTGAGATATACAAATACATCTAAATCAGATTACAAGAAATACTAAAATCTCAAACCATCTCTACAAATATCTGAAGACATATAAAACACAAATATTACAACCAAAAAAATTCAAACACAAAAAAGGAAGAAAAAAACAAAACAAATGTATCCAAAAATAACAGCTTCAGAACTTCAAAAACTTTTAAACGCAAGAACTAAGAAGCAGAAGAGAAAATATTAGGAAATTTTTAAGCTCACATAAATATAATAAGAGTACAGGAAAATGAAAGGATACTGGAAAAAGCACTAGACAAAGTTGAGGCAGAAAATCATGTTCTGCGAAAAAGACTTGAAAGAACTACTGCTGAACTTGAAAACACTACTGTTGAACTAGCTATTGTTAAGACAAAATAAATTTGCAGACGACAACTACAGATCAAAAAATAGACAGAAGCTGACATTGAACAATAATTTATAGATGGAGTAATGCAACTAAACAGTGTTATGCTGAACAAGATAGTTCTCCATTTTCTTCTGAACAAAAAGCGCTGAGAATGATCAATTGGTACAAACGAAGACCAAAGGCATAAGAAAGCGAATCTAGTGTCCAAACCCCAAACAACAAAAGACAATGTTTAAATTAAATTTTTTGTATATTTTTATTGTTTCTTTTCCTTTGGTTTTTCTTTCTCACCCAAACAATTATGCATACTCTAGAGAAAATTTCATGTCTTTTAAGTTGATATCTTCAACACTAAGCACAGTAAGCAGAACAAATTGTAGAAATAAGCACAAGTACAAATGACAAATTTTAATGGATCTTTCATACAATATACATACAATTTTAATGCTCAATTCCAGTAAGTTTAAAGGATGATATTTGGGTGGCTACCACCAAAATGTAGCCATATAACAGGCTGTAGCCATTATAACAGGCTCAATCCAAACCGTACATATTCTTTGACTCATCGTAACTGCTGATAAGATAGACTTAATTTTTTTAAAAAAAAAAATCATAATTTTTATCTTAGTACTTATGCCATGTTCATTAACATGTAACACTATAACTACTAATAATAATAAAGAAATACAAAACTAATTAATCTTTTCTGTACAATAAAATGAATATGTGCTTTGCACATGGGCCAAAACTAGTTTAATTTGTTATTGTCAACTAAAGATAAACATGAAAAGGTAAATGCCACAACAAAATAACAAGAGCAAAAAAAATTGATGATTTGATAGACAAAATAATTGAATAAGTTTACCACCAAAATGTAATATGCAATTCGAGAACTGACTCCTGGGCTTTCTTAGAAGAAATGCATGGATATTTAGTTTCAAAAGCAGGCCCATTCACAATAACAGATGCTTTAAACAACGGACAAAGATCATGTCCTTCTTTTGTTGTTTCAAATTCAGGTATATTCAACTTTTTTAGTTGGCAATATTCTTGCAATTATGACTTGAACATTTTTCTTTTTGTGGTTGAGTTTGCCCTAGAATTGAGAAAATGAAACTTTCAGCAGTAGCACAACAAGAGAATGATGTTAAATACAAAGTTGTTTTTTTATATGTTACAAAAGGAGTTTTATACGTAATTTAATTAGAAATCGTTTTAGATTTATTCAATAAATACAAAGTTGTTTTTTATATGTTACAGAAAAAAATTTATATTTTAAATGTAATTTAATTAGGATCAGTTTCGCAATTTATTCACTAACAGAAGGCATCTAGGGTCAAAGAAGTGGTGTAATAATTTAATAACACGAGGTCAAAGAAGTACAAAATGAAAGAAGATATTGTACATACCTGTTGTAGTAAGACTACTTGAAGAAATGTCAAAAAGCGCACCACATGGCCATAAAACCATCAAATATACAAGCAGCTGGAAAAAAAAAGTCAATTGAAATACATGTGAATCTGAGAAGGCACAACCATCAAAGGTGGTAACTTATAATAAACCATTCAAGGAGTATGGATACCTTAATCAAATACTTGTATAATTTTTAATACTATGATATCCATTCCAACAAAATACATTGAAAAAAATAATTAATAACAAAAAATGAACAGTTTAAATTATAAAATTATCTGAAGTAATTTCATAATGTATCATTATTTAAAACTAAATACATCTCTTTAATTAAAGTGTTACAATTCATTAAGCCAATGAATCTATTTAGAGTGAATGCACATCTACAAATTCTAAAACCTATTATGATATACAAATACATCTAAATCTTATGACTACAAATAATCAAATCCATAATAATTAGTACATTGAACCAAATAATTAATAAGAAAAAGTGAAAAGTTTAAATTATAAAATTATTTGAAGTAAATTCATGAACAAAAAAGAACATTAAAATGTGTCATTACTTAAAACTAAATACATCCCAAATTATTACAATTCATTAAGCCAATGAATCTATTTTGAGTGAATGCACATCTACCTGCAAATTATAAAAACCTGTTCAGATATAAAAATACATCTAAATCTCTTTACTAGAAATACTAAAATCTCATACCATCTCTACAAAAATCTGAAGACAACAAAACACAAATTGGCCTTCGTTTGTGCCAATTCATCATTCTCAATGCTTTTTGTTCAGCATAAAATGGAGAATGATTTTGTTCAGCATAATACTATTTAGTTCAGCAGTAGTTCTTTCAAGTCTTTTTCGCTGAACATGATTTTCTCCTTCAGCTTTGTCTAGTGCTTCTTCCAGTATCCTTTCACTTTCCTCTTCTTGTATTATATTTGTGTGAGCTTCAAAATTCTCTAATATTGCCTTTTTTTCTCCTTCTTCAGTTCTTGCGTTCAAAAGTTTTGGAAGTTTTGAAGCTGTTATTTTTGGATACATTTGTTTTATTTTTTTTCTCCCTTTTTTGCGTTCAAAAGAGGGGTTTTTTGTGGTTTTATTTGTTGAGCGAAGAAAAGAGACGAGTGAGTGATTGAATTCAACGGTTGAATATAGGGATATGAGTTTTGATTTTCTAATGTTGAATTGAAGAAAATTCAGTAGGTGGGTTTGATGATTTGGCCATTAAATAGAGTGTTGGAGCAAAGAAAAGAATAATGTCATGAAGAGAGTTAGGTGGAGGATAGAGCAATAGTTTTTTCCTTTATAAAATTATAGAAAACTAAAATATACAGTTTAATTTTATTAAAATAAAGTTAAAAACTTATGTGTACAATAAATAATTTAGACCAACCAATTGGCAACATGTGTCGTACTTAACCTATAAAATAGGTTACCATCAGGTCAACACTTATTTTGGAAAAATACCCCTAAAAGTTTAGCTTACTTTAGAATAGTAAAAAAAATTACTTATTTTAGAAAGATGGTTTAAAGGTTAAGTTAATTAAAGTAATTATTCCAAAAAAATATGGCCAACTCCTACGTGTCAACAATGCCATAAGCAAAGGGGAAATATCTAGTGTCCAAGCCGCAAACAACAAAAGACACATTTAAATTAGATTTTTATATATTTTTATCGTTTCTTTTCCTTTATTTCTCACCCAAACAATTATGCATAACCTAGAGCAAATTTCATGTCTTTTAAGTTGATATCTCCCACACTAAGCACACTAATAAGCAGGATAAATTGTAGAAATTAGCATAAGTACAAATGACAAATTTTAATGGATATTTCATATAATATACATACAATTTTAATGCTCAATTCCAGTACATTTTAAGGATGATATTTGGGTGGCTACTACCAAAATGTATCCATTGTAACAGGCTCAATTCCAATCGTACATATACATTGACTCATCATAACCGTTGATAAGATAAAAAAAAAATTTCAAGAAAAAAAAATCAAAATTTTTATCTTAGTACTTATGCCATGTTCATTAACATGTAACACTGTTACTACTAATAATAATAAAGAAATACAAAAAAACTAATATATCTTTTATGTACAATAAAAAGAATCGGCCAAAACTAGTTTAGTTTGTTATTCTCAACTAAAGATAAACATCAAAAGGTAAATGCCACAACAAAATAACAAAAGCAAAAAAAATTGATGATTTGATAGACAAAATAATTGAAGTTTACCACCAAAATGAACATATGCAATTCGAGCAACTGAATCCTGGGCTTTCTTAGGAAAAATGCATGGATATTTAGTTTCAAAAACGGACCCATTCACAATAACATATAGAAGCATTAAACAACGGACAATGATCGTGCCCTTCTTTTGTTGTTTCATATTCAGGTAAATTACACTTTTTTAGTTGGCAATACTCTTGCAATTTTGACTTGAACATTTTTCTTGTTGTGGTTGACTTTGCCCTAGAATTGAGAAGATGAAACTTTCAGCAGTAGCACAACAAGAGAATGGTGTTAAATACAAAGCTATTTTTACATGTTAGAGAAGCAGTTTTATATGTAATTTAATTAGAAATTGTTTCAGAGTTATTCAATAAATACAAAACTATTTTTTATATGTTACAAAAACATTTTTATATTTTAAACGTAATTTAATTAGAATCAGTTTCATAATTTATTCGCTAACAAAAGGCATCTAGGGTCAAAGAAGTGCAAAATGAAAGAAGATATTGTACATACCTGTTGTAGTAACACTACTTGAAGAAAGGTCAAAAAGCGCACCTTACGGCCATAAAACCATCAAATATAAAGTCAGCTGAAAAAAAAAGTCACTTGAAATACATGTGAATCTAAGAAGGCACAACCATCAAAGGTGGTAACTTGTAATAAACCATCCAAGGAGTATGAGATATCTTAATCAAACACTTGTATGATTTTTTTATAGTATGACATCCATTCCAACCAAATAAACTGAACCAAATAATTAATAACAAAAAATGAACAGTTTAAATTCTAAAATTATCTGAAGTAAATTCATGAACTTTAAAATTAAAAGGTATCATTACTTAGAAACTAAATACACCCATTTCATTAAAGTGTTACAATTCCTTAAGCCAATGAATCTATTTAGAGTGAATGCACATCTACAAATTCTAAAAACCTGTTCAGATATACAAATACATCTAAATCTTATGACTACAAATACCCAAATCCATAATAATCAGTACATTGAACCAAATAATTAATAACAAAAAGTGAAAAGTTTGAATTATAAAATTACCTGAAGTAAAGTCATCACTAGTGGAAAAAAGTTCTTTTGCTACTTATCAAATGCTTTGGTTGTTTCACAAACGGAGCATTTGATTAGTTCCTTTAATATTTTAATATAAAAGATTCACAAATGCTCCGTTTGACCGGAGCATTTGTTATTCCTACCACTTTTTTTTTCACTCGCTCCCCTCCTCTCCTCAATTCTAATTACTGCTCTCCCCCTTTTGATTTTTCTCTTGGTTCTCTTTCTCCCTTTCTCTTTCTTACCCTCTCCACTCTCGATCTCTCTCATCTACCCTGTGGAAGTCTCAAACAAACATTTTGTCGTTCATCCCTCCCAAATCCTATTTCCTTCTTCTTCGATCTTAATCGTTAAAACCCTCTCAACAATGAGCTTCCCCAATTTCACTCTCTCCTATAAACCCTAATTTCTCATTTCCAATTCGAACCTTGCTTCTCTCACAAACACTAGAATTTCTCAAATTGCATCGGAGGTTTTTAATTTGTTGAACTTGTACCAAGATGACGACGACAAAGACATGGAAGATGCCGAAAAGACTGAAAATGAAGACGAAGTTACATAATATGAGCCACAAAGAAGAGTAGAAGAATTGCGAGGTGCGAACGTAGATGAATTGCGAGGTACAGATATCTCTCAACTTCCCCAATTTCACTCTCTCTCCTATATCTCTTGCTGCTCTCTCGCTGGCTGCTCCGCTCCGATGCTAGACTCGCGCAATTTGGAGCAGCAGTAGCCCTAGAATCTATGGTTCTAGGGTTCAATTCACTGCTCGTGCTACTTCAAGTTCATTGTTCACTCTACTGACTTAGGGTTAAGATTACATTTCTAGGTTAAATTTTTTCTCGAATTTTATTCTAATTAGGGTTAAGATTGCATTTCTAGTTAAAGTTAGGGATATAAGCTTGCGTATATACTCTAAATTGTCTGTATTTTGGAAATTTCGCCTCCTTCTCTGTCATAATCATGCTGAATTTGTCGAGTAAGATTTCTAGGTTATAAAGCAAACAGTTATGGCTATCAAGTCTTATCAGAATCACGCTGAAAACATGGTGAAGAATCGTTTGCTGTCTGATTTTGTAATTCCTTACACTTCATTTATTGCTGGCGTATTAGTCTGCAAAGTGGTATATTTTTATAGTTGGGTAACTTTAGAGTTGAGCCTCCTGGGCTCTTCAGGCGCCGCAACGAGCATCCCAAGGTTGTCATCGTTTCCATTTGTCCTTGGTCTTACTTGATGTGTGCTGAATTATGAATGTAAGTTCCTGCTGTTGCATGGTTTAGGGTTTGTGATTTTATTTCATCCATCATTTGCCTCTCTATCAAGTTCACTCTAAATTTCTTCAAGGTGTGGACTGTTGTTAGCTTTCTTGTTCTGCTTCAACTTGCTGCCTCTAATTATGTCAAGTATTTTTACGTATTGCTTGGAATGGAATTGTAGGAGCTTGCGAGAAACATAAAAGAAGTTAACCTTACAGACTTACCAAGACAAGATTTGCCGGAGGTACATTTATCAGTTACCACTTCTTGCTTTACTTGCTCATGAGTTGACTTGTATCATTCTGTAATATGTATCATTCAAGAAAAAATTATTAGAATTGCTCATGAGTTGAACTTCATTGGCTTGTGTGAATTACGCCGGTTAATATGTGAATTTGCCTTTACAAAAGATTTGTGTCTATATTTTTGAACAGCTTGTTTCTTCATAGAACAAGAGTACTTCTGTTGTGTTCTATTTTCCCTATTTTAAAGGTGCCCCAATATGATATGGTTCTTACCTGTGTCCTTTGTCTACTTTTCTCTTGAACTCTTCATCCCATATATGCACTATTGTATTTGAAGGATAGAAAATTGGCAAAGCTATGTGCAGTATTTGCATAAATCAATGGCCTTTTTTGTAATTTATAGTAAAATAATTTCCCAGATTACTTATTCATTTCTTTTTGAGATAAGAACACACGTTATTTGTCCGAAATTGCAAAAGAGCCTCGCATACTTCTATCTTTAAAACGACTATATTTATTTTTTCCGAAATTTAGCTTGGTAATTGTGGACTTTCTGCTGATGATCTAGAGGAAAATAATAGTCCAAGTGGTGATTCATCTGAGCGTCAGCCAAATGAACCTTCTTGTGGCTGCAAGCGTGCCTGTGAAGATGAAGAGCTGGACCATGAAGCTAAGAGAAGTCGAACTGGTATTCTGGAGAGTGATAGTGAAACTCAAACTCCGAATTGTAATTTTCTAGATTCGCGTGAGGCAAATGACATGGTAGTAGAGGAAGATCTCTTTGCTCAAGAAATTGGTAATGAAGCTATGAAGGTTGCCACATCTCTAGAAAATGTATATGAGAAGTTCTTCTCCACTGCTTGTGGTAAGGTGACAAAGGAGATATGTGAATGTCCTCTTCTGAAAGTAATTGTTTGTGGGCAGTGCAAATGCGTCATTGAGGCAAAAATAAGGGTAATGCTCTTAACTTGAACTGCAGACTTTGTTCACTTTCTGAAAATATAGCTGCTAGTTGAAGATTTCTTGAAGTTTGCAAGTGTCATATATGTCAAATGGCATGTGTCAATTGTAATTTTTTCCCCTGAATTTTTTGAATCAGTGCTGTCTCAAAGTGCTTAAGGTGTTGGTCCCTGGCTGTGAGGGAAGACATGGTGGTTTTCACCTAGGCTAAGTAACGCCATGTCGCTGTGTTCATTTCTTTTTGAGATAAGAAAAATATATGCTCATTTTTTTGTGAGTTGATATTAAAAATTTTAATTGCTGTAGTGCAACAAAACGTATTTCAGCTTCGCATACTTCATAATTTGAAAATTAGCATCAACTTGTTCTGCTTATAATTTTTGAGAATATAAAAATCTAAATACTACAATATGCAACGGGTATGCTGAAAAGAATGTCTGATAGAAAAAACATATTACTCCCATAACTCCATATTAGCTGTCTTCTGTCTTGTTTTGTTTATGCACATAGATTGACGACACGCTTGATTTCGAAAAATCAAATTGAACAGTGCAGTAATATTTTTCAAAATGACAATTTTATTGCATCAATATTTGAATGTGATAGATAATATAAGAAATACGATAGGTTGGTTATAGCTTTATTTCTTTTTTTTTTCTCTGTTATGTACTCTTGATTCCTGCAATGTTAGGTAATCTACCATGTTTGGAACTTTTTATTCTTCAAATTTTCTCAGGGTGGTACAGAGTATGAGCTTGTCGAGCCGGTGTCTAGTTTATCATTTGTGACTACAAGTTTCAAATTACACTACCATGCCAACTTTAAGGCTAAGTCGAAAAATGATATGGAAGCTAAGCCAGAACTCTTTTTTGTTGAATTGGTGAGCGAGAAGCCAGAATCTCAAGTTGCCCTTTGCACTTGCTTGGGACCTAGTGACTCAGAATCAGGTACTTGAATGTATGCATGCTTTCAACATTCTCTTGTTTGATGGTCACCTAATTCACCCATATCTATTGGTTAGGACTTAGGACTAACCCTTCAGATTGCCTTTTATGCTTAGTTCAAGTTGTTTCAACTTCAACTCAAAAAATTGTATCAATGTTGTTTATTGTAATGATTTACATCTCATGAAAAGAAAGGACAGAAATATGAGGTTCATTTTAATCTACTGTGATGTATGTTATGGTCCCCATTAGCTAATGAGCCACTAAATGTATGAAGGAGCTCACTGAGGTATGCTGTTTTCTTTGAACTTTGCTATCAATTTTCTGGCTACAGAGCTGGATCTTATTTAAATGCTCCTTTTCTCTACTTTCTTTTTACCTTATGCTTTTGCTTAGTTGGTACACTTTATGTATAGTTATACACAATTTTGGGTGTGGTGTGAAAGTTGTGCTTACTAAGAGCTAATAGCATATTGACCTTGTGCTCTTGCATTTGTAATGGTGGCTTTTGATTTTTTATAAGGCATGTTGGTAGGTACAGAAATAAGAACTCTGTTTGTCTATCATAAAAAAATGAAGAATGTTTTTTAAGTTTTAACTAATTTTCATGTTAGGAATGTAGGATGACAATGATACCAAATCAAGCTATATATGATCATATACTTCACTGTGTGATGCATAAAAATAGCAGAAGACCAGAGGTGTAACTTTACTTGATAGCATGATGAAAACTTAGATGGCAGTATTTAGATTATTATAGGTAAAAAGTGTATTACAGAATCCAGAGAGAAGATTCACCAACTATGCACTATGATTTAATGGAGAAGATTGAAGATGAGTGCTTGTTGCTTGTTGCTTACTTCAGCTGTAGTTGTACCTTATTGCAGTATTTGGTTTGCATTGCAGGCTGGTGCTGCAGTTTGGTGCATGGGATTCCAAAAAATCTAATGTCCTTATAACATTTAAGGAATATGTTCATATGGATATATTAGTTTACCTTAATGTTAATTGTTATTTATTTGTACTATATCTTGTATTTATGAACAAAAATATTAGAAATGAAACTTTTATCTACATGTAAATGATTGTCCATCAATTTAGGATAAAAAAAGCAAAAAAAAAAATTTTTTTTTTTAAATTTTTAGGGGCTCAAATGCTCCGGTTTTATCTTAAAAACCGGAGCATTTGTAACATAAATGCTCCGGTTTTTAAGTTAAAACCGGAGCATTTGTGTTACAAATGCTGCGGTTGCAACCGGAGCATTTGTAAAAGTCTCAAATCCTCGGGCAACATCTGCTACGCGTCAAATACGGAGCATTTGTGGCCTAAAAAATCGAAGCATTTGAGGTTTTTTCTACTAGTGCATGAACAAAAAAGAACATTAAAATGTATCATTATTTAAAACTAAATACATCCCAAAGTGTTACAATTCATTAAGCCAATGAATCTATTTAGAGTGAATGTACATCTACAAATTCAAAAAACATGTTCAGATTTACAAATACATCTAAATTTCATTACTACAAATACTAAATCTCAAACCATCTGTACAAAAATCTGAAAACATACAAAACACAAATATTACAACCAAAAAAATCAAACACAAAAAGGGAGGAAAAAAACAAAACAAATGTATCCAAAAATAACAGCTTCAGAACTTCAAAAACTTTTGAATGCAAGAACTTAAAAAGCAGAAAAGGCAACATCGGAACTGAGAATTTTACAGAGAACAAAAGTTTAAAGGAGGAGATCCAACATATGAAGAAGAAACTAAAACAACAAAAGAAAGTAACCAACAAAATAGGCATACTCATAATTTTATTGCTCATATATGTAAAGATGAAGTGATTAATGTAATAAAAGTTGAGCAATCACATTTTGGTTCAGTTTCTTAACAAAATATTAGTAGCTTTAAAAAATAATGCATCAGTACATATAGATGTAGCTTTACAAAATAAACACCCACTAACAAGCAAAAGATAAGGAAATGTTTTTGCACCACAAAAGGCTAGCTTAATCGGTCATACTTCCAAGAAAAAATTATCACTAGGGGAAAAAAAACAGAAGGGCTGCGCAAGAAGGGTTGCGCTTTTAATAAAAGCGCAGCCCTATGGTTGAAGGGCTGCGCCTTTTTGGAAAAGCGCAGCCTTACAAATAAGAAGGGCTGCGCTTTTTCAAAAAAGCGCAGCCCTTCAATTGGAAGGGCTGCGCTTTTAAAAAGCGCAGCCCTTCACTTGAGAGGGTCTGCGCTTTTTTAAAACTAGCGCAGCCCTTCCTGAAAAATTTTGAAATTTCGATACGCGGGCTTTGAAATATTGAGCGGGGATTCAGATATATTATCCCTCATTCTCTCTCCTCTCTCACGTCCCTCATTATTCCTTTTCCTCCTTCTCTCACTCCCTCCTCCCTCTCCTCCTTCTCCTCTCAAAAACTCCCAGAAATGTTGCGACAAAAACGCTGAAATGATTTGCACAATCATGCCGACGGAGTCCGATTGCCTATTGTGATACCTTTTCGGAAGCGGAACGAGCCAACGAGTCAAACTCACCGCTATGCTGTGACGTTTAGGCTTTTTAAGCCATCCGAGTTCGTTTAAGCCTCCAAATAGGCATTTTAAGTTTTTCCGAAAATTTTTTTTTCCCTTAAATTATGTATTAGGGTTTTGTTTTATGTATTTAAACATTATTAGGTTAATGTTTGGAGGTTTCTTGTATTTTCAGATCTATAATGTTCTTGTATACTTCTCTTTGTTTATATTTTGATTAATGTTCTTGTATACTTCTCTTTGTTTTGATTAATGTTCTTGTATACTTCTCTTTGTTTTGATTAATGTTCTTGTATACTTCTCTTTGTTTATTTTGATTAATGTTTTTGTATACTTCTCTTTGTATATAATTTCTTGTATTTTCATCTTTGTTTTGATTAATGTTCTTGTATACTTCTTGTATACTTCTCTTTGTATATTAGTTTTTGTTCCTTTTTTCATTTTCGTTTCATTCTTTTTTTGTTTTGGGTTTAGTATTTCGTTTCTTTCTTTCTCTTCTGTTTAATTTCAGAAAATGTGAGATTATGAGTAAAAAAATGTCAAAAAAAAATTTTTTTTTTTATTTTTTTTGGTAGGAAGGGCTGCGCTAGTTAGGAAAAAGCGCAGCCCTTCTAGCTCAGAAGGGCTGCGCTTTTTCCTAACTAGCGCAGCCCTTCTAGCTTAAGGGCTGCGCTTTTCTAGCGCATCCCTACTTAAAAAGTAAAGGGCTGTTACTGAAAGGGCTGCTGTCAAAAAGCGCAGCCCTACAGGCCTTTTTCAGCGCAGCCCTTCTTCATTTTTCCACTAGTGTATGAACCCTTTTTTTTCCAGATACAGGTAGTCGTTTACTTTTTCTTCCCTTTCTTCGCACTACCTTTGGAAGAACTTGCACAAGAAGCATGCTTTCTCTTGGTTCCACTTAGGCCAACACTTGTTCCGGCACCAGAATCAGCAGCTGCAGTAGCAGTATAGAAGCATTTTCATGATGTGGCTCCACCTTTACAACTCCCTGCATTATGACCCACCTCATTGACTTGTTGTATCTCATAGTGTTATTTCTCTTCCCCGTCTTTCAATCATTTTCCCCTCGTTTTCTTAGTTTGGGAGTCTACCAGCAACCATTTTAGTTGGTGGAGGCTTAACGTTCGACAAATCAAATGAAGGTCATTGGGTGGGGGTTTGGCATGGGGTGAATGTAGCTGAGTAAGTCATTTTGTATGTTTCCCCTTTGAAGTATAGAGAGATAAAATGAGTTGGGGAAATTCTTTGGTGGAAAATAACCTAGGGGCATGCTTACATGGCATACAAGACCCTTGTCCCATTTCACATGCACAGTTTCCAGTTCTCGGGTATATAGGGAACTTCACATTTCCATATCCTACTTCAAACTCTCCACCTCCAACATTTATCACTCGACAAAACCTAGACTCTTGACCTCTCTCTTCCAAAATTTTCGTAGCATGTGCAATGACTTGGTTTAAACCAATTTCAAGTGTCTGGTCAAATGTGGCTCTAACCTTCTTCATACACCAAATCCTAGTCTCTGTTAACCACAAAGAAGTGGTGTAATAATTTAATAACACGAGGTCAAAGAAGTACAAAATGAAAGAAGATATTGTACATACCTGTTGTAGTAAGACTACTTGAAGAAATGTCAAAAAGCGCACCACATGGCCATAAAACCATCAAATATACAGGCAGCTGGAAAAAAAAAAGTTAATTGAAATACATGTGAATCTGAGAAGGCACAACCATCAAAGGTGGTATAACTTATAATAAACCATTCAAGGAGTATGGATACCTTAATCAAATACTTGTATAATTTTTAATACTTTGATATCCATTCCAACAAAATACATTTAAAAAAATAACTAATAACAAAAAATGAACAGTTTAAATTAGAAAATTATCTGAAGTAATTTCATGAACATTAAAATTAAAATGTATCATTATTTAAAACTAAATACATCTCTTTAATTAAAGTGTTACAATTCATTAAGCCAATGAATCTATTTAGAGTGAATGCACATCTACAAATTCTAAAACCTATTATGATATACAAATACATCTAAATCTTATGACTACAAATACTCAAATCCATAATAATTAGTACATTGAACCAAATAATTAATAAGAAAAAGTGAAAAGTTTAAATTATAAAATTATTTGAAGTAAATTCATGAACAAAAAAGAACATTAAAATGTGTCATTACTTAAAACTAAATACATCCCAAATTGTTACAATTCATTAAGCCAATGAATCTATTTTGAGTGGATGCACATCTACATGCAAATTATAAAAACCTGTTCAGATATAAAAATACATCTAAATCTCTTTACTAGAAATACTAAAATCTCATACCATCTCTACAAAAATCTGAAGACATACAAAACACAAATTAGCCTTCGTTTGTGCCAATTCATCATTCTCAACGCTTTTTGTTCAGCATAAAATGGAGAATGATTTTGTTCAGCATAATACTATTTAGTTCAGCAGTAGTGTTTTCAACTTCAGCAGTAGTTCTTTCAAGTCTTTTTCGCTGAACATGATTTTCTCCTTCAGCTTTGTCTAGTGCTTCTTCCAGTATCCTTTCACTTTCCTCTTCTTGTATTATATTTGTGTGAGCTTCAAAATTCTCTAATATTGCCTTTTTTCTCCTTCTTCAGTTCTTGCGTTCAAAAGTTTTGGAAGTTTTGAAGCTGTTATTTTTGGATACATTTGTTTTATTTTTTTTATCCCTTTTTTGCGTTCAAAAGAGGGGTTTTTTGTGGTTTTATTTGTTGAGCGAAGAAAAGAGGTGAGTGAGTGATTGAATTCAACGGTTGAATATAGGGATATGAGTTTTGATTTTCTAACGTTGAATTGAAGAAAATTCAGTAGGTGGGTTTGATGATTTGGCCATTAAATAGAGTGTTGGAGCAAAGAAAAGAATAATGTCATGAAGAGAGTTAGGTGGAGGATAGAGCAATAGTTTTTTCCTTTATAAAATTATAGAAAACTAAAATATACAGTTTAATTTTATTAAAATAAAGTTAAAAACTTATGTGTACAATAAATAATTTAGACCAACCAATTGGCAACATGTGTCGTACTTAACCTATAAAATAGGTTACCATCAGGTCAACACTTATTTTGGAAAAATACCCCTAAAAGCTTAGCTTACTTTAGAATAGTAAAAAAAAATTACTTATTTTAGAAAGATGGTTTAAAGGTTAAGTTAATTAAAGTAATTATTCCAAAAAAATATGGCCAACTCCTACGTGTCAGCAATGCCATAAGCAAAGGGGAAATATCTAATTGTTCCCATCTATGACGACAAGAGTGAACATTTTACCCTTGTAATGTCGTGACAAGTGAGCCCCATCTATGCCAATCAGGTTTACTACAAGTTACAAGACAATAACTCCCATGATTATTATCTTAAGCATCTCTGCATAGGCTAGTAAAAGGGCATAAGACTCACTAAACCCCAGACGCGATTCTTGGCCTATGCGAGCTAGGCGACATCATAAGGCCTCCAAATTAAAGGGCCCAAAAATATTAAATAAGTACTAGTATCCCATCAAGTTGAAAGAAAAACAATCTGGAGCAGTTGGTAAGGTAACGAGCTCTCTTGACATGCGATGCAAGCGTGAACCCTGATGATTTTTTTTTCTACAAAAAATATGTGTGACAATTGTATGTCCTTCTTCTTTGTTTTTTTTTTCTTTTTTTTTTTCTTCTTTGAACATTAAATATACAAGCTTTTAATTGCTTTTCTCTTGAAGTCTCCTTCAATTTCCATGTTGAAGTCTCCATCTTTTCGTTCTTCCCTTTCTCCAGATTTTAAAGATCTAAAATATTTACTTCTAATCGAAATTATAAATATAAATTCCTATTAATGTCATCACCTCCCCCAAGAAATAGTCCCATTAATACCCATCATCAACAATTCAACTTTGTAATTGAGTTATTTATTTGAAACTAAACCAGTATACTCATAGATGGTTCTTTGATTTTCATGATTTAATCCTTAGTTATTGTAGTTTATTGATTTCTTTTAGTGAATGAAATGTAGTACTTTTTTTAAGTACCAGTCAAGGCCCAAATTTGAGACTTTAAACAGGGCCTCGATAATGATAGCCCCACCCCTGCTCAACCCCCCTATAAATCCTCTCTTTTGAAAAACCACCTCACTTTGTACAATAACCTACATTTCACTCTTAACCTATACCTATCTAAACAAATTCTCTACAATAACTCAACAAGGTAGTCATTGTTTGCTTGCGAATCACCCAATAAGTGTCTACACAGCCACTAAGAAGACACCGTTGGGCTCTCTTTTGGCAACTTACATGATCCCTTGTAATACTCTTCTTTGGTACATAGGTACCATATCTCTTGGAAGTTGGCACTCGTTTTTGACATTCTGAACCCTTTCTTTTGAAATGCAGGAACAGGTTCAGGCTTTGGAGGTCTAGGTTGTTGTGTGGTAGGTTTTAGTTGTTGTCTGGTAGGTTGTGGTTGTTGTGTGGCAGGATGGGGCTGTGCGGCAAGTTGGGATTGCTATCTGGCAGGGGAAGAATGGGGAATGAAGGGTGTTCAGGTGAATCGGGATGTTGAGGTGGAGAAGGAGGAGGGGATTGAGGTGGAGATTGAGGAGGTTGTTGAGGTGGAGAATGAGGTGGTTCTTGGACATTTTCAGGTTTTGTATCCACTGGTTGGGGTTATTGGGACTGCCCCAACGAGACCTCCTCTTATAAATATACCTGGTACCATTCCATGACACTAAGGTCATCAACATTATAAACTAGAATCTTAATGGCCACATTTTCCCCTTGATTCTCTAGCTCTCTTAATAACTTCTCCTCTTCCTCTTGATTTTTCCTCTCTTCCCCTTGCCTTCTTCTCTCTCCTCTCTCTCTTTTTTTGCTTGCTCCTGTATTTTTCTATGTTTTTCAGCATTATTAAGCTTTTTTTGCTCTCTCAGTTCCAATACTAATTTGAAGAAATACCTAGGAGGTTGATTAGTTTCCTCTATGAATATCTCTAAGGCATCCTCACCAGAAAAGCCATCCCGCATATTTGCAATATACATCATCATACAATTCTACTAACTATTTTGTCCTAGAATTCTTGTAGTACATATTTGAAATTTGTAACTAACCATACACTTTGCTTTATAGACCCATCATGCATGTCATTAAGCATATCCATGAAAGTTGTTTCATCAATATCATCAACCTTGAGATCAAATTATACCCTCATGTGGTCACACAACAACAAAATTCCACCAGCCATCCTCTTTTTTTTTTTTTTTTTTTTGCGCTAAGTAAGTAGTAATGTTTTTAATCCAAACCATTTACAACCAAAACAAACTCAAGGACAAACAAACCAACTAGGTTAGACCATTTGAGCCAAGAGATGTTCAACATGCTACATCATCTTACAGATTCATAAACCACCTCTGATCCTCCCTAGAAATATTCATAGGCATTATAATCGTAATTCTCATCTTAACATCAGTTTTAATTCTTTCAACAACTCAACTAATACAAGGAACAACATGCTCCCAAAAACTAGTATTTCTGCTTTTCCGGACCTGATACACCACATCAGCTATGCCATCCATAATCACTTGTTTACGAAATTTGGAGTTTGCTTGTTCTAATCCTTCTGCAAATCATAATTAGTTCTGTTGCACCTGTTCTGAAATCTAACCACTACTTGATCTGAGTAAAGCAAGCATTTCTGTACACATAATTAAACAGCAAGTATTGGTGAGTTTCATCTTGGGCACCACACAACAAGCATAAATCACAATTATTGATTCCTATCTATGCCAACTTGGCTTTTGTTTGAAGCCTCCCCTGCATTGCAAGCCACTGAATAAATTTGTGTCTAGGAATGCTCAGGCAATTCCACACACTTAGAAGTTAGACCATTCAGTCTTAGGCTTTGCACTTTTCATTGTCTCATAAACCTGTCATTAGACCTGACCATGGGCCAGGCTTAGGAAAATGACGTGTTCGGTCGGACCCAAGCCCGTGAGTGGCAGGTCGTGCCAAGCCTGAAATTTCCAGATTTTGTCCATGGCCCGGCCCAAACTCGTGAGCTCATGGGCCAGACTCGTGCCTCCTGCAAACCTGGCCCGTGTTTTGTGTTGTTTTTTAAAAGTTTTGACAGTTTTAGGCTAAAAAACAAAGGAAATTAAAGGGGTGTTCGGCCTGCGGGACGGCCACAGACCATCTAGGCGGGTTCGTGTCGCTGCGAGCCTGAATGTGACAGACCCACGGCCCACGTAGCGGACAATGGGTAGGGTCGGGCCGCGCTGGCCAGCGCGTGCTGGCCCGCCCCATGCCCACCCTTACCCTTCATCCTAAATTCCAAACACACAGATTGATATTCATAAATAACTGAAATTCAAAACAAGAAATCATATTAACAATAAGAGATCCATGTGAAACCCAGCTAGATATAGAATATCGATAATCCTAACCCTTAATAACATAAATGACAAAATGGTTCAAAACAATAAAATGATAACAAGTTACAAAACAATACCCGATGAAAAAAGCAAGAGTAATTCTAGATAACTCGTTTATTTTCCTTACTTGCACCCCTTTGTTTAATCCTACTCCAACCCTAACAATTTCACTACCACAATACGTGACGAAGTCCTAATTTCCTTAACGATGGAATAATTTAGGCAACGATTTTGGGTATGAGAATCGAGATGATTAAAGGGAAGGACAGAGGAACATAAAAGTGAAGCTAAAGAGGTTTTTTTGAAAATTGGAACTTTAATTTGTTTTAAAGGTTTATAGTGTTATACTCCCCCTGTTTCCTAAAGATTTTCCTTGTTATTATGACTACAGATACCAAAGAGAATCAATTTGTGTGGGTGTGGTATGAGTAAAGTATAGAAAAAAAGATAATAAACATAAAAAGAGTTAAAATAGGAGAGAGAAAGAGAGTAAAATTGAAGTGAAAGTATTGGGTCAGACCGTCTGACCCAATACCTTCTGTCGGACGGGCTTAGCCCATCAAAAACGCGCGGCTTTTTCCAATTTGCTTATTGGCTTGGATCAACGAGTTAAAGAATCAGATCTTGACAAACTACCATTCTTCCGATGTTGCATAAAAGAAACCCTACGTCTACACCCACCAATACCTCTCTTACTCCACGAGACTGCTGAAGATGCTGTCATTGGAGGTTATTTCATTCCAAAACAATCTCGCATTATGATCAATTAAATTCTTGAATTCTCTCTCTCTTATTTCTCAGAAGTTCCTTTTCATATATCGTTTTTGCACATCGTTTTTTGTTGTTGTTAGTGATTATGGCGAAAAGGAAAAGAGTAGATGATCAGAGGTAGTTTGATTTCGTGTTTTATGTATTTTCGAGTACATCAAAGAGGAGAAAAGAAGACTAGAGCCATGCCAGAAAATCAGATCTTCTTGGCATCTTCCCCATTTATTCTTTCAGTTGGTATTTTCCATTTTCAGTTGGACTATTTTCCATTTCAGTTACTATATCCATTACAGTTGGACATTTCCATTTTCAGTTGACTTTGTTTTGTTCAGGACTTTGTTTTGTAGACTTTTGTTTCAGTTGACTTTGTTTCGTAATATGTATACCAACTGAAACAAATAATGGACCAACTGAAACAAAAAATGGACCAACTGAAAGAAATAATAGGCCAACTAAAAGAAATAATGGACTACCTGAAAAAAAACGAAGACTACCTGAAAAAAAATGAAGACTACCTGAAAAAAAATGAAGACTACCTGAAAAAGAATAAAGACCAACTGAAACCCAAAGTAAGTCTAACTGAAGCACAAAAACCAACTGAAAAAAAAAAAGAAGACTAACTGAAAACAAAATGAAAACTACCTGAAAAAAAATAAAATAAAGACCAACTGAAACCCAAGTAAGTCTAACTGAAGCACAAGTGCTTCTAACTGAAGTCGTCCGACAAGAATATTGCGTCGGACGAGTCCGACACAATAAGTTCTCAAAATTGAATTAATAATGTAATGGTGGACCATATGATTGGGACACGAGAGGGTAAAAAGGAAAAAAAATTCCAAATAAGGAATAAAGTAAAAGAGGTAAGATATTTTGAAAATGCACCTAAATGGAAAGAGGGAAGATTTTTAGGAAACGGAGGGAGTATTGGAGAAGGAAAAAAAATTGATTAGGATGAGCTAACGTCATCATTAAGGACTTTTATTGACAATTTTATTAAATCCACATGGACACCAGGTGCATGTTTGAAAACAAGATGATGCCTGGTAAATTTAAAAAACAAAACCTCAGAATTACCTGATTAAAAAATCGTTTATTTTATATTATCAAATAACTCGAGATATTACTCAAGTCCAATAATTAGTTGAAATTCACATGGCTGGACAAGAAATACCCAATAAAAAGATCGTGAATGCAACATTGAATCTTTAACTATAGTCTTATGTAGTATGTACCAGTAGAGCTGGCAAATGCTCGGCTCCCATCGAAATTCATGATGGGTTCACAACTTAGCTGGTTGGCTCCCCATGGGCCATGAGGCCATGACCCTTACTCGACTCGTTTAATTAAACGGATCAAAAATCTTTGACCTAACCCAACTCGTTTTTTAGACGTGTTGGATTTGGGCGGACCTGTTTAACACTTTATATATGTGATATGTTATAACGAATGCAATAAAGCAACGTATAATTACAAAATAATTGATACAATAATTAACATGGTTCACTAACAATGTGTTAGCTACATCAACATGCAAAGGAACGATTTTATTATCTTTAAAGAGAGTGCGTATATATTACATAATATGGATGCAGAAGTTATATAGTACCTTTTTAATTAACTTGAACCTAAAGGACTGATGTTTGGTATCATGTTTTTTCACAAAAGAAACGGAATCAAATAACAAAATCCGTTTCTACTTGTTTGGTTAGTGTGTAAAGTAACAATTATCGTTACTTGAGGGAAACACATCCCCCAAGTTGTTTCCACTCAAAAACCTAAGGAAACAAATAACGTTTCACTCCTCAAACAAGAGGAAAGGGAGTGGGTTATATTTGTTTCTATTCCATTAGGATACCAAACAACTAATAAGGGTAACACTTATTATTACCCTTTCCCCTCCTTATCAAAATCTTTTCCATTCCGTTTACGGTATTCATACCAAACACCCCCTAAATCCGAAACAAAAACAAAAAAGTTTACTAAACTACATACACCAGAAAAGTTTAGTGAAACCCATTATAAATTTACTAATACATTACTTATTCAATAGTCAGGTGGAAATACATGGTTGTTACTCGTCACCTCAAGCAATGAAAGCTATGTGACAGTCTGACAGACGAGATTATAAATTTATAATGTAACACTTTTTATTGCTATAATTTTTACAATGTATTATTTAATCACTCTAAATAAATCATCGGATGTTAGGTATTTGGATATTGATATTGTTTGAGGGGATGTTAGGTATTTGGATATTGGTATCTTTTTTTAAGGGGATAGGTATTGACTTCTACGAGGCTAGATAGTGACGAACTACCGAATGAGAGTAGAAAGGATTATTATAGATTTATAATTCCTACTCATCCCTTCATTTCATTAAAGAACTTACCTTGTTTAAGAAAAAAACCACCTAATCAACTAGACAACTACTAATACATTACTTATTTAATAGTCAGGTGGAAACACATGGTTGTTACTCGTGACCACAACCAATGTAAGCTATGTGACAGACGAAATTATAAATTTATAATGTAACACTTTTTATTGCTATACTCCCTCCGTTTTCTAAAGATTTTTCCTCTTTCCGTTTAAGAGTGTTTCTAGAAGATCTTTCCTCTTTTGCTTTATTCCTTATTTGGCAAAACAAATTTCCCTATTTACCCTCTCATGTCACTATCATATGATCCACCATTACATTATTAATTCAATTTTACTCTCTTTCTCTCTCCTACTTCAACCCCTTTTTATTTGTTTATTTATCTTAACCCCTTTCTCTCTCCTACTTTACTCACACCATGCCCCACACAACTTGATTTTCCTTGGTATTTGTAGGAACAGTAAGTGGGAAGATCTTTAGGAAACGAATGGAGTAATTTTTACGATGTACTACCTCCATTTCTAAATTGAATGTCCATTTCATTTGGGTAGAAGTATTAAAAAAAATTATGTGTAGGACCTTAGTTGTATTAAATCATAATTAAATATAGAAGTTTATATACTTTTTATGAATTATTTCTTAAGGAGAGAGAATGTAGGGTCATATGGAAAAGTAGTTGATATCATAAAAGTTGAAAGCAAAATAATATTTTAATTGGTGGACCCATACCAAATAAGAAAATGGAAAATCTATTTAAGACAAACATAAATAATGAAAAAATGGACACTTTATTTAAGGACAGAGGGAGTATAATTTAATCGCTCTAAATATTGTTATAATTTTTACGATGTACTCTATTACATTCCTTAGAATTGACAAAAAGACATGCATTCACCACATAAGTGAGATCAAACGTCCAGGGACAATCCCAAACAGGGAACTATTCAAGACTTACTCATTATGAGTAAGTCTTGAACGGATATCTAGGCATATGATTGATGATGATGATTCATATCATATGACTTTTACATTTCATAGCTTAATTAAATTGTTTGCATCTGATCTCATAGGAAAAATATGCATACACATGAATTGAATTAATATACATATATACACAATAAAGGAAGATATAATGAATTGTCTTTATCATAAATACATACCAATAACAACTAATATGGAGATCGATCTTTATATATACTCTGCACTATCTCCTAGTTCATTTGTCGCTTCCAATATGCTAATATCTAAGACACATAAAACCAACAAAAAAATAGCATATAGTAATTGCAAATTACATATTATTATAACAAATATATATATATATATATATATATATATATATATATATATATATAGGAACAAGATCTTGTGAAAACAACTCTTAATATGAAAACTGAAAACAAGACATCTGGATCGTTGATTTTGATCGTGCGGCTTATATTCTCAATTTCCTTTATCCAACGCTGACACTCTCCCTCTGATCTGTTCATAAAAATCCACCTCTCTCTCTCTCCTCTAAAGATCCAACCCACATTTGACCCCTTCCATTTTTTTTCTCTTTCCTCCTTCATCAATGGCAGAAAAACACCGAGCGCCACCATCATCAACACCTCCATCTTCAACCAAAGATTCAATCATAGTCTACGCTCGTCGAAAACCTTTCAAGTACGACCTCCTTCTGATTTCTAAGTTTATTTTCACCGATGGCACCACAATCCTCTTCTTCCGATTCATTCCGAGTCGACTCGTCAGCCATCTCCAACATCCTTAAAATCTCTCCAAACATTCTAGAGATACTTGTTTCCCAATACCCTAGCTTCTGTTCTTCCTTTCAATTCGGATCCTCTCATAAGGATGTTACTGTTGTTGATTAATATTGATTTTTAAAATCAAACATGGATAATCTGCATTGGGAACATAAGGTAAGAGGTTGTTGATAAATTGATGGGTATACTTGAGTTCTATTGCCGTTGTTGTTGAAACACACAAAGTTTGGCAAAGAAATAGGAAGAAGATGCAGGTTGAGGAAGAAGATGGCAGTATTGGAAAAAAAGTATCAATAGCTAAAGTTATTAGTTACTGTAATAAAAGTTACTTTAATAATTCTAAAAGCTAGTTACTGTAAAAAAATTCAAAGCTACTCTTAGTATAAAGTTACCTTAAGGCCTTAACATAATAAAGTTATCTTTAAAGTAGTAAAAGTTATCCTAAAAATGGTAAAAGTTACCCTAAAAGTGGTAATAGTTACTCTTATAATAAATAAAGTTACCCTTGAAATATATAGAACTACCCTTAATATAATAAAGTTACCCCAAAATCGGCAAAAGTTACCCTAAAAGTGTTAAAAGTTACCCTAAAGGGGTTAAAAGTTACCCGTGTTTTCAGTTTTCAGATTAAGAGCTGTTTTCAACGGATCCCAACTATATATATATATATATATATATATATATATATATATATATATATATCATATCTCACCCACATTGAAACACATTACAACTAACTTTTCTCATTAATTTAAACTATTAACAAATTATAAATGAAATATGTTCGCATTCAACTAAGTTAATAGCTAATGTAGCTCATCAAATGATTCAAACTATCATAAAAATCCCAAAATCACAACAATTCACTAGTTTCAAATTACAAAAATCCAACAATTTAACCTCCTATAACTCTATTGTAAGTTTATAACCTCCAAAAAAAATTTAACCTCTTAAATCACAATAATTAAATTTAACCTAATTTATAAACTAATTGCAAAATTCACCTAGCTACGAATGCGTACGATGGTCGCTGGCCCGGGTAGTGGCGCGCTGCTGCGTGAGAGGAGGTGAGTGGAGTGCCATTGGGTGGCGCTCAGGTGGGTGTGGTGACGGTTTTCGTAATGAGGGGAGGAGAGAGGAGTTTGCGTGCAGTGGGTGGCCCGGAGGTGGGCGTCTTGACCATTGGGGGTGGTGCGCAGTGGGTGGTGCGTAGGTGAGGTGTGGTGGTCCGCAACTTGAAGAGAGTTAGTTTCTTTTTATGCGCAATGAAAGGGAGGGGAGAGGTGCACCTAATGCTGCTCGTAAGGTGTGCTGCTCGCTGGCCGGAGGTGAGCGGTGGGTGGTGGTGGTGCGTGCGGTGGGTTAGGGCTTAACTTTCGCTTATAGTAGAGAGGAGACGGAGTGAATTTAGGATGGAGGCAAACAAAATATTCCAGCGCAGTTTATAATAGGGAAAGACATAGATCAAAAAATAAAAAGAGGGTTGCGGTTGGGGTGAAAACCACAACCCTTCCGTGAAAGGCTGCAGTCAAGCTCAAAACCGCAACCCTTTTTAAATAGCAAATGACTTTTTTCTACTAGTGTACCGGAGAAAGTATTAGTTATTCTACTAAGACTATCACATTTTTCCCTCAATTTATATTTTCTATCTCCTATGCTCCACTCCTCTACCAACTCTCATTTCTCTCTCCTGCGCACTATTATTTCCCTCTCCTCCACCCAACTTCCGTTTCTCTTTCTTCTTGTTTTTTTTTTTTTTTTTTGCTAATTAAGTAAGAATTTTATTGCTCATAAAATCGGATTACACCCAAAGCTAAACCCAAAGCGGAACGAACCAACTACGTTGGATCCTTCCTTAAAGGGAAAGCTAGCAAAAACACAACCAACTTACAAAGTTCTAAGCCAAACAAGATCTCTCCCACTAACTTTTTGTGGCATAACTGCATTAGTTCTCCCTCTAATATCTTATTCCAACCTAGAAACAGTCTGATTGACTACAGGAACTGAAAAGTTTCTAGTAGCCCTTATTCCTATAACACCAAATAAAATACGGAGATACTAGCAAAGCTGCTAGATACACTTGTTTCCTAAACTTCGAACTTTTGCCGTGACTTATGCCTCTAAACAATTACTGCAAGCTATATGAAGAAGAATGAATCCCCAGCCACTGCTTCACAAGCGTAAGACAAGGCCTATTATACTGACAAGCAAAAAACAAATGAGCATGATCTTCAGACCCCTGCCCACAAATCAAACAAGCATCAGAGTTTCTAACACTTATTTTAGTCAACTTCTCTGTTGTCTGTATCCTAGAGTAAATTGCAAGCGATCCAATAAATCTATGCCTGGGAGTGTTAAGTCTATTCCACACCAAGCTTCCCCAATGCATCAATGGCCTTGTACCAGTAAGCTTTTCATAAACTTGCTTCACATAATAGGTAGTCATAGCACATAACTCAACTTGAGAATAAACATGCTTCAATCTTTCCTTTGTCTCACAAATTTATTCCCAGTACCAGCTAGCAGTAACTCTTGGATGGTAATCCCATCAATCATGCTAAGGTAAATAGACTGAGTTAATCCATTTTATCCAAACATTGTCTTGTTTGGTAGCCACATACCTTCCCATATTTGTAGTGTTCCAAATAAATACATCTCTAAGCCTAACCCTCCCGCTTTCTTGTCATAACATAGCTTGCTCTAGGCTATATTACCAGACTTAGAGCTAAAAGCCTGACCACTCCACAAGTAAGATCTACAGATCTTCACTATGTCACGCAGCACACTTCTAGTAAAATAAAGATCTGAGACCAATACATATGCAAACTTAGCAGCACTGAATTAATCAACTATACACTAGTTGTGTAAGATAGGCTCCTAGTGCTCCATACCTTAAGCCTAACTGTCATTTTATCAACCACGACACCACACTGAGCAGTAGATATCCTTCTAGAGCTTATAGGGACACCCGGTTATTTAAAAGGTAAATTACTCCTAATAAAACCAGAAGCATCAACAACCCTATTCACATCCTCATCTTGCATACCATGACAATGAATGGAAGACTTCTGCTTGTTTGCCACTAACCCAGAGGAATTAGAAAATAGCTTGAAAGTTTGAATCATAAGATATATGGAAGCATAGTCACGTTTACAACATATGGTCAGATCATCAGCAAACACATGTACGTGACTAAGTTTGACATTTTTACACCTTGGATGAAACTAATTATATTGAGGAAGTTCACTCATTTTCTGCAGGCTTCTAGATATATACTACTTACATATAACAAGAGAAGAGGAAACATAGGATCTCCTCTGTTTGGGCCCATTAAATCCCCCAAGAACCTCATGCCATGTGGCACCAGCACCTAAGCTCCGTGGGTCCCACCAACTACAGCATGGCTAGTAAGCATTTGGGGATCCATGGGTCCCACAGGAATCATTCTTGAAGAGGGTATCTCCAATCCCTAGGTGAGCTGTCCCATCCAACACACCATTTTCTAGGAATTCTCACTACTATAAATACCCCTTGTCACATCAATGCAAAGGTATTGAATTCTCACCTAACAAACTTGAGTTTCTCACTCTAGACTCTCTCACCTCAATCATCAACTGACTTGAGCGTCGGAGGGGCGATCCCGGAACAACCCCCGGGGTAGTTTTTTGTGTTTTGCAGGTTTCCGGTGAACTGATTACCAGCTCTGCTCAGACTTAAGGACTTGCTCAGCCAGACCATTAACCTTAATTTCTAGACAGAAACAGTTTGGCGCCGTCTGTGGGGATAGTACAGAAAGTTACTTCGCCACCACTCAAAAAGTTGATTAGCTACTCAGCAGGACTTAACCTCAGTGCTAGTCAGCTATGGCACCATCCAAGAACGCCCGTAACAAACAGTCTGCCCAACCCCAACGAACCGAGAGGGAACCTTCATCCCAACAGAGGAGATCTGCACGAACTCGATCCCCCTCAGTTCATACACTGGACCCTAACTTAGAACTCTCTCAAGAACAGCAGCCATCCCCCTCTCGGGAAATACAACATGTTGACCCCCAACCCATACTCACAGCTGATATAGCACTCATAGCAGCCCAGCTGCAACAAACCCTGCAACAAAGCATCACGCAGATGCTGACCACCCTCCAACAAGGACAAGGTCAGAATCAACTCAACCTCCAGCAACGCGACAACAATGTCCCAAGACAATCTTACAGGGAAGAACACAATCAGGGCCAGGCTAACCGGCAAAGGTCAGTAGGTCGAGAACCTGGTCGGTCTCACAGGGCACCCTCTCGGCAAGATGAGCGCCCTCCACCTGGGGAGAGGTCGGCCCATCGGGAAACTGCCCTCCGAAGAGAAGAGACTCACGTCTCCAGGTCGCCAAGGGGAAATCCTAGTCGCAAGCCGGAGGATGCTAGGAACATTCTTAACGAGAAGCGTCGCAGTCAGGGGTATGATGCCCGTCAGTTCTTAGATCGCAAGGCAGCTCAGCGAGAAGGGTAAGGCGACTCGGCGCAGTCCAAACCTCTAAAACTGGGCAATGGAAGCTTAAAGTTCATGACCCCATTCAGTCGAGAGATCATTGACACCCCTTCCCAAGGGAAAGTTATAACACCGTTGATCGAGCAATTTGCGGGCCTAACCGACCTAGAAGATCATATGGCCACATACAAGGCCCAGATGAGTGTACAGACCAGTTGCGAGGCCACATGGTGTCGATTCTTCCCCACCACTCTGAAGGGGCTCACGCTAAACTGGTTCCAAGAGCTGCCAGCCGGAATCATCACCGATTTCGCGGTACTCGAGGACATGTTTACCCATCAATTTGTGGCCGGAAAGAGGCAAAAGAAGACGAGTTTACATCTCATGGGAGTCAAACAGGAGAAAAACGAAAGTCTAGCCGACTACATAAAAGGTTCAATAAGAATCCTTGAAAGTATCCGACCTCCAGGATGCTGTGGCGTTTGCTGCTCTCATGTCCGGATTGCAGCCTGGCCGGCTCAGATGGACATTGGCAGAAAGTGAAGTCAAAACTTTTTCCGAGGCCATGGCTAAGGCCCAGAGATTCATCCAAGCGGCAGATATCTGCCGTCATTCGGAAGAAGGTAGTAAGAAGAGAAAGGAAGAAGGCAGCAACAGATGTCAGCCCAAACAGCAAAAAACGGGCGGTAGGTCGGATAGATTTACAGATCATGGAAACGACCCTCGTTTTAACAAAAATCGGAGAGAGATCTACCTGGACATCAAACATAAATCCATGCTACCCAATCCCCACCCATCAGGACTTCAGCCTACCGAAGAGACAAAAGCCAGTGGTGTGAGTACCACCGAGAATGTGGTCATACCACAAAAGATTGTAGAGAGCTGAAGAAAGGATTGGATAACCTGGCTGACCAGGGCAAGCTGAACCGCTATCTCAAGCACACAAGCGAGAGAAGGGAAACAGAAGGTCGGTCAGTCCAATAGTGGGGATACGGAGGGTTTCATTGGAGTCATCGCAGGTGGCTTCGCCTCAGGAGGCCTAACCGGTCGAGCTAGGAAAGCCCACCTCCAAAACCTCAAGCACCAAGTGCTAGAGGTCAAGCCAAGCCGGTCGGACTGCCCCATAATGACATTCAGGGAGTCCAGTCGGCCAGTCAGTGTACCCCATGATGGCCCCCTGGTCATCGAGCTCAAAGTAGCCAACTCCCGGGTAAGGCGTGTCCTGGTTGATAGTGGGTCATCCGCTGATATCATAACTCTAGAATGCTTGAAGAAGCTGAAGTACAGTGAGAAGGATGTCACACCACTCGACCAGCCACTCATAGGCTTCGGGGGTAACTCTGTCCAGCCTGTCGGATCGATAAAGCTCCCCACTCGGATGGGTGAGAAAGGCAAGGGCAGAAGCCTACCGATCGACTTCCTAGTGGTCGACATTCCCCTACCATACAACATAATAATGGGACGACCCACTCTGAACAAAACAAAAGCTGCTATCTCCACGTACCAACTCCTCATGCAGTTCGAAACAGATGAGGGGAAGGTCGGAAAAATTCAAGGGGATCAGCAGGCCGGGCGAGAATGCTATGTTAACACCTTGAAGAGCAGAACTGAAGTCGACGTCCAAGAGGACTCGAAGAAGAGGAAAAGAGAAGGCTCACCAAAAAACCTGGGGGTCTACATCACAGAGAACCCCAAGCAGTATGAACGACCTCAGCCAGCTGAGGAAGATGAAGAAGTAGAGATCGGGGCAGAGCCCGGTCGGACTGTGAGGGTGGGCAAGGCCCTAAACCCAGAA
Organism: Beta vulgaris subsp. vulgaris; assembly: GCF_026745355.1. Taxonomy (NCBI): domain Eukaryota; kingdom Viridiplantae; phylum Streptophyta; class Magnoliopsida; order Caryophyllales; family Amaranthaceae; genus Beta; species Beta vulgaris. Next base: position 11,708,953 of record NC_079209.1, read on the forward strand.
ACAAGAGCACAGGTAGTGGAGGTGCTCCGGGAATACCAAGACGTGTTCGCCTATGAGGCCTCAGAGATGCCCGGTCTTGACCCCAAAATCATGTGCCATGAACTGAACATCAAGGAGGGGTACAAACCAGTCAAGCAAAAACTGAGGCATCAAGGCCCAGAAAGATGAAAGGCTGCGACGGTCGAGGTGAAGAAGCTGCTCGAAGTAGGATTCATCGAGGAATGCCAGTACTCGGAACGGTTAGCCAACGTAGTACTTATGAAGAAGTCGAGCGGGGCTTGGCGCATGTGTGTGGATTTCACAGACCTGAACAAGGCATGTCCAAAAGATAACCACCCACTGCCCAAAATTGAAGGCTGGTCGATTCCACGGCTGGTTATGCCCTCTTAAGCTTCATGGATGCAAATGCAGGCTATCATCAGATCCCGATGGCAGAACATGATCGGGTTCATACCGCTTTCACTACCCCCTAAGGGGTCTATTGCTACAAAATGATGCCATTCGGACTGAAAAATGTCGGAGCCACCTACCAGCGGACCGTCAACAAAATTTTCAGCGATCAATTGGGTCGGAACATAGAGGTATATGTTGACGACATGATAGTCAAAAGCAAGGCCCATTCTGATCACCCAGCCGACCTAAGGGAGACGCTGAGCACACTGAGGAAGTATCGTATGATGCTCAACCCTAAGAAGTGCGTCTTTGGGGTAAAAGGGGGCAAGTGCCTCGGATTTCTGGTTGATGAAAGGGGTATTGAAGCCAACCCCGATAAGATAAAAGCAGTACTGGAGATGAAATCCCCTCGGAATGTCAGGGAAGTGCAGCGCCTAACCGGTTGTCTAGCTGCTCTCGGACGATTCCTATCACGGTCGGCTGATAAGAGCCTCTTCTTCTTCAAGGCCCTTAAGAGAAAAGAGTTCACCTGGGACGAGGAGGCTGAGCAAGCCTTCACCTCCCTCAAACTTGATCTTTCAACACTCCCAAAACTTATGTCCCCCTTACCGGGGGAAACATTGTTCATATACCTGGCCGTATCGAAATACACCCTAAGTGCCATGCTAGTGGCCGAAAGGGAAAGGACACAACACCCGATCTACTTCATTAGCCATGCCTTTCGAGGGGCAGAAGCAAAATACAACGAGGTGGAAAAAATGGTCTTTGCCCTCGTCATGGCTAGTAGAAAGCTGAAACCTTATTTTCAGGCCCACCAGATCAAAGTCCTCACCGGACAACTCCTTCCTAAGGTGATAGAAAGCAGGAACCACTCCAGTCGGATGACAGACTGGGCAGACCAATTGGCCGATTTTGGTTTGGAATATGAACCCAGAAGAGCCATAAAAGCTCAAGCATTGGCAGATTTTACAACTGAATGCACAACTCGGCCCCCGGTCGGCCAGAGAGAAGAGTGGGAATTGTATGTGGATGGTTCCTCCACCAAGTCGGGATGCGGAGCGGGGCTAGTGCTCAAACCCCCGATCGGAGAGAAAATGGAGTATGAAATCAAGTTCGAATTCCTGGGGTCAAACAATGAAGCAGAATATGAAGCTCTCATCCTAGGACTTCAGCTTTGCATTTTGGCAGGAGCTACAGCCATTGAGGCCCGATCAGACTCTCAACTTATAGTGGGTCGGGTCTCAGGAGAGTACGAAGCCAAGGAGGATAACATGAGAATGTACCTGGCCAAAGCCCAAGAGTTCATCAAAAAGCTCTCCCATTTCCATATCAGCCACATACCCAGGTCGGAAAATCAACAAGTCGATGCTCTAGCTCGCATGGCCAGCTCGGCAGAGGGGTCAGCTCCTCGGACCATCATGTGGGAGGTACTTCGCCAGCCAAGCATAAATGCCAAAGAACAGTTGATTCTAGACCGAACATCTACTTGGATGGATGAAGTGGTCGGATATTTAAGGGAGGGAATCCTCCCAGCAGATGCCAAGGAAGCCGAAAGGATCAAGCACCGAGCAGGTTGGTTCCTATGGCACGATGAGCAGCTCTACAAAAAATCGTACACGCACCCACTTCTGAAGTGTGTAACTCCCGAGGAAGGAAACTACATCCTAAGGGAAATACACCAAGGGGCATCTGGCAGCCATCAAGGGGGGAGAACTATAGCTGGAAAAGCTCTAAGGGCTGGATACTACTGGCCTACTCTCAAGGCAGATGCACAAGAACTGGTGAATAGATGCCCATCTTGCCAAATCCATTCAGATATCCCCAGAGCCCCAGCCACCCCTCTCACTTCCATTCAAGCAGTTCTGCCATTCGACAAATGGAGCATGGATCTACTCGGCCCCTTTCCCCCAGCATCAGGTTAGCGCAAGTTTCTAATAGTTGCCATAGATTACTTCACCAAGTGGACAGAGGCCGAGCCCCTCGCCTCCATCACTGACAAGCAAGTCCAAGCCTTTATCTGGAGAAACATAATCACAAGGGTAGAAACAGTTAGAAAATTTTCACAACAAAAAAGCAAAGGGTAGAAACCTGATCAAAGCTCACCTCGACCCAGCAGCGAAATAGGTCGTCAGTTTCCCGAGGACCACTTATAGTATTGATATGCTCCTGGTCAGTAGGGCCATAAAGGGAGTCCATCGCATTTGTCCAGCGCATGTCCAACTCACGAATGTTCAGGTCGGCGAAGGATTTGGACAAGTTCACGCCGAGCTCTTCAGGGTCGCCATTAGGACCAGGAGGAGTGGACGGAGTATATTGAGGGCTGCTCGTCGGACGAAAATCATCCGAGTGAAGGGATATCCGAGTCCCCTCGGTCTGTTCAGCATGCACCTCAGGCTGGGGGTTATTGACTTCCACCGACCAGGCCTTCTTTGATTTTTCAGCCTGGGCCTTGGCCAGCGCTTTAGCGGTCATGGCAACCTTCTCAGGAGCCCTTTCCTTCCTTTTCTTCAAGGCCTTGGGCTTCGAAGGATCCTACAAGACAGCAAAGGGGTTAGTCGGCTACAAAAAGGCCAAAGAGTTTCACATCACCAAAACCTTTACCTTAGGTTGAGGGGGGACGCTGAGCTTCTTAGCCTTCAGTTCGGCTTTCAGCTGAGCAGCCCTCATTGCCGCATAGTTCAAATTTTCAGCCATGTCAGGGTCGGATTCAAGGAGATATGTTAAAGAACAAGCTGCAGAAAAAACCAAGTTAAAAAATTGTAAACATAAGCATAAAGCAAGTAAAGTAACCCCCTCGGCCGATTACCCTTGGGGAATGTCCGGCTTAGCCCGACCGCCGACAGCAGATGCTCGTTCTTGAAAAGGCGGCAGCTCGGTATCCAGTTGCTGGCTACATAGACTTCCCCTCCTTGAACGATTTGGGCTTCAGTTTGCATATAAATAGCTGCAACTGCTTCCTCCTCGGACATCTCAGGAACCCTGAAGTTAAGCTCATGATTGGGTTCGACATCCGGTCGGACAGTGGGGATCCCCCAGTCCCCTCCATAAAACACAAATGCAAACTCTCTCCTGAATCCCTTCTGAGAAGTAGGTAGGTCAAGCACCACCTTGTAACCCTGTCGGGCTTGGAAGTACCACCAACCCGGACCATTCTCTTCGGTCGACATTTCGACCAGTTTAAACATGTTGCACCATAAGGTGATGGTTGGTCGGACGCTCAGCATAGCACATATTGTCTGAACCGCAATAATCCCTCCCCAGGAGTTCGGGGAGATCTGACTTATAGCCAGATTATAAGCATTGAGGAGGTCTTTCACAAAAGGAGTTAGCGGAAATCGGAGCCCCATCTCCATAGACTTGTAGTACACTGCGGTACAGCCTGGGGGAGGAGTGAGAACTGTATGAACGGCCTCTGGTCGGACCAACATGTAGGGGTCTCTTATTTGGAATCTCGCCGCTTGCCCCCTCGGGTCTTCAAGAATTGCCTTCATCAGCGAAGGAAGAGGAAACTTAGATCCAGGCCCTCCTTTCGGATCTGGGTCCAGGAACTCCGGTCGGCCTGATGTAGACGCTTCTTCGCTATCCGACATGGTCACCCTCACTACACCATCAGCAATGTATTTGTCTAAGTAACTGGCTTTGGAAGGAAAGGCCAGGGACAGTTCCCAGGGGAAGGGAACAGCGCCCTCGGCCTCTTCCTCTACTGACGATGAGGGGCTCGGGAGCAGAACCGCGTCGGGAACGGCCGAGGGGTCGGGACAACTTATTAGGGTTGACACCAGCATTATTCCCATCCCCCTCAGCTCCTCGAACCGATTGTAGGGAGGTGAGGTCGGAGGTGTCACCGACTCGGACGATTCTCCCATTATTGTATAGACAAGGGAGTCGGCCGAGGTTATTAAAAAGTAAAAAGCGAAAACTAAAAAAGCAAGAGCGTACCTGGTCGGGCGATTGAAACCGAAGAAAATGCTTGGAAACTTAGAGAGAAGCGAGAGCTTTTAGAGAGAGAAAGTTTGGAAGATTTGTGGAGAATATTGCGCAAATGATTTCTCTCTCCTCTCCGTACCAATATATAGGCGTGCCTCGGGACACGTCCCCTCACAAGCCTATCAAAAGCCTCCAGATGGCACCATTTCTGCCTCGAAAAGACACATCCCATAGAAGATGAAACGTCAAAATTTTTGGGAAGTTCCATCCAACTCAACTGCCCAGCTGAGAAATGCCATGTGGCAAAACACTAGTTTCCAGCTCAATGACACCCGCTCGGCCATGACAGCAGCCACCTCAAAGATGCTGGTCGGGCTAGATGACTGCCCAACTCCCCTTCACTTGGCCAAAATTTGACAAGTGCTAGAGGATACCTGGTCGGCCTCTCCAGGGCTCGTTAGCCCCTGTCCGAGCAGCGCCCGTCAATCCAGAACCCGGTCGGTCAACTTGGGGCTCCCTTACCCTTTGCCCGACCAGGTCTCTGCAAGTTCCCTTCACTTGGCCAAAATTTGACAAGTGCTAGAGGATACCTGGTCGGCCTCTCTAGGGCTCGTTAGCCCCTGTCCGAGCAGCGCCCGTCAATCCAGAACCCGGTCGACTTGGGGCTCCCTTACCCCTTGCCCGACCAGGTCTCTGCTGGTTCCCTTCACTTGGCCAAAATTTGACAAGTGCTAGAGGATACCTGGTCGGCCTCTCCAGGGTTCGTTGGCCCCAGTCCGAGCAGCACCCGTCCATCAGGAACCTGGTCGGTCAATCAAGGGGCTCCTTAGCCTCCTAGCCTAGCTGGTCTCCTCTTCAAGGATATGGTCGGTCATTCTAAGGGCTCCTTAGCCCCCCAGCCGAGCTGGTCTCCTCTTCAAGGACCTGGTCGGTCAGTCTTGAGACTACCCTTCGTCCGAGCAGGGCTCCTCATTAAGGACCTGGTCGGACAATCTAGGGGCTCCTTAGCCCCCCAGCCGAGTTGGTCTACTTTTCAAGGACCCTGGTCGGTCAGCCTGGGTGCTCAACCCATCATCCGAGCAGGTTCCCCTTCATGGTTTCCCTACCAGGTATCAAGGGAGCTCCACTGTGCCGACCCGGTATCAATTGGGCACCTGGTCGGGCTGCTATAGTTTGGCTCTGCTGGCAACATGGACCTGGTCGACGCCTGCCCGACCTGGTCCCCCTCCAATCTTCCCCAATGGAGGTCGGTCACTTGATCATGAGAAGAAATCTACGCCACGAATGGGCTTCACCCGGTCGGACGGCTCTTCGGCCCCTTCCTGGCGTGGGGCTAAATGTTTGGGGCCATTAAATCCCCCAAGAACCTCATGCCATGTGGCACCGGCAACTAAGCTCCGTGGGTCCCACCAACTACAGCATGGCTAGTAAGCATTTGGGCATCCATGGGTCCCACAGGAATCATTCTTGAAGAGGGTATCTCCAATCCCTAGGTGAGCTATCCCATCCAGCACACCATTTTCTAGGAATTCTCACTACTATAAATACCCCTTGTCACATCAATGCAAAGGTATTGAATTCTCACCTAACAAACTTGAGTTTCTCACTCTAGACTCTCTCTCTACCTCAATCATCAACTGACTTGAGCGTCGGAGGGGCGATCCCGGAACAACCCCCGGGGTAGTTTTCTGTGTTTTGCAGGTTTCCGGTTAACTGATTACCAGCTCTGCTCAGACTTAAGGACTTGCTCAGTACAGACCATTAACCTTAATTTCTAGACAGAAACATCCTCGTCTCAAACCTCTTTTAGCTTTGAAGAAACCATGCATAGATCCATTAAGCATCAAAGAGAAAACTGGAGTAGTAACACACTCCATGATCAAGTCCACAAACTTCTTAGGAAACTCCAATGCTTCTAAGATTTCCTTAAGAAATGTCCAATCCACAGTGTCATAAGGTTTTTGGAGATCTATTTTCATGAGACAACTAGGTTTAAAATTTTTCCTTCCTTAATGTTTCACAATGTCTTGAATCACCATAATGTTATTCATAATATTCCTTCCATGAACAAAATCACTAGTAGAATAATTATTTATTGCTGTGGTGATATTGTTGTGGTTTTACCCATACACAGCAATATATCACGTAAATATATATATATATATATATATTATATATTATATATATATATAATTATATATATATTATATATATATATATATATATATACATAAAGTAATTATATTGTTGTTGTTTCCGTCGAAAACCGCAGCAATACGATTTCATAGGAAATTTTTTGACCATTTGACCAAACATATATATTTATTTATTTATATATGTTTATTTATTTATATATATTTATATATATAATCAAATCTGAAATCTAAAACCTACTTTCCTTTCTGTCTTTCTTTTTTCCTTTTTCTTTCATTTTCCTTTGAGCGCTAAAATACCAAAATCATCCATATTTGTTAGAGTTTTAGCTCAATTGTTGCTAATTTTTTGTAAAATTAAGCTGAAGTAAGACATGTCAGATTTGAATGCAATCTTCTTCGAAATTTGAAACTTTATCTAACGTCCTTTTTGCCTCTTCTTCAATCTTGATGATGAGAACTTGATGATACTAAGTTTAGTTTCTCTCGCTTAAACAACAACATTGTTGCATCAAAATCATGTAAGTATATTCTTAATTCTCAAAACTCAATGTTTTCCTCTATCAATGAGTTTAACTTTAATGTATCTCTTATACTGAGTTATGTGTTTCAGGTAGTTAGTTACTGTTTTTTTGTAATATATGTTTTGGGTAAGTAGTTACGGTTTCCTGGTAATTAAATATCGTTTTCATGCATTTAGTCATGGTGTATGAGTAAATATTATATTTGTAAGGTTGCTAGTTATGGTTTTTAGTCATTAATAATTCTTTACACGTTATTAGTTGTAATTTTCATATTATTAATTAGTTATAGTTATGGTTCTGGCTAGATAGTTATATTTCTAATTTTTAATAGTTATGGTATTCAATAATTGGTAATTGTTTACATGCTATTAGTTATAGTTTTCATGTTATTTAGTTATAAATTTCAAGATAGAATATGGTATTTGCTGGATATTAAATAAATATAGTTTGCTTGTTATTTGTTATATTTCCAGATTAATAGTTATTACTTCGGGTTATGATTATGGTCGTTTGGTTGATTTTATGGTTTTGGGTTGATGATTATGGTTTATTGGTTAATAGTTATGAGTTTTACTTTATTAGTTAACATAATTTTACTAAAAGTTATTTTGTAAAAATAGTTGCACAATTTTGGCAGTTATCATTTTTTATAGTTTAGTTAATAAATTGCACTGCTAAATCTTAATCAAACGTGTGTAAATCATCACATCTCATGTCAGTTTTAACATTAGACGGTCTCTTTAGATTTACTCATTTTATCTATATATTGATAAATCTTAAAAGTAGGAAAAAGAATAGAGAAATCATTTCCAGTTCTTCACCCTCAATAATTACATACGAATAATACAATAGTTTAATTTATGAACGAACTTGTAAAGGTTGTAAGGTGCAATTCTGTCCCCTATCAACTATACGGCTATACCAACTACGGTATTTAAACTTAGTTTAATTGCGTAGACTTCTCTTTCTTTGGTTGTGTATGAACGTGGAAATGTCAAGGTGGAATAAAACAAAAGAAGGGTTTTCTCTAATTGTATTGCAGGTGACTTTCCCCCTTGTTACCATACCAAATTATAATAATAAAATAAAGACTTCAATGTCTCAAGGAAGTATAAATAACCTTCTCCGGTTGCGTAGCACCCAGTGCAAGTTCTTGCCATCTATCTCGGCTCAGACGGTCAGTATAATTTCAGTGAGGTTCTTAGTTCATCAGCTTCTCCAGGTATGTTTTTCTTGATCTTACCAAGTCCGTTTAAATTCATTTTAAACGTTCATTATATAATATAAACTAGCTTCTCACACTTCAGCCATGAGCACCTAAAATGTCATGATCATAATTCAAAGAGTAAACAATATTGGTTGATATTTGTTCTGTTTTTTTTCTTTATTTTTTCTACTCTCATTTTGCATGTTTGCCAATGCATTTTTTTGACTTTATACATCTTTTGCTTATTGAAACAAATCTAATAGTTGATATATATGGTTAATTATGTAAATATGTGTAAACCCATCTATATAAATATATTAAGAGGTGTTCCTAATCAAGGAACAGTGTCACGTAAAATTAGAAATTGCATGTTATAAGTTTTGATCCCACAACCTCAAGATCATATATTTAAGTTTTAACCACTAGACTAAGTTGTATTTAATATTATTATTTTAAAGTACAATATTGATAAATGAAAATTTTCAATACCCAGGTACAACCCGAGTTTAAAAACTAGTTTATATTATAAATAGAGTGTCAAGGCTCTCCTTAAAGGTGAGCCATTATTATTGTGTGTCATGTCGATTCGGAAAGTCTGATCGTTTACCCTTTACTGATATAATACATTATTGTGATAACTGATAAAGCATTGCAATTGATTCATTCGGATCTTTGCAATCTCCTGTTCTCTCCAATTTGGGTTACAAATACTATGTTTGTTTTATTGATGACTATTCTCACTTTACTTGGCTCTATTTATAATATAAATAAGTTTACACATATTAACATAATTACCCTTATCTATTCACTATTAGAATTAAATAAGTTAAGATCTCAAAAGACTATATTTTTTCTTATATTTTGAGAAAAAATTAGAAAATTTTCTCTAATTGTAAGTAATGTCAAGATTTCAAGTGAGTAAAAATAAAAAGATTCATGGAACCACCCGCTATGCAAAACCATTTTATTGAATGGGTCGGAATGACGTTGTAGTTTAAAGTTTAGACCTCAAACATTGAGACACTAAACATTAGCTAACTCCTAGCTTTTAAAATTCATTTTAATATACTTCCTCCGTTTCTTTTTACTCGCTACACTTTCCATTATGGAAAGTTTCACATTACTTGCTACACTTCTTTTTTGGGCAATAAACTCTCTCTATCTCTCTCCTCCCACATGGGTCCCTTTTCTTTTTACTCTCTACCTCTCTCTTCTCCAAAAATTGCCTAGGAGTCCGTGAAATGAGAAGTGTAGCGAGTAAAAAGAAACGGAGGAAGTATATCATCATAATAATTACTCCATTCGGTCTTTATTAGTTTACCCTTTTCTTTTGCATAGAGTTTTAGGGGAAATAATGTTGTGTATTATAGAAAGAAAGAGAAACTATTAGAAGTATTTTATATTAAGTTGAATGTATGTGTGATGAAAAGTTAGTAGTCTTATACCAAAAATAGAAACAAAAGAAAGATGTAACCTAATAAGGAATATCCCAAAAGGAATACGGGTAAATTCATAAAGACTGGAGGGAATATTTAAATAGTCACATTGAAAATTAGAGTTTAATTTTCCACTATTCAAATAATTTTCAAATTATACATTAATCGGAAAATTTGAATATGACTCAAATATTACCTAGTTTAATGAACGTGTTGGGTTGGTGGGCACAGGAGATTTTTTCCCCCATTTGCGCGAAGGCGAGAAAAATTATGCTCAAATCAACTCGAGTTTTCCGTTGTATATCTCGTGGAGGAAAATGTGCTGAAGACTTGAAACTGGCTTGTTATAATCTTAAAATCTCAAATCTATAGCTCCACAAAAGGGAAGAAATGCCATTACTATGTAAGTTCTTTGTCTATGTAGCTTTTTTTTTACTCATTTGCTAAACGCCGCCCTAGAATTTCATACTAACGCCCTGTATAAATACATAGATTTGTATTTGTGTATTCTTATACTCCCACTCTCCTTCACTCTCATCACCACTTTCCCACTCTCTTTCACCCTCTTGACCCTCCCTCACTTCTCACTCTTTCTCCACTCTCTTACTCCATCTCTCTCATCAACAAACATTTGCAAAGATCTCATACTCCAGCGAGAAGAAGAATTCCGGCGAGTATCTCCGGCGAGAAGGTTAATTCCGGCGAGGAACAATGGTGGTTTGCGGCGGCAAGGACCTTCCTCCGGCGACACCTCTTCGAATTCCGGCGAGTATCTCTCTGTTTTTTCTCCCTATTTTCTAAATTTTTTTTTTAAAAAAAATAAGGGGGCGCCCACCAAGGACGCCCCACCACCGGTGGAGGCGTCCTTGGCAGGCGCTCCACCACATGGTGAGGCGCCTGCAAAGGACGCCTCCACCGGTGGTGGGGCGTCCTTGGTGGGCCCCCCCTTATTTTTTTGAATTTTTTTTTTAAAAAAAAAGGGGAGGCGTCCACCAAGGACGCCCCACCGCCGGTGGCGGCGTCCACCAAGGACGCCCCACCACCGGTGGCGGCGTCCTTGGCACGGTGGAGGCGTCCTTGGTGGACGCCTCCTCTTTTTTATAAAAAAAAAAAAAAATTCAGAAAAAGGGAGAAAAAACAGAGAGAAGGTAGAGAGAAGAAGGTGGTGTGTCTGTCGGGATGAGGTGGTGGTGGTAGTGGTGGTGGTGGTGGTGTGGCAAGGTGGAGGGAGTGGTGAGGGAGGGTAAAAAAAATCATCACTGCCCTGTATCTAAAAAAGAGAATGACAAGGTGGAGGAGGGGTTAAGGGGAGGAGAGAGAAAAAAAATACAAAGTATAAAAATATTGTATTTAGGGCGTTAGTAGGAAAATCTAGGACGTCGTTTAGCAAAGCCCTTTTTTTAATCCGGTCTCTGTAGCCTTTTTTAGAAGTATGTATGTGTTCAAAAATTTGGTCAAAGTGAAGTATATAAATAGTAGATAAGTAAAAAATTAAATAACTAAAAAGTTGCATGTACACATACAATGATGACAACCTCGGTGAAACAAGCTATAATATATATATAATTAAAACGTGTGAGCAAGCGTTGTAATCGTCATACCAAGGACCCTTAAGTCTAATGGTATGACTTCTTATTTCCCACATGGGAGACCAAGGTTTACATCTTGGTGGAAGCAAAATTTCAATATTGTTGGGGGAGGGAGGGTTTGGGGCTTGTTGGACCTCTGGATAAGTGACCATGTGCAAGGATAATCCAGAAGAAATTTATCTTACCACGGATTCCTAAAAGGGAGGCAAAAAAAGCATTGTAATCATCATGTATCACCTAACATTCCCCATAAAATTGATTTAAAGATTAGCTTAAGATCAAGTCTTGATCTCATGTCCTCTTACTTAATAAATTCATAATTTTACCACCAAACAATATCTCTTATGTCTAACCATAATTTTAATTACAACTATTTAAATCTTTATGCATTAATGATATTTTTAAATAGTAAAACTGTGAGCAAGAAATGTAGGCGAGTAGGTAGTGACATGTCCCCCTCCCCATCAAACACTAACATGACATCATGTCATTTGTGACTTATTTATTTGGAAGATTGTTAGTGTAAAATTTGAATTCACAACCTCAAGTTTTGGAAGAGAGGATCTTTCATGTATTGTTTCTTTTATCAAAATTAATTATGTTATGGATTTTTATTGCAACCAAAAGTTAAGTTCTAATGTTTTCACATATTATGAATCAAATGACCTAATTTCATTCTTTTTTACTAGCATGGTATTTTCTTTGAAAATAATCAAGAGATTTTCATAAGAAGTCTATAACTCCCACCCTCTTACTTCAAATGTCATGATCTTACCACTAAACGATATCTTTTTTGTGAAAGGTCATATTCCAAATCCAACTATTAAAATAACTCGTCATCTTTTTGTTAACACAATTCAAAATATATACCTCGACATTGCACGACCCTAACATTAGTTAAACTAGCAAAAGATGAACAACCAATTGTCCCACAAGGTCTTATGAGGAGCAATATTCAAAGGGAGAAAAAAAAAACTTAAGGTTATTTTATCTTATAGCCTTGCGGCATGTGGGTCTCGGATTCTATGTTACACCCCAACCTTCTTAAAGTTCCATACAATACCCTTTAGATTAGCTCTACTAGATAACAGAACGTAAACAAAATTAATAATGTTTAATTAATGACAAGGATATCTATACAAATATATTAAAAGGCGTGCATAAAAACGAAATTGTGTCACGTGGCATTCTCCCTAGAGAGTTTTAGTTCATGTAATCCATGTATATTAAAATATTTAGAAATTGCGTAGTATAGGGGTTTGATCCCGAGACCTCAAGTACATATACTAAAGTCTTAACCACTAGACTAAGTTGTATTTAGTCATAAAGTATTTTACTAATAAATGAAATTTTTTCTTATCCGGGAATAGCCCGGGCCTAATAACTAGTTGTGCATTAAAAAATGTAAGTTTAAGAATACCATTTGCATTTTTGAAATGGTTTGGGTACAACGTAGAAACTAAAGAAACACAAGGAAATGATGTAAAGAACCCAAAACTTTATGATGGTTGTTAAATTACAATTTACAAAGCATAGTTTATTAGTGTTGGATGTTTTAGATGTCACTAGCTAACGACTGTTTAGATAGAGGTCATACATGGTAATATAATTTAGTGTTAATTTGTAAAGTTCTCATGTCAATGATCACGGTATTCAAACTTCATCACAAACATGGGTTCATTACCACCCAATACTACATTCTCAAGTGTTCATGAATAGTAATGAGACGTTAGGAAGAAAATGGTTATTTTGGTATGAAGTAGCATTACCATGGATAATGACATGAAATTTTATTTACAAATTTACAATATAATGCATTACCATCACCATAATTTATAAACACTAACCAAACAGTTGCACGCTGTAAGATTCTAAGCTTACCTGCATTATCTAGAGATTTCTCACCTGCATATAAGACTTGTGTTATGTAAATACTAATTTTCGTTCCTCTATGCTCTGTCTATAGTAGGTTTAACAAAAATATGTGCTCCGGTAATGAACGGAATCATCGCTCCTTGCATTGGGGAAGCATGTGCTCCTTACACCTATGCATTACAACTACAGAAACTGAACCAGTTGACAGAGAAACTGACAGCAGCAAAATCTAAGCTAGCTGAGTTAGTTGGAGAAACAGATGGGACTGCAGTTCCGAATAATGACGCGATAGAATGGAGGAAGGAAGCGGAAGTCACCCTGGAAGAGGTAGATCAAAATATAAAGCGCCTAGAAAGAGACATGGAAGCAACTTGTGCATGCTGCTTGCCTAACTGTCGTAGGCGTCGGGCTGCAAAGAAGGCGATTCAAGGAGAACTCGAAAAGGTTGACAAGCTGATGCGAAAATATATGCCGCTGGTGAAAGGATATGAGTGGTCTAGAGATGATATTGTTCTTAATACAAGAAAGGATGATATAGAAATGATATGGAAGTTTATAAGCGAAAGGGATGATATCAAAGTCATATGCATTCATGGAATTGCATATGTAGGCAAGACAGAGGTTGCAAAAGCTGTTTGCAATAAAGCTTTGCAGGATAAGCATGAAAAATTTGGCTATGTTGTATGGGTGGATGCTAGCTACAATATGATACTCAAGAGTCTCCAAGAAAAGATCATGAAGACTTTCAAAATTGAGATTGCTGACACGGATGATGATAAAGATAGAGCTATAAAGATCCGCAATGAGTTTGTTCGGAGGAAAAAATGTTTGGTGATTGTTGATTCCTTATGGGAGAATTTCAGCCTTGAAGATATTGGAATCCCGGAGAAAGAAGAGGGAGTACTTTGCAAGGTTATATTAACTTCTAGATCAAAATTTATGTGTGGTAGGATCCCAAAAGACGAATATATTGAAATCAAACCTCTTTCAGAAGGATGGAATTTTTTCCAAGGAACTCTTAAATATGACCTTTCTAGTTTAGACGACGAGGTAAAGAATTTGGTGATGAAAGCAGTGGAAGCTTGTGCAGGATTACCAGGAGAAATCATCGTGCTGGGACATCTTATAAGAGAACTGCATGGTCAGAGCTCGAATGAGATGGTTTCCGCACTTGAGAAAATATTGAGTAGCCGAACAACATCTGAACCTTCAACTAATACTTATAGGTTACGAGTTCTGAAACACAGCTACAAGAAGCTAGGAGAAACTGCACAGCTGTGCTTTCTATATTGTGCCTTATATCCAAAAGGTTTACCAATTGAAGCAGACCAATTGATAGATAACTGGATTTGGGATGGACTGCTAGAGAGGTTTATCGGAACATTACAAGAGAAGAGGAAGCATGGGAGGACTGTGTTGACGACACTTAAAAGTGCGCGTCTTCTAGAGAAAGCAGACTCAGATGGCGGTACCAGAGAGGCAGTCAAGATGCTTGGCTTATTTCATGATATGGCAGTATACATTCTGTTTAAACGAGACTTGGGGGTGTTTATCAATGCAGGAAATGATGTCATAGATTTTCCAGCAACGGATGGTCTTAATGATAAGATACAAAAAGCCTCTTTGATGTATAATAAACTCAGAGTACTGAAAAATCAACCAAATTGTCCAGCATTGTCCACATTGCTACTCCAGAATAACCCACTTAATTTCTGTTCTGATAGCTTTTTCACCAAAATCCCAAATCTTAAACTACTAGATATGTCAGACACCAATATTTCCGACCTCCCATCATCAATATGTAACTTGAAATTCCTTCGAGTTCTTCGTTTACGCAACTGCCATAATATGAGATTCCTACCTCGCTTGTCCAACCTTGAGGAGCTCATTGTACTAGACCTTTTCGGAACACCTCTAAAAGAACTTCCCTTAGGGATGGAAAAAATGAAAAAACTGAAACGTCTCGACCTTTCTTACACCAAGTTAGCCAAATTCCAGGCTGGTTTAGTAAGTGCACTAGACAGTTTGGAAGAGTTGTTACTCATAATAAATGATGCTGAGGCTTACAGTTGGAGATCGAAACAAACAAGGTCAAGCGCAAAAGAAGCCTATATTGAGGAGCTCGCTTGCTTAGACGGCTTAAGGATTCTGCAAGTAAACTTCTTTAACCAGGAGACATACAAAGAATATGTCAAAGCCATTCCAAATGCAATGCCACCACCTCGTTTCAAGTTCTGTGTAGGCGGCTTCAACACTAACGGAAACTTGGGTGAAAACAGCATAGCATTCATCGACGGGTACCCTGTTGATCAGCAACTCCCAGAAGGAACCATGGAGCTATATTTGAGTATGTGCAGGAGCAACTTAAGTCCAAACAACACATTGGAGAACTCAGGCATCAAGTTTCAGAACTTAAAAGTCCTCAGTCTGTTTGATTGTTGCGGCTTAACCTATCTATTCTCCTTCGAGATGTTGCAGTGTCTTCAAAACCTTGAGAAGATATATGTCAGGCAATGTTGGTCAATTGTGGGGATAATTAAGCCAGCTGAGAAGTCAAATACTGATAACCCACATGCAGTACCCTCATGCCGTCTTTTAAAAATACAAGAATTAGTCTTGATTAATTTGCCAAAGCTGAAGAGCATATGTCCAGATCAACAAGAGCTCGACTGGCCTGCCTTTCGTAGGTTCTCTGTGTGGAACTGTAAGAAGCTCAAGACCTTGCCGTTGGTGGTTAGTAAAGCGACTACGATGATTAAACTTAGAGGGAGGTCTTTCAAGTTGGATGACTCACATAATTTTGAACGTGAAGAAGCAGATATGCCTGAAAACATAGTTTCTTTTGTGAGGTATGCTACCTTTAAGGCTTTGTGCTCTTCACTTGATTTTCTGACATAAGTTTTTGCTGATTAGAAGTGTTTCCTACTTACTAAAATTAAATATTTCCTCATTCAATGGTGAAGAGCCTTTCATGTGACAAACTTATGAAGTATAAGATTGCATAACATGTTGTCATAATACTATTACATAAGGAAGTTGAGAAGTATTTTTGCATGCAGCATGGAGAAACCAGAATTGTCTCCACAACCGATGGTAGAAGATGAAGAAGATCAAGCAAGATTTTTCAGGAGAAAGGCAACAGAAAAATCTCGTAAGTATATATCATATCCAAGTAAGCTTATCTAGTTAGTAAACAAATATATTTTAGACAGATCTTATCGAACTAACGTAACGAAAACACACGCCACATATAAGAGGATTAAAACAGAGGTATGTTGTAAATATATGCAGGAACTGCAGCTATTTTGTCAGAAAATGATGGAAATGCAACCCCTCCTAGTCCTCAGAGCCCTGGCTACATTGTACGCCGCTTGGATTCAGCCTCCACTTTGCTCAGGGTCTTGCAGAAACGCATCGGGGTGGTGTTTATTAATTAACCAATCGGGACTCAGAAGTGATGGCATCAGTCGAGGAATATGTGCAAGTTCACAAGCAGCAACACCAGCAAATACGTTTCATCAACTGTGTAGTTCGCTAATCAAGTCTATGAGGGATTCATGCAAATTAGCTGATTGTTTGTATCAGTGTTTATGTCGCTAAGTAAATGACCTGCTAATATTACTATTCCTTTATCGGAAATTATATTGTATGAACCTTCTGTTGATTTTTCCATGTTATAAAGCAGTCTAAATGCTTGTAAACATGTCATAAGAAAATAAAAGTGCTTGTTTTCTAGGAAAGTCGAAAGAGATCTTATTAGAACTGTATAGTGACCATCCAAAAGTACTCTTATAACTCTTTACTTGGCTTACTTTATCACACAAGTTCAAAGGAAGAAGAAGAGTAAGAATGAAAAAGTTGAAGCAAATGGAAAAAATATTACTAAATTCTGCTTCTTTTCATAATTTCACTAAATTAATTAGAGCACTGTATTAGTAATCTGCAGATCCACAAGTTTAGTACAAAGATGCTCAGCTTCAGCTTTCAAGTACTACATAATGGTGATCATATACAAAGCATTGCAGGAAACTTGTGGAGGATCATATAGACGAACCATTCAACAAATGCCTATAGGTGCAAAAAAAGATTTCACTTCAAGAGCGAACGACCCACCGAGAATCTGGATTCCATCGAGTCATATTAGGCATCGACTAATACCTTAACGAGACGATCATCCGAGTCTTCTGTTTATAGTCTTCACCGATTGCACTACCTCAACCGAACTTTCACCAATTTACATTCCTTACTATTTGCCTGCTTACTCTCTTACAGTTTGGCCTATCACAAAGTTAAGATACCCAGCTGAGTTAGATTTTTAATTAACATTTTCAATCATATTTTTTTAAAGTGAATTTGAACTATTATCTTTTGAATAGTATTATATAGACATAGTCAAGCTTGCAACATGAATTCAACAATTGAGGAGAGGATATGTATCTTATTACCTGTGAATAAAGAAAAGTTCCAAGAATTGCAATGGCAGCTCCAAGAGCATTGATGGGCTGAACAGGAGTGTGGAAGATGATTATAGAGGAAATAATAACCGATATCCTCTTCATCGTGTTTCCGACACTAAAAGTCAGGGGAGAGATTTGGTCTAGAGACATGTATGATACTTGATTGTATAAATGGTAGAAGATGCTTTGAGCTGCTACCCACCTATTAGTATTAAAAAGGAGATTTCATTAAGTAACATGAACAAATGAGTGAATAGCAATGGTGAAATTATAAAGTAGTACTTCCTAGGCAATTGATAGCCATGCAATTAGATCTAAAAATAATGTTTTTTATCATTTTGAGGAATCAGTCAAGCAACACAGTCCTTTATGCAGAAAAACTACAGGTAGCAAAGCTCGTAAAGCCTAGACATTAGATATTTAAACAGAGCTGGTAACAAGCTGGGCTAGCAACGCCAACACGAGCATGCTACTGGCCCGGCATGGCAGGAGAGGTACGGTGATGGGTTGTGCATGAACATCATTTTTGAAAATAAGCATAAGCCCACCATGAGCACGGCGGGATGACATGCTCTCATTTTTAACCAAAAAGGGGAAAAAGTGTACTAAACTTCCTTAGGAAAGGCCACCGGTGCAGCATGTGGGCTGGGCCAAACACAGTCCCCTCTTGTAGAGAATTGGCATGAGAACTTTCCTTGGCCGTGGCAGGCCTAACCGGAGTATGGGTAAAATCATCCATTTACAAGGTTATCTTGACATAATTATTAGTTCAATTTTTTAAACAAAATTCAGTTTTTGTCCACTCCAGAGATAAAGTAACATGCCTCATTTCCAAGTCAGGTGCATTAATATTTGTGATACTATATGCTAAATTTTCTTAGTCAGGCGCATTAATATTTGTGATACTACATGCTAAATTTTGATGTTTTCTAATGAAAATTAGTAGGTTTCTCACAAGTCACAAGTGATTAGTGAGATGTAAAATAAGTGCAGCATTAAGAAAATTATGAAAGCTGGAGTTTTTGTAATTTACCATACGAAGTTTGGTCCAATTTGAGAGATTGCATTTTGCCAACCAGCAGCCCATACTTGCGGTCCCTCAACAGCAATTGCAAAGGGTGTAAGGAGCACAAGAGACAACATTGAGAGGCAAGCATAGTAGTTCATCCCACTAACAGACTTCCCTTTCATCCCTTTTTTCGAAAATATATTCCGGAAAACGAAAGCCAAATTTGAGATCATAGCTCCCATAAACCCTGTTATCAACAACACAAGAACTCTTACAATTGGACTTTATAGATGAAATTCATGACATTACAAAATTTAACTAGTTCATAATTTTTATACTAAAGTCTAAAACCATGAAAAATGTTATTCACCTGACCTTTCACTATAACTAAAAGATGTAAATTGACATTCTTACACATTATAACATGGTAGAACCAATCAGGGTAAAAATGTCAATATACCTCTTTGTTTGGTAGAGAATGATTAGGTTAATAGCATTAATCTAAAAACAAATTCAAAGATAAAAATTTGAAAATCTTAACTAAGATGTTTAAACTCACCAGTCATGTTAAAATTGAGCTCAGTGACAGCAGAAAGTGCACAACCTCCAATGATTGGAATAAGTGACATATAAACAGGCATAGGGAAAGCTTCACCTAGCAAAAACCTTGAAACCAATACACTAAAAGCTGGTTCACCACTTTTAATGATATGGGTAAATGAAACCGCAACTTTAGACATACTAATTGTTGCTGCTACATGTCCAATTGTATGAGCCACTGCTACCTGCATAACCCAAATTATTCAGTATAGAACCTCACCAACTTGTAAAATCAACCCAAAAACCATCAAAATGTAGTTTTATAATGTCTAAAAAAAGAACTTTTAAGCACAGAAAGCTCGTCAATAAAAAATAACACCATGCAAATCCATCTAACATTAGCCCTAAAAGAAAAACAAAAAAAATTCAACTCATTAAGGAGGTGTTTGGTTCATATAATTCTAGTATGAGGTATGGGTTTAGGATGAACAAAACTCATACTTAGTATTTGTTTAATAGTTTGATAGATTTAAAACCCATACCTAAAACCCATAAGGGGGCGTTTGGTTCATATGATTTTGGTATGAGGTATGGGTTTAGAATGAGCAAAACCCATACCTAGTGTTTGTTTACAAAATTAAAAGATCTAAAACCAATACCTTAAACTCATAAGGTATGGGGTTTAGAAACCCAAGAAGGTAGGTGGGTATGGCTCATACTAATACCTCAAGTATCAAATAGAAGAAAAAAAATCCCTTCCCAAATAAAACCAAACACATGATATCAGATATCAAGTTCCAAACCTATACCACCTTGGTTTCATTCCTGATTCCAAACCCATACCACTTTAGAACCAAATGCCCCCTAAGGTATATCGGGCTTAGAAACCCAAGAGAAGTGAGTTTGACTCATACCAATACCTTTAAAAAATTTTCATTCCCAAATAAAACTAAACACATTGTATTAGATATCAAGTTCCAAACCTATGCCACCTTAATTTTATTCCTAATTTCAAATCCATATCACTATATGAACCAAACCCCCCTATCTTCACCCCAAATAATAAGTTTCCGGCCTCATCAGGTCCAAGCACGTGTAAGCATAAGGCGAAATTAAAGCCAATAAGATCTAATAAGTTCAGTTCATTTCAGGTAAAAGAAACCCACACCGTGGCACACAAAGCCATATCAAAACCTCAACTCTCTACCAGCACCAAAACTCCATCAAAATTTAGCTATAAACTTTCTAGGACCGAAAGCTCATTAATACTACCCCATGCAAACCCATCATAAATTACCACCAAACACCACAAAAATGAGAAAAATTCAACTACAAAACCTCATCCAACCATCTAAATTTGGCTCTGCAATGCATATGAAACCTCTTATTCTACAACAGTACCAAGAAAGTAAAACACCATCAAAATTTAGCATACTTTTTTTCAAACAAAAATATAGTCAAAATTAACTTAGTCCCAAAAATGATTTGGAGTCAGCTAACATGAATCATCATAAGAAATCGTTTCCATGACAAATGAACTTACAGGGAGCAATGTTTTCCAAAAGTCCAAGTCAGTCTTGGGTGGGTCAGCAACACGAGTAGCCCAAGAAATCAACATCATAAGTGAACCAGCAGCAAGAGAAAGTGTTGAGGTTAACCAAGGGTAAGGGAAAGCATTCAACACTTTCTTATTGTAAATATTGAAAACCACATTCAAAGCCCACCATGTTGCAAAGTAAATTCCAATTTTAACCCTCTGAGCAGCCTCAGATTGCACACTAGGTAACTCTATGTTAATGTCTATTGGTTGAGAATGGTTTGCCTCATATGCATTGCACTCAACCAAATTCTTCCTTTGTTTCAACAAAGAATTTGAAAGTGAAGAAACATGCAAAGGTTTAGTGATAGAAATGTTGGAAAATTCAGTTTTTAAGGGAAAAGAAGAAACAGAGTGTTGTTCTGCATTACAAAATGCTGGTTTTTGAAGAGATAGAGTGATTAATGAGTTAGATTGTGTTGGTTGACGCAATGTAGCAAACATCTTGTGTACAATCTGAATTTTAAGAGAAAATTAGCTTTGAATGAAAGAATGAAGCTATAAAGTTAATAACTTTAGTAAATTAAAAGGGTAAAATTTCTGGGTTTTTCAAGTTTTGCAAAAATTCAAAGATGGGTAAATTTTTTCTTCTTTCTTGAGAAGATGGGTTTTTAAGAATGGGTTGAGAAGAATATTTGAGAAGTGGGTTTATATAGAGGAAATAGGTGGTAACTGTTAATTTTGACAATTGACAAATGGAAAAATGGGGTTTGGGTTTGAATAGTAGTAGTAAAATTGTGAAATGTGCAAATTAAGAGAATGGTTGTTGAAGTCGGCTCGTCAAACTGTCGAAGAGGTCCATACTTTTGCACAGCTGTTCAACCAGAGGTAAGGCCACATTACACATTCTCTACCGTGTTTGGCAATTGGGATGTACGAGTCATTTTTATCATTTTAATTTTTATGTGTGTGTTTTTTTTTTTTTTTTTGAAAGAGAAATTTCATTAATTGAAGGCCAAACGGCATCTACAATAGATATTAAAGAAAAACAAGATACAATTAAACAAGGTTAAATCAAATTCGTCTTCGAAGAAACTATAATGAACCAGATCGAGCAATACAGCGCAGCCCCTTGTATTTGCTGAATCAAACAGCTATTGATGAGGAAGTCTATCATTCTGACATAGTTTGGGAAGAGTCTTCTTGATCGAGCCATGTTAACCGCATCCGAGATTCCAATACCTTCATGTTGAGTTTTGAACTTCAACCAACAAGAACAATTTCTCATACCTAAAAACAAAACAACCACACTCACAACTCCATAGAGGGAGAAGGAGATCTCCACAACAAAGACTAAAAACCCCATAACAGGGTTTGAAGAAATCTCATAAAGAGATACTGATTTATTCAACAAACAAAAATAAACTAAAAACTGAAAATAAAAGGAAAAAGGGGGCTTACATGGATAATCATCCATGGCAGCCCCTAACTGATGAAGAAGAAGTAGGGGAGGCTAGGGTTTTAGAGAGAAAAAAGAAAGAGGGAGGCTAGGTTTATGTGTGTGTTTACTCTTCTATTTGGGGTTCTTTTGGGCAGAGAGTCTTCATTTATACTTCTTCCTTCATTTTCTTTTTGTTATGCCGTACGTGTATTATGCACCAACTCATATATTCGTGAGATTTATATTAAATAAATAAAACCAAACTAAGCTTTGTTTAGTAGTTCATATTACGCCTTCTAATCTTGAAGTTGGGGGTTTAATGCCCACTAGCGCAATTTGAGATAAGAGATTTCTCTTACCTTCCCTCCTTGCTCTCAAAGTGTTTAGCCCTTTAATTTGAGTTGGATTGACATGTGCAAGGTTCTGATTTGATAAGGTAATTTATCTTACTAATCCAGAAAAAGAGATATAAAAATCGATATTTATTATTGAAAAAATTCTAATATTATTTTTCTTGGTACATTAATTTCTTTTTATATATTAGTAAGCGATAGCGGAGGTGTAAATGGTAAAATTAATATATAAAAAAAAGCTGAGGAAGTATTATTGCAAGCTAGTTGTTTTTGATTTTGTGATTGATTCGTTAATGTTTAGCTATCATATTTTTTGTTACCAAATAGAAAAGAGATGTCACTGATCTTTCTTGTTTATGTCACTCATCTTTCTTATTTGATATTAAAAGATCTTATGTTTAGTCATATTTTCTTGTTAAAGTATATCAAGCTAAGGGGTATATCCGTTAGTAATTTTTCAAGTATTTTTGACTTAAAGTTGAAAGATGTTGTTTGGCTAATCAGTATTTTAGATAATATTTAGTGATTGAGAAAATAATTTGGAAAACTTAACAATAGTTTTTGGGGTATATGAAACTTCTGTAGTTCCTTTCAAATAAATTTCCAATTTTGAAAAAAATTCTTTTACGAATGTAACAACTTTTTTTAAAGCGGTTAGGCGATCTAATGGTTAGTTTTATTACCTATGACCTATTGTGCCAAAAACTATTTTTAACAGCAGAATAACTATTAATTAGAAGCTAGGAAAGGATATTTAAACCTTGTTTAACAAATAGAGTTTAGAATTTAGTTGTTAGAGTTTAGAGTGCGTTTTTAGAGTTCTAACTCTTTTTTTCACTTTGACTGCTGATTTGATGATTTTTTTTTATAAATGTGTTTGGTAATAATTAACTGCTAAAAGTTTATTGTCATTTGTTTGTTTAAAATCACATTTATAGACATTTTAATACATATATTTAATATTATTATTAGAGGCAAAAAAAGTCATTGAACATTCTTTAACCTAATCCTCTAAAAAATAACTTCTATTAGGAGCTTTTTCATTTTGAGAGTTTTTATTCCAAAACTCTATTTAAAATTCTCTTTTACCAAATACCTCTTTTAGAATTTTTTACTAATCAGAAATTTAAAAATAATCTAAAACTCTATTTTTATTCCAAAACTCTAATTGCAAAATATCTCCTTAATATGTTAACAAAACAATTGAGTAAGGAATAGTTACACACTTAAATGAGGCTATGAGCATACCAACAAGATCCTATAACATGCACCTACCTTTTTTTCCCACTGGACCCTATACAAATTGACGGCTTGAATTCAATATTGAAGTGCAGTAGTCATTTTCATGAATTCAACATGCATGAAGTCCGGGCCCTACAAGAACCAAAATTTGTTAAAGAGAGATCTTTGCTTTTGGCTAGTCTGCCTTTTACCTTTAGTTTATTACTACCTCCTATAGAGGCCTTATTTGGCAATTGAATGATACCAATTTGTAGTAGAGATGGCCATTGGTGTAGGTTATTAGGTGGGCTGGTTTGTGGGTCTTATTGGGTCAAGTTGAGATTTTACGGCTCAGGATCGGACCGTGAAATTCACGGTTTGGGCGGGTTGGTCCACGGGCTGAAAAATCTTGACACACATCGGTCTGTTACCCGTTTTCACGGTTTGCGAAGTGGTTCTAGCGGTTCGTGAGCCTATTGGACTGCTAGGCCAACATGAGAATTTTTTTCAAAATTATTTAATCATTTATTATTGTTACATACAACCTTTAAAATCAAATAAAATATATATAATCATTAATATTAATGAGTAATTTCATAATTTCTGAATTTGATTGAATTATAATAAATGAAATTTGATTAAAATATATACAATTTGATTACTATATACACAATTTGGTTCAATATTACTTGGATTGGGCTGGTCCAATTTATGGGTCGGGCAAAACCGGTTTCATGGACCGGATTGGGCGATTTCAGTAGCGGGCTCTCATGGATTGGGACCAAAAAAATCTAGCACACGGCCCATCCACCGATTTCACTGTTCGAATTGGGCTTGACTAGACTTTTCGTGGGCTCAACCCACACAACCCAAGAGGCGAGTTGGGCTAGATGGCCGGATTGGCCCGCACTGTTGGCCATTTCTAATTTGTAGAGATGGTCATTGAATGAATTGACTTGAGCCCAACCGATCCCAAGAATTCAGGTTACTTAGGTCAAATCTAGGCTCAAGTAGGTCTAGACATGTCTACCTAGCGCATGGATAGTGGGTGATCAAATCCATTACTCGCCACCTAGTCTAGTCGTTCTTTCGTTCGAATTTTATTGACAAATGCATAGTTTTAACATATGTGGATTAACTGAAAATTTAGCCATCCTATCTATCGTGTCTAGTTCCAATTCTCCAACAGTCATAAACTCTGCCTCAATTGTACGTCAGTTACCTTTATCCAATTAGGACAACTCTTTTATCTAACTCTGCATTAATTAAAGAGTAAGTATATTTGACAAATTTTCTAATTGGCCAAAAAAAATCCTAGTATTAGAAAATTTGTCAAATATACTTACTCTTTAATTAATTATTTTTTTTGTTTATTTTCAAGCATCTCTATTGCTAGCTTAGTTAATGAAGTAAAATTTATCCAAAGAAAGTTTCATTAACCGTAAAATTAGTAAAGGGAATAATCTTGATCCAATTCCCCACTATTCACCGTCCACTTAATTAAATTCTATTGTGATGGCACCATATATACTTGATGCCTCTATTATGATTGCAACCGTTGAATGATCATGTGTTTGAGATTTGCACACAAAATCTTAAATTGAGAGAAATGACAAAACACCAAATGGTACAAACCCACCGCTATCTTAGCCCATCCCATGTAGCCAGATTGATGAAGAAAAAGGTCAAATAATAAGAATTCACATATCATGGGGGAATGCATGAAATCTCTGCCAATTTCAAACGATATCACTTCAATTATTGCAATGACATGCATGAACATTTAGCGTGTTTTAAACCGCAAGTTTAATTTGGTTTTTTTTTCTAGGCGACTGAAATTAAGAGGTAGTTGCTTCCTTCGAGTAAAAACGACAAAAATATCTGCTGGTTGATGAGGGAGTTAAAAATCTTGCAGCTAGCTGAGGGTGCAATTTCTATTACACGCTTGTATTCACCTTGCGTAAAGTACGTCCAAACTAATTTTCTACTTATTTGGAACCTTCTAAAACAAGCAAAAATTAACATTTCATTTTACCGCGCTACGAAAAACTTGGATGTATAAGTCGTTGGGTGATACTTCCTCCATTTCGAAATAGTTGCACCATTTTATGTTTTTATGTTTGCCAATACATTATTTCAAACATTAATATCTCTAATTATCAATAAATAAAAATTATAAAAAATTAATATTAAAATAATATACATTGAAACGTCACAAGATCTTATATGACTATGTTTTCTGAAATATAAATCACCAAAAACGACCAAAGTACAAGATGTAAATAGTAAAGAGTAAACACTATACAAATAGTACAATTATTTCTAATCAGATAAAATATTTCTAGAATTTTTTAACCTTTCATTTTTACCGCGCTTCCTGGTTAGTGGTTAGGTACAAGTAACTATCACGCTTATGGTACGTTGAAGTTGATCCCCACATGCCAGAACATATGTGAAATTGTGAAGAACAATCCAAAATTCAGTTTCGAATTTCTTTGTGGTGATTAACTGCTTTGGTTGATTCAATATATATATATAAAGAAAATATACAATTAACAATTGACGGCTATGGAATGTGTGCCCTTGAGTTGAGGACCTCGACAAAGATTTTTGTGAGAAAATGATCTTCCAATGAGCTTTATAATTGAGCATGTCTTAAAAGGAAAATGTTTGAGTAACTTTTAGGATTGCCAACCCTCTTAGACATATACGAATAAAATATTAATATGTATATAATAAATGAGGAGAGAAAGAGATATAAAATAATGTTTTAATGTATTCCTAACCAATAAAAATTCAATAATAAGAGGGTTGGCAATCCTTAGGGTCACTCAATCAATGTCCTACCTTAAAATAAACCCAGATGTATGTCAATTGAGTGTTGTTTATTGGTTGGTAATTGTTTAACTCAGTTATATATTCATGTTGATTGTTCTACTATGAATGGTTTATAGGATTGCAAAAAATTCGATATATCCACAAATTACTCGTAAAATAATCAAATTAGATGAAAACTCGGACAAAATTTATTAAGTAAATGAACAAATAGACTTAATATATATATACAAACTTCTTTAATTAATTAGACGAATTCGAACACTTTTGTATTCGACTCGCTAATGCGTGTTCTATTATAATTCTTTTATAATAATTTGTTCATAAACTCGTTCTAACTCGTTTGTAGCTTGTTCATCAAGCTCATTCATAATTCTTATCTATTTTCTACTAAGATTTATTCATATGTCCATTATTAATAATTATAAGTTGTTGGTAGGAATCACAACTTCACTTCTCTTTAAGATTATCAGTTTATGTTAGTTTGGCAAGTTATTATTATATAAGTTAAGTAGAGATATATAAGTATTGGTTTTATATATATAATACTTCCTCTGTTTTCTCTACAGCATCATACGATGTTTCACATTTACTAATGCACTATTTTGAGTCTTTGACTACAAAATTTTTTAAGTATATATTAATAAAAATTATAAAAAAAATTGGTATTTTAAAAATATAAATTGAGATCAATCCAACAAGCCGGTCTTAATTACCCCTTTTTTTATATTAGTCAAAAACTTCTGATCAAAACTAATACAAAAATAATGTAAAAGTCAAAATGATGCAATACAAATAAAATGGAGGAGCTATTATGGGATTTACAAAGCTTGGTTCAAGCTTGAGCTCATACTAAGAATAAGCAAGCTATTTTTTTTCCTCCTAAATGCTCTCTAGGTGCACGATAAGGTGAAGTGCTATTGTGAGCCAAGTAGTGGATGGGACGGAAAAAGAAGAGTTCCGGTGCCGGAGAAGGGGCACAAGGGTTCGATAACTCTATCAAGGCTAGTGGTACCAACCAAAAGCAAGTTGTGGGAGCGGATTTTGTGGAAGGCAATGGAACAGTAACTACGGTGCTGAGCTCTGCAAGGACAGAGGTGATGGCGCTAGTGACTATAACGCCGGTGAATGGAGGCGATCTTGGTCAAAAGAGTCACAATTTTTGGAGGAGTATGACACAAAGTAAGATTTCGGAGAAGTGTGGTTTTAAATTTCGTTACTCCTAGTGTTGTTAATTGAGAAAATGTTGCAAAGTTGGATAAAGCTGATATTGATAGAGCAACTGAAAATTTGGCAAAACGCACTAATAGTATATGTTATTGGGCAAAATCTTAGTCTAATGGCAATTTCAAACTACTGTAAATCACAATGGGCACGACCTACGATTGAACCTAAAATTTATAAACATGATGAGGATTATTTTGTGGTGAAAATGGAAATAGTGGAGGATATGTATGTTGTGTTATACTCTGGACCTCATCTGTTTTTTGGGAAAGCTATGATAGTAAAGCAATGGACTCCGAGCTTTAGTTTTAATCAGGAAATTCTAAAAGTGATACCAATATGGATAAAGTTGCCTAATCTCCCATTGAACTGTTGGAGCCCAGATTCATTGAGTAGGATAGGTAGTACACTTGGGGTATCTATATATGCTGATGAATGCACCACGAAGCAAGTTAGGATTTCTTTTACAAGAATCCTAGTGGAAATGGATGTAACTGGGAAGATTAGGGAGGAAATTTGTGTGGAGGATCCTAATGGGAAGGTGTTTAAGCAGAAGGTTGGGTATGATTGGTTGCCTCCTTTTTGTGCTAAATGTCAAAAAAATAGGTCATGTATGTGAAGATAAAAAGAGACAACAGAAAAGGAAAGTAACTCAAAAATGGGTGCCAGTTACCCAGGCTTATCCATTACCTTCATCAGATTCAGTCTTAGAGGTTGGTGTTGGGGATGATAGGATTACAGGGGCTGTGAATGCAGTTCCTACTAATCCCACTAATCCTTCTAATGTAACCTCTGTGGTTATGCCAATATCTTCTACTTAGAGACAAGAGTTAGATGAGGAAGGAGCCTGAAAACTTGTCACTAGGAAGACAAAAGATAAGGGTAAGCAAGCAGCTTATTAGTCAGCAATAACATCAGTGCAATATGAGTTACAGGCTGGAGTGGTAAGCTCAGCTGCTGGTGCTGGGGGTGCTAAGGGACCTAACCCTTATTTGTCATAATGATTTGCATCTCATGGAATGTTAGGGAAATGAATGACGCCTTTAAAATAAAAGAAATTTAAAACTTTCTTGTCAAGCACAAAGTGGTAGTATGTGTGTTACTGGAGACTAGAGTCAGGGTTCATAATGCTGATAAAGTTCAAAAGAAAATTGGTAAGAATTAGATGTGGGTTTGTAACTACTCTCACTCTCCAAGGGGGAGAATTTGGATAGGTTAGAGGAATGTCTGGGTGAAAGTTCACCTAGAACACACTCAGGAGCGGTATATGGTGTGCACTGTTCAAAATGGACTGCATAAGATGACACTGATAGCAGTTTATGGTCTCCATACCATTTTAGGCAAGAGATGTCCATGGAGGGAATTGTTAGGTCATGTGCAAAACCAGGAACCTAGGATTATAATTGGAGATTATAATGCAGTATGTAACTCTAATGACAGAGCAAATGGGACCCTGGTAATAGATGTTGAAACTAAGGACCTTGAAGACTTCTTACTCCAATCAAGCTTGATAGAGGCTAGAAGTACATGACTCTTCTATTCCTAGTCTAATAGTAGTGTGGGGAGTGAGAGGGCGGTTAGCAGAATTGACAAGGCATTTGTGAACCATGCCTGGTTAAGGATGTATCCAGGGGTTTGTTGTGCAATACCTAGCACCTGGGATCTCTGATCATTCTCCTCTAATGTTTACTTTGCGGGATGATAGTCAGCAAGGGGACATACCATTCAAATTTATGAATATTATGGCTGATCAGGTTGATTTTCTTGACATTTGATGTGTTCATTATTCATCGATTATTTACTCTAATCCCCTTAGTTTAGATAGTCGATTTGGCTCTTTTGAGCTCGTTTCTTGTGGATTTGATGTGTTTGGAGCTCTTGTCGTGTTTTGCAGGTTTTGATGCAGATTAGGCACTTTTTACCTTTATCTAAGTCGCGGACGGAAACTCCACAGTCACACAAGGTCCAAGGAGTATCTGGAAGATTGCACGAGCGATTCGATCGGATTTCACGAAGAAAAAGCAAGAAAACATATTCGCCCGGTCGACTGGGCGGTGTGGCCCGACCGGGCGAACCACCATACTTAGCCACTGCAGCATTAGAGAAAGGAGACGCTCACGCGCCCGACCGGGCGGACTCGCCCGGTCGACCAGGCGAATCAAGAGACTCTAACTTTCCACCATACACTTCGCCCGGCCAACCGGGCGACCAAACGAAGAATTTCACTTACGCGCCCGACCGGGCGGATTTGCTCCCTTGTCGTAGATTCTTAATCACCGTCGCCCGACCGGGCGGATTTCGCCCAGTTGACCGGGCGGTTTCTCGGGACGCGTTTTTTCGGGTTTTTTAGCCGGTTTTGAAAAGAGTATAAATAGGTTTTTAGTATTTTCATTTAGACTATCTTATTTTCTACGTTTTTAGGGCTAAATACTTACTTTTTCTCTCGCTACCTTGTGTTAACTTTTTATTTGGAAGATTATAAAGATCATTGATTTCGTTTTCGTTGTTCTTCAATCATTCGGTATTCTTCTCTTCTTAGTTTAATTTAATGAATTCTTTTAGTTTGATTATGTTTATTGAGTTTATTACTATCATGAGTGAGTAGTCTATTTCTAGGGCTTAGAGAGGGAAGCCATGTTTATACCTTTTTTATTGTGGTTTGATGTTCTTCAATAATTGGATTGAATTAGAATAATTCCTGTTGATTTGTTATACTTGTTTAATTCATGTAATTGCGCAATATCATGAGTTAGGTTTAGCTAATAAGAATTAGAATCGAAAGATCGTATTCATTAGAGGCTTGTTACAATAGGTAGATTTGATTATGTTGAGCGACCGTACTGGCATATGTTAATCTAAGATTTGTTAATGCCTGACCAAGGATTAACGAAATACTTTATTTATTCAAACCTCAATCTAAGTGTTGTTGAGCTATATTATATTGATTAAACTGGTATAAGCATGGTGGACCGATCGATTGCTCTAGGTTTTTAATTATTTGATAAATTTCCATTTTTCTGCATTCTAGTTTATTCTAGTTTAGTTATTAATTATTCAATCATTTCCTCTCTTGAAGTAGTTAGATAATTGAGCGCAAATCTGTACAACTCCTCTCCCTGTGGATCGACCCGTATTTGCCAGTTTCTGCTAAACAGACACCGTGCACTTGCAGTATATTTTAAAACACATCAACATTGTGGATAAAGCCTGGAGCTCAGTTAATGGTAGCTATAGGTTACAGTCAGTCTGGTTGAAGTTAAAAGCTGTCAAGATCGAATTGAAGATGATGCAAAATCATAAGTTTGGCAAAGCTCATGACAAGGTGGAATATCTGAGACAAAAGCTCTCTGATCTACAAAATCAAGTTGATTTTAACAGTAATAGGGAAGCTCAGAGTAACGTAAAGGTTCTAAATGATGATTTGAGAATGGGAGAATGATCACAGGTGAGCAGGAGATAAAAGAGGAAATTCTTAACTTTTACAGGAAGTTATTGGGCTCAAAGGCTCCTTCATTGCCAGGGATTGATTTGAATGTGGTCAGGGCAGGTAAAAGTCTCTCAATGTAGGCTAAAGATTCCCTAATAATGGATGTTACTCATGATGAAATTGAGAAAGCTTTGTCTGGAATTGGATGGGTTTAACTTATACTTTTTTAAGAAAAGTTGGCCTATCATTAGGAATAATGTATGTACAAGCATCAAAGAGTTTTTCACTAACTCTAGGATGCATACACCTCTGAATTGTACTGTCATCACACTCATTCCTAAGATCCAGAATGCAACAAAGGTTAAAGACTTCGGACCCATTGCTTGTTGTACAGTGCTATACAAAATTATATAAAAATTTTGACTAATAGGATGCAAGGGGTTATTAGTGAGGTTATAAATGAAGCTCAATCAGGGTTTATACCAGGGAGACATATAACAGATAATATTCTCCTAGCTACAGAACTTATCAGAGGATACTCTAGGACACACATGTCTCCTAGATGTGTTATGAAGATAGACATAAGGAGGGCTTATGACTCTGTGGAGTGGTCCTTTTTAGAACCTTTGCTGCATGAATTTGGGTTCCCTAGAATATTTGTGTGCTGGATTATGGAATGTGTAACTACAGTATCATATGCAGTCCTTGTGAATGGTATTCCTTCCCATCCTTTTAGAGCAAAAAAAGGGCTAAGACAGGGAGATCCCCTCTCTCCTTTTCTTTTTTGCTTTAAGTATGGAATACCTGAGTAGATGTTTGAATGAATTGAAGAACATTCTTGAGTTTAATTTCCATCCTAAATGTGAGAGGTTGAATATAACTTATCTGATGTTTGCAGATGATTTATTGATGTTCAGTAGAGCTAATGAGAGTTCACTCTCTCATATGTTTAAAGCTTTTCAAACATTCTCTGAAGCTTCTAGGTAGGCTGCTAGTATGGGAAAAAGTAACATTTATTTGTGTGGTGTTTCTGAGGAGACAACTACAGAATTGGTTGATATTATGCATATGCAAATTGGTGAACTTCCTTTTAGGTATCTTGGGGTACCTCTTACCTTAAAGAAGTTGTCTTATGCTCAAAGCAAACCTTTAGTTGAAAAGATCACCAATAGAGCTCAGACCTGGATGGCTCATTTTCTCTCCTATGTTGGAAGGCTTCAACTGGTTAAAAGTATCCTCAGTATTATGCAAAACTACTGGGCTCACATCTTTCCTCTCTCAAAGAAAATTATTTAGGATGTAGAGAGGGTGTGCAGGAGGTTTCTATGGACTGGCAGTACTGAGGAATCTAGGAAATCTCTTGTTGCTTGGAAAACTCTTCAGTTGCCAAAAAGTGGTGGAGGGTGGAATATTATTAATATGCTGCATTGGAATAAAGCTGCAATGATCAAGCTCTTGTGGGCTATTGAGTTTAAAAGAGACAAGCTTTGGGTCAAACAGATTCACTCCTATTACATCAAAAGACAAGGAGTGCTTACTGTCAATCTGAGTAACAGACATCATGGATACTTAGAAAGATAATAAATACCAGGGAAGTTTTGAGTGACATTGGAGGCTGGAGTTCAGTGAGCATTGGTAACAAATTTTCTACAAAATAAGATTACAAGCTGTTGACTAGAAATGTGGAAAGAGTGACGTGGAAACGCCTGATTTGCGATAATTATGCAACTCCAAAGAGTAAATTTATTCTATGGCTAGTACTGCATAACAGACTTCCTACTGTGGATAGGATTAGTAGATGGGGTATCAATTGTGATGCTAGATGCAGTTTGTGTAGAAATGATGGCGAGTCTATCCAACATCTATTCTTCTCATGTGAATATGTAGCTGATATATGGCGGAAAATTTGTAGGTTGATGGATTTTGATGATTAAGGATGTAATTATCAAGAAGCTATTTCTACTGCGTGCAATCATGCAAGAAAAAAGGCAGTGAAGTTGTTTGTTATGTTCTTTACTGAATGCATCTATGCCATATGGAGACAGAGGAATAGTAAAGTGTTTAAAGCAAGTTGTAAAGATACTAATGTAATACTTAGAGAAATCTTCTTTAAAGTTGCTACTAGGTGCTCTGATGAAGATACGAGTAGACTACTGATGTAATTCTCCTAGTTTTCTGTTTTGTTGCTTGTCTGCCTCATGTGATCTGTTTATGATGCACATTTTTTTGGTATATATATATTACACATTTGCCAAAAAAAAAAGAATAAGCAAGCTTGAGCAAATAAAATTTATATCAATTGAACCCAAACATGAAATTTGAGCTCGAAATTGAACACTTTTACAATAATTATCACGCTTAACACGATTATGCAAAAACTCAATTTAACTCATTTGCAACCCTAAATGTTCATCAATATGTTTGGTAAAATCAGTTTTTGCTCTTTTATGAAAAGTAGTCTTTGAAAAATAATATTATTTCTTTAAAATTCTGCAAAGAAAAAAAAAGTTCAACATTAGAGCTGATCATTTTGGCCCAGATCGCTATTGGGGCGGGTTTTGGGCAGAATTTTTTTGTCCCGCGGTCGAGCCTGGTCTGAATTTGTTTTTGCTTCGGGCGGGCTTAAGCAAACTAAAAATGACCTTTTAGTCTATTTTTTGGCGCGATCCAATTTTGGCCCGAAATAGCGAGCTTTAGGCACAAAATTTTGGCCAAATACGGCTCGACTAATGGGCAATGTTTTTTGGACGTGATGCGACCCGACATGGCCCATGATCACCTCTATTCAACATTAAAGAGCTAGTTAGATTAGTTTTTTTCCCGAAAACCTAGCTTTTATAACTAGCCAAAAAAGCAATTAATCATACATTTTATAATATTATGTCATATTCGACTATATTGAAAAATCAAAAGCTACTGAAAAAGTCATTGGGAGTCTAATGTAACAAGAAATAATGAAAATAATTTATGAGTTTCCCTAAGTATATTTTATAAAGGGAATGAAAATGAATCAAGTTAATAAAGTGAATCATTTTTCTCCTCTTTTTTCAGTGAAGGACAATTTCTGTAAATTTTGTAATGGAAACTGAACGTCATACTTCAAATGTCTCAGTCACTGAGCCTTAGCACAATTTGGATTTTGAAAAATCATAAACTTTCAAGAGGTTGAAATCATATACTACTTCTATTTTTTTATTAGTTGTAATAAATATCTTTTTGTACAAATATTCAGAAAAGAGGAAAAAGAGTATAATTTGACCTAATTGTCCACGTTTTTTGCACATGGGGTAGGTAATGTGAGGATAAAATGGTCAAATTGTTCAAAAATATTTACCAAGAAAGAAATGTTGCAACTATATAAAACACCGAAATATGAAAAGTGTTTATTTTAACAAATTTTGAATGCGAAAAATCTACTATATATCAAAATTCCTAATGCAAGGAACAATAATGATCTATCCCTATATCGAATCGGATGAAATCTTAGGTTTCATTTAGGCTAAAAATTTAATTATTCATATTTCTTCTATCCCTAGATACTTTAATTCTCACTCTCTCTATTTTTTATATTTTTCTCACATGGAATCTTGGCACTGTTCATATATAAAGGGAATCTTCTCAAAAAAAAAAATCAATTTAGAAGGTAAAATATAATCATGTGGGGTCTTGTTTGATTCCTCTCAATTAGTACTTTATTAATATTCAAGCGTTATAATTTTACTAATATATAATAAAAGATATTTAAATTCAAATATGTGCATTAAGAGATGCGCACAAGAAAGTGAGAAGAATAAATTAAAAAACAAAGGGAGTACCTTTTGCGGACTTGAGCGGGTTGTGGGCCGGTCCTAACCTTCATTTTTTGTCCATCGGGCCTAATATGTCTAGTCCAAGCCCTTTTATGCGAGATAAACTACTTGTCCATGACCCGTCCTAATAAATGGGCGGGCTTGCCTGTGGCCTAACAGGCTTATTAATACCTTTTTTTTTTCAAATGCGTACGTCTAGCTAATTTCCTTTAATATATATAGATTAAAACATAATTTTGGTCAAAATAGAAAAAAAGGTTGATAATCACAATGTAAGATAAAGATAAAGTTAAAAATTTTCGTAAAAAAAATGTTAAAGGATGACAAATTAAGTTGTAAAGGTAAGAATAAAGATATTTATGTGTTTCCAAAGCTATATTAGTGCAAATAAACTATATATTCCAAAAGATAAATCAACACTAAATTAGTAAAATTAAAAAATTAAATTTCATAGAAAATAGATATTATGATAAACGGGCCAGACGGGCTAGCCCGCGATATGTTTGAGGTTGTCCATATCCGCCCATTAATATTAGCAGGTCGGGCTTGGCCCATCCATTTAGAAAAATTGCCAAAATTTGTTATCCAAATCCACAACTTTCCCGGGCCGATTTGGGTGGGCTTAGCGGGTCGTTCCGCCCTTGAACTACCCTATTTATACCTGTGCGAGATGTCTGTTCAGTAGCGTCTTTTATCTTACCAACTTTTGAAAAAAATATCAAATTCGTATAATGAAGATATTAAAGGTGTATGAAACCTTTAACACTCACTCAACCCACTTAATTAATCAGATCTAGAGACTCCACAATATTCAGACTCGTTTGATTAAGGCCATGTTTGGCAAATAGCGGATAACTGTTAGTTGTTAGCTGATTGTATTAGCTTATAGCTGATTGTATTAGCTTATTTGACTAGTTTATTGTACTAGCTGTTTGTATAAAAGTGTTTAGTAAGTAGCTGATGATATCTGATTGCTACATCGTTGTGTAAAATGACCAATAAGGACATGTGCATAATCTATTGTTGTACCTTTTATTAGTTATTAATGTAATTTTTAACAATTTTAGGACATAAATGTAATTGGTCCACTCAATTCCAAACCTTTTAATGTCAAAATCTCAACCCCCCCCCCCACTTTTTTTAAAACTAGTTGTTGGACCGCGCGCAATAGCAAAAATAATTTCAAATAACTAAATGTTAAGCATTAGCATAATCTATATAGGGAGAACAAATGCATCTAAACTTGATAGTTACGAACATAAGCTGGGTATTCTTCAAAAATAAAAGAATATAAGCTAAGGGCCTGTTCTCTTCGGCATAAAACAACTGAACTGAATTGAACTGAACTGAATTGAACTGAACCGAACTGAATTGAATTGAATTGAACTAAAATAAATAGTGATATGTGAGAGTAAACGTATTGTCTAGAGTTGAATTGAACTGAAATGAATTGAACTGAACTTAACTAAACTGAACTTAACTTAACTTAACTTAACTTAACTGAATTGAACTGAACTGAATTGAACTGAACTGAAAATAAGCCGGGGAGAACAGGCCCTAAGTAATAGATTGAATTAGCTCTAAAATGGCCTTGGTATGTGTGTGTGTATATATATACATATATATGTATACATATACATATATGTGTATATATGTATACATATATATGTATATGAATACATACATATACATACATACATGAATATATATATATATATATAATATATATATATAATATATTATTATATATATATATTCATGTATGTATGTATATGTATGTATTCATATATATATTTATGTATGTATGTATATGTATGTATTCATATATAATATATATATATATATATATATATATATATATATATATATATATATATATGTATGTATTCATATATATATTATATATATATATATATATATATATATATATATATATATATATATATATATTACAAGGACTTAACCTAGTATCAAAAGGCATTGGTCCATAAGATGCAACACTTAATTAAAACTAAGGGGCAAACTATGCTAATTTTGCGGACCATAATTTCACGTTTCTGACTATCATCTTGTTGTAATAGTTCGCGCATGTTCTTCGACGTAGATAATCATGCCAAGAACATCTAAATAATCATGAAATGTGAGGAGATTTGCATCACCTATGCAAAAGTAACAACTAGTCCATCTATAAGAAATCCCCATATGTTAGCTCTCAAATCTTATATTATAACGATCATAAAGGACCTTGTTGCTAGTATTTTCGCAACATGCCTTCTTTCTTCATTCAATTTCCACCATCTTAGTCCCTTTAGTCATGCTTAGCTCGATTGTCGTAGTTACAAATAATGACTCAGTTACTCCTGTACTTTTTTCGTACTCCGTGTACAAGTTGATTTCAATTATTATTTTGTTTTTTTGCAATCAACTAAATTGATGTACAATTCAAATTTTACAATGATTTGTTTTGCATTATGTTCTCTAATTATACATCTAATAAAATACTATTGGGCTTAATCTTGCTATAGCTATCCGCGTTTCTGCAAGCCTAGTATAATTTGTGTATCAATTTGAATTGAAAAATTCAATCAATTATAATCAGCAAGCTAAAAGTAATACTCAACATTATATTCATATTTGTTTGAAAATTACAGGGTTATGGATATTTACATATATAATACTAACACGGTACAATGACAGAATGACTACAATGCTCCAATCTTCCACCACCTTTATTTTTCAACAATTCCCCATCCCTCGTTCTTGAATTACTATCCGTCAATGTCATTACTCTGAAAATTTGATTAACAATCGATGACGAAAGAATAGAATATTGAACAACAACAACAAAAAAGGAAAAAGAAAATACTACTTGACTATTGGACAATTAGGACAGTTAGCTTGCTCTCATAATACCATCGATGGCTTTCGATCCCATCTTCCCGCAACTTTTTCTTTCCTTGATAGTCTGACACTTCGTCTTTCAAATTCCTCACCCGAATAACCAATTGCCTGCAATTTGAACACCAGTAGCAATCCACCCATTGCATCACCAAAAGCCTGATTTGACGTGAGAACCAATTAGCCATTTATGAAACAAATAATAGTGGTGACTAATTGTAGGAGTGAAAATGACAGACTTGATAAATTAAATTGATGCCAGTGTTTCATAGACTTATACAGAGTAGACTTATACAGATATGCAAAGAACATTTAGCAGCATAGAAGATAATTTATATCTTCTAGATAAATACCAAAGCTAACACAATAGAAACACCAATTTATGTCAAGAAACCTGTTAAGCGCCCACAAAGGTCACTTGTTAAATGTAATGAAATTTAAATAAAATATATAAGAGAAAGTGCATAGAGTGTATATAATAAATCTTTTCAACTTAGGATGCTTCAACACTAATTTGGTTAGATAACCCAAAAACGCATTCTTTGTTCGAATAACACGGAGAGTATGCTCTCTCAATTTGAAGAGAAGGAGCTGCAGAAGAAAAATGGTATTCCACTTGAACCATGACATAAAAATTTAACTTGTTTTAGTAAAAAAAGTGAGGTGAAGATTTTGAGAAGAGTTTACTTTGAAGACCATAGTATGATGACCTAAGCAAATGGTTTCAAACCCTTCATAACTGACTTTCCAAAATCATAGTTTATATGTTTACTACTTTTCCATAGATCTATAAGAGTTGTGAGAAATATAGGTCAGTTTCTTTTGCAAAAGACATTGGAACCTAGACCATCAAATTAAGATAAATAGATGAACATGTTTTCTTGAAGTTCTCATCACAAAAATAATCTTAAAGCAAAAACAATCGAAATGATGTAGAGTATGCACAACAAACACTTAGCAGAAAATAACTTATTACCTGATTCTTAAAATATGGTTGCAGCGTGACAACAAACAGAGAAGGATTGAAAGCAGATGCTATTGGAAGCAGGTGCTTAGAGTGACGGATCCACAACATAAAAAACGGGTAAAACTGTCACATACGGAAGTATCCGCAACTCACCTTCCTCGGGGTTCATTTCCTCTACATGTTAAAGAATAGACACATTATACGTATAAATTTCAAGTTTTCGGCTAATCGAATAAGCAGCAAGCATAAATGCAATCTTCTTTCCAGTGAAAATTTGGACATCATACCTGCAATACCGGATAGTAACATTGTAGTATGGTACTGAAAATATCAGCGACTTGAAATCCTAATTAATTTCTCATGCACTCGAATGAATTTCCACGGCAATAAGTAGTTGAATGATTCTCCAATTTGTCGCGAAGCATTTAACAACAACTGACAGAATCTAATTAAATGCAACCTTGGAAGAGATGAATTTCAGAAGACATAATCTTAAATGCAAACTTAATGCAACCTTAGTGCAGAAAGAAGCGGAAAGAAAAGGAGAGATTGGCTTAGAGATGAACGATTGAGAGGAGCCAGT
The DNA here is from genome assembly GCF_026745355.1 of Beta vulgaris subsp. vulgaris. Lineage (NCBI taxonomy): Eukaryota > Viridiplantae > Streptophyta > Magnoliopsida > Caryophyllales > Amaranthaceae > Beta > Beta vulgaris. The sequence goes on from NC_079209.1 coordinate 11,748,358, forward strand.
CAGTATCTCCTATGTAAGCAACGCACCAAATCATTAAACTGTGATTCCTATTTTACGTCTCTAAACTGAAACTTCCATCTACATCTCTTGTTAGAGGCATTTGTTTACAACTCTCCACATATGACCTCCCTATTCCCCACCCCTCCTTAAAAAAAAGCTTTCCCGTCAAACTACCTTAAACTTGATTTATGTTACATTTATAGTGTGCCTTAAAACTACCATGTATATCAACATCTAAATATTGTATAGGTGTATCATACAATTATAGACTCCAATCAATAAAAAAGAATATGCTAAGTTAGACCATTCAAGTAATAATGGCATGTGATAGTATTTTCCAACCAATAAAATAGAAAATATAGAAAAGTAAAGATGTTTATGAAAGGGGTAAAAATGACTTAGTAACTGATAAGACTTCCTAGAAATCCCATACTTATAACTAATTAGGAGGTTCATTACATGTATCTAAACAAAGTATAAACTGAAAGGTTAAAATGTGCATGCGCTTGGGCCGTTCAACCATCTCAAATATAAGACTTCTTAATTAGGGGTTATATGTGCTTAGCCTTTCACAATGGGACATTTCTGCCTATTTTCCTGCATATTCTATTTGAAATCAAATTCTACATAGACATTTCTGCCTACGTTTAAGCCTACATAACATTCGATAAATACTTTGAGTAGGGACTTGTGAATTAGTAAAGCAGTGCCAATACTTCCCTCCATCTGCTAGATTGTTTTTGAAGCCCTTACAATTTACAATTAGGGGAAATATGTGCATAAACTTTTACAAAATAATGGGCGAGAATGAGAAATCACTTTATAAAAATCTAGGAGACACAAGAGTAAAACAGTAAGCAGGAGTTCATCTAAATCCTAATAACGAAAAGCAATATTTTTTAAAAAATGTCTTCCAATTTAGCTCGCTTTTTTCTCCTTTTTTATGGTCCTGAAATCACATGGTTGTCACATAAACTCTTATTATAGCTTCAATCACCTCGTCTTATATGCCAAAATGTTCAGGATACGTTCCTCCTACCGTCTCAAGTCAAAATATTCGACTAATCCGAATTTTATAGATGTTCCTAAACGCACCATGGTACCAATGCATTCACACTTAATTTGAGTACATGCACAACTGCAAATAGTTGTGTTCGAAAAGAGATAAGATAACGAATTTCCATGTTCGTACCTTGGATGCCCTGATTTTATTTTAGACCAGCGTGCATGTAATGGCAGTCACGTGGTGTTCATTCAAGATGATGATCAACATGCTAATAGACTCATCACTCGTTCATAATCATGTCATCTGTATACATAATCAGTAATAAAATCGACCCAGAAATGATTTGAGCAATATGACAATTATGATAATGCTTTTGAAAGAGCAGCTTTTGCCAGAACCTAACTTGAAAGACATGTGCAACATAAGAGGGACAAAGTAGTTACTATAATTTCAAGTGCACCAAGTACAGAGATAAAGAAAAACACAATTTACATTGGTCAATAAACAGATTAACACTTATTCATGCATTCTAGGTGACCAAATCTCACCTTGAAAGTGACTCGCATAATAGATATGTGCCCAAGGTCTACTTTTACATCTATAATGGGATTGCTAGGGAGGATCCATTCAGGCAAAAGGCTTGACATGTACAAAGATATGAGCATCAATGCGATCAAAGTTTATATCTTGTCATGTAGTGGCGAATATATGGCTTTTAAGATCTTGGACATGGAGTTGGAATCAGCTCTACGATAAATACGTGTGATAGCAAACTAAAGGGTGAACATAATACATGGACATCAAACTTAGAAATCTCACATCAATAGAGTAACGTAATTCTACACAATTTGTTGAACCAAAAGGCTAGAGAATGAAAGAGGATCCAAAGACATTGAAATTAACCACAGCTCCACAAGATCATTCCTTGGAAGTATAACTTTAATCATAGTAGTTAAAGAGGAACAAAAGAGTTGCAACGCAATACGATAAACAAAAAAAATGTATGCTAAATCCTCAAATGTACACAACAAAGAACAATCTGCCAGTCTTTACTTTAGCATATCCATGAATAAAAAATGATCAAACAAAAAATTCATTAGAAACTGTAAATAACCAACAACACCTTCCGAAGGCGATAATTCTAGAAAATGTCACGCTCCAACATCAAAAATATAACAAAGAGGGAGCTGATGTCATTAGAATCGTACCTAAACAAGCTCAATGTAGGCCATTGGGGCATTGTCCCCTCTCCTTGGCAGAGTTCTAATGATCCTTGTGTATCCTCCATTTCTATCTCCATACATATCTCGCACCTCAAGAAATAAGGCATGAACGATTTGCTTCTCATATATAAGCTCAAGTGCTTGCCTTCTTTTGTGAAGAGTACCCTCTTTAGACAAGGTTATTATACCGTAGAACGATGATGATCAACATGCTAATAGACTAGTCACTCATATATAATCACATCATCTGTATACATAATCAGCAATAAAATCGACCCAAATATGATTTGAAGAACATGACAATTATGACAATGCTTCTATGAGAATTAACCATTAGCAAGCACAAAAAGATCGTGCGCTATCGCAATCATCTTTGTAAGCTAAGTGATCCAAGCCCTTGAAAAGAATCGCTCAAAACATAATAGCCTTTTCACTTTTTCGTATACATTACCAAGTCTCTATATCAAATTCGTAGCTCCTTCCAAATCCCTAACCATCATTACACATAAACCCCCCTCCCCAAGAGGACCCTTCACCATATATTCTCAGTAATTATTGCAAATAACATTATCTCATCACACGAAACCTCGAACAAGAATACCCTAATCAACAAACCAAAGCTACCTGGTGCATAATCACTCCAAAATCTAACCAACATCATCCTCGGAATCACAATGCACTGAAAAACATTAAATAACTCCACCATAAAACTCCAACACTTCTATTGTTCAATACATAAACATCAAATTCATCAACTATCTACTAATTTGTAGATTTTTCTATAAAAGTCACAATGCCTTACACTTATGGAAAAATGAACTTGAAATAACAATAATCATAAAGATTAGAAGAGGGGAAGGTGAGGGTTACCACAAATCTTAATTGGCGCTTGAAGTTCAAGAAGATTAGGTTGGTGCATGAAAGTTTCACGAGAAGCGACACAAAAGTTGTCGGATCTGATCCGTCTCCGATAACTGAACCTTTTTTCGAGGATGAGTAAGTCGAACCTCCAAAAGTCGTCCGATAATATCGTCCAACAATGCTGGGTCCATACCTTGACTTCTTGCTTGCGTCACCGTACCGTTTTCAATTAGACAAATTTAAGCTTCAATTGATAACAATGGCGGAAACCCTAGAAATTTGAAAAGAAAGGAACAATTCAGGAGAGGGGGAGGAAAGAAGGATGACTATTAGGTATGAGACTGTGCAAAAAGTAGGGAGATTAGCAGCCATGGATCGAAAGATTTCCCTCGTCATCATCGGCGTGACATCGAGTATGAGTTGATTCTAAATGTAGAGAAAACAGAGATGTCGTCGGAGAGAAGGAAAATGACGCCATTGGAGAAGAAGAAAGCTTGTTCTTTAATGGACGAGAAAAAGAAAAAAGAGGACAGAGATGAAGAAGACTAAGAAAGTGAGAATGGAGGGGAAAGTAGGACAACAGGAGGCAATGAAGATGGAGAAAATGAAGGGGAACTATCTAGGTTAGGAGGAGGATGAAGATGGAGGGTTCAGAGGAAAACCCAGAGCTGTGTGATGCAACCAACAAAGGCACGAGGGAAAGCAAGGACAGAACAACAATTACAAAAAGTTGCAGGGGTAAAATGGTAAGTCCATTGTTCCTAAGCTATAGTAACACAATTTCTCTCTTTTTAATGGGTATCGAAGAGCTTTTTGGGCTCAATAAGCTAATTAAAACCTATTTTTACCAAACACTAAAAATTAGAGTATTGACTAGTCAAATCTTCTAATATGAGCTTAAACCTCTAATTTTGCCCAAACCTCTCTTTACCAAACAAGACCTAAATGTTTAGACATATTATATTGGTCCATCTAATTTTTTAAGTTAAGATATTAAAAAAGTTCCACAATAGAATAATATGTTCTATATAGTCATATAATTTTATCAATTGATTTTATAGGATATATGTATATGTATATGTATGAATTTTTTCCTTGAATAATGTAAAAGTGGGTTTTAATTCCCAAAATATGCCCAAAAAAATTAAAATTCCCTGCGTACCGTCCACGTAGGACGGCATGCGAGAAACTGTTTTTTTTGTTTTATCCCACGAAAACCGCTACTCAGAGTAGCGGTTTATTTTAAAATAAACCGCTACTGTGAGTAGCGATTTATACACATAAAATGCTATCTCAAGTAGCGGTTTATAAATATAAACCGCTACTCTGAGTAGCGGTTTATATTTTTAAACCGCTTCTCTGAATAGCGGTTTACCTGTGCAAAATATGGTAAGCACGTATCAGTTTCACTTGATTAATGAACCGCTACTTGAAGTAGCGGTTTATACCACCACAACAACAACAACAAATTTTTTTTTTTTTTTTGTAAACCGCTACTTAAAGTAGCGGTTTGACCTAAGTTGAAAAAAAAAATTCTCGGCACTTGTCAACCGCTACTTCAAGTAGCGGTTTTACTTAAGTTGGAAAAAAAAATTTCTCGCGTGTCGTCCTACGTGGAGTGAATATCAACAATCACATAGAGAAATGTATTTTTGAATATCAACATCAATTACTTCAAAGATCAATTTATTTCTCCATTTTTGTGAATTTGTCACTGCCGTACAAAGTTGAATTAATGCATAGATGATAGATATATCAAATTTAAGAACTTGTCACAATACCATTTCTAAAAGGTATTAGCTTTCTTCTCCATTTTATTCTACATATCACAATACCATTTCTAATACAATAGTATTTGATTTTTCTATGTGATTGTTGATTTTGTGCTGTAATTTGGAATTTTAAAGTCCAAGTAAGTATTAGCTATCCAAGTGTAAATTTGGAAAAGAGTTTCTTGAATCTAAGAGAGGCATTGTCTACCTCTACGGCTGTAATAAAGGGGGCGACTACGGTGGATTGGTGGTAACCGGAGCGGAAGTACAGGTGAAGGTTTAGCGAGAGAGATCGGGGGATGAAGAAATTGCGTAGAGAGAGAAATATTTATAAATTTGAAATTCTTGCTCATCCTCAAGAAATTGGGTTTCCTCAATAAATCTATAAATTCGGGCTAAAATCTAAATTTGAAATTCTTGCTCATCCAAACAATGAAATTGACCAAATTTCAGAATTTGAAATGAAATGTTTGTATGCATACAAGCCATAATTGGATTCAATAAAGGGCAGAGGCTATCAATTCAATTAGTTAATTTTTGCATTTTTTGCATGAGCTTTTCATGATAGTTTAGTAGGAGAGAGAGCACTAGTAGAATTTTTGCTTATTGCAGTCTTGAATTTGAGCTACGAGTATCAGAATTGGGAGAAGCTATCTAATCATGCATTCATGCGCTTCCAACTTCAAGGAAAGACGATAATGGGGCACTACATGTTGGTAGTTAGCTTTAATGGAGAGAGATAGAGAGTTTGAAATAGTAGATGGGTAATTTGAAATGACTTGAAAAATTATATCATTGCAAATTCCTTATTTTAAGGGTTTCCTCAATAAATCTATGAGTTCGGGCTAAAATCTAAATTTGAAATTCTTGCTCATCCAAACAATGAAATTGACCAAATTCCAGAATTTGAAATGAAATGTTTGTATGCATTCAAGCCATAATTGGATTCAATAAAGGGCAGAGGCTATCAATTCAATTAGTTAATTTTTGCATTTTTTGCATGAGCTTTTCATGATAGTTTAGTAGGAGAGAGAGCACTAGTAGAATTTTTGCTTATTGCAATCTTGAATTTGAGCTACGAGTATCAGATTGGGAGAAGTATCTAATCATGCATTCATGCGCTTCCAACTTCAAGGAAAGACGATAATGGGCACTACATGTTGGTAGCTAGCTTTAATGGAGAGAGATAGAGAGTTTGAAATAGTAGATGGGTAATTTGAAATGACTTGAAAAATTATATCATTGCAAATTCCTTATTTTAAGGGTTTCCTCAATAAATCTATGAATTCGGGCTAAAATCTAAATTTGAAATTCTTGCTCATCCAAACAATGAAATTGACACAAATTCCAGAATTTGAAATGAAATGTTTGTATGCATACAAGCCATAATTGGATTCAATAAAGGGCAGAGGCTATCAATTACATTAGTTAATTTTTGCATTTTTTGCATGAGCTTTTCATGATAGTTTAGTAAAAGAGAGCACTAGTAGAATTTTTGCTTATTGCAGTCTTGAATTTGAGCTACGAGTATCAGAATTGGGAGAAGCTATCTAATCATGCACAACTTCAAGGAAAGACGATAATGGGGCACTACATGTTGGTAGCTAGCTTTAATGGAGAGAGATAGAGAGTTTGAAATAGTAGATGGGTAATTTGAAATGACTTGAAAAATTATATCATGCAATTCCTTATTTTAAGGGTTTCCTCAATAAATCTATGAATTCGGGCTAAAATCTAAATTTGAAATTCTTGCTCATCCAAACAATGAAATTGACCAAATTCCAGAATTTGAAATGAAATGTTTGTATGCATACAAGCCATAATTGGATTCAATAAAGGGCAGAGGCTATCAATTCAATTAGTTAATTTTTGCATTTTTTGCATGAGCTTTTCATGATAGTTTAGTAGGAGAGAGAGCACTAGTAGAATTTTTGCTTATTGCAGTCTTGAATTTGAGCTACGAGTATCAGAATTGGGAGAAGCTATCTAATCATGCATTCATGCGCTTCCAACTTCAAGGAAAGACGATAATGGGGCACTACATGTTGGTAGCTAGCTTTAATGGAGAGAGATAGAGAGTTTGAAATAGTAGATGGGTAATTTGAAATGACTTGAAAAATTATATCATTGCAAATTCCTTATTTTAAGGGTTTCCTCAATAAATCTATGAATTCGGGCTAAAATCTAAATTTGAAATTCTTGCTCATCCAAACATGAAATTGACCAAATTCCAGAATTTGAAATGAAATGTTTGTATGCATACAAGCCATAATTGGATTCAATAAAGGGCAGAAGGCTATCAATTCAATTAGTTAATTTTTGCATTTTTTGCATGAGCTTTTCATGATAGTTTAGTAGGAGAGAGAGCACTAGTAGAATTTTTGCTTATTGCAGTCTTGAATTTGAGCTACGAGTATCAGAATTGGGAGAAGCTATCTAATCATGCATTCATGCGCTTCCAACTTCAAGGAAAGACGATAATGGGCACTACATGTTGGTAGCTAGCTTTAATGGAGAGAGATAGAGAGTTTGAAATAGTAGATGGGTAATTTGAAATGACTTAAAAATTATATCATTGCAAATTCCTTATTTTAAGGGTTTCCTCAATAAATCTATGAATTCGGGCTAAAATCTAAATTTGAAATTCTTGCTCATCCAAACAATGAAATTGACCAAATTCCAGAATTTGAAATGAAATGTTTGTATGCATACAAGCCATAATTGGATTCAATAAAGGGCAGAGGCTATCAATTCAATTAGTTAATTTTTGCATTTTTTGCATGAGCTTTTCATGATAGTTTAGTAGGAGAGAGGCACTAGTAGAATTTTTGCTTATTGCAGTCTTGAATTTGAGCTACGAGTATCAGAATTGGGAGAAGCTATCTAATCATGCATTCATGCGCTTCCAACTTCAAGGAAAGACGATAATGGGGCACTACATGTTGGTAGCTAGCTTTAATGGAGAGAGATAGAGAGTTTAAATAGTAGATGGGTAATTTGAAATGACTTGAAAAATTATATCATTGCAAATTCCTTATTTTAAGGGTTTCCTCAATAAATCTATGAATTCGGGCTAAAATCTAAATTTGAAATTCTTGCTCATCCAAACAATGAAATTGACCAAATTCCAGAATTTGAAATGAAATGTTTGTATGCATACAAGCCATAATTGGATTCAATAAAGGGCAGAGGCTATCAATTCAATTAGTTAATTTTTGCATTTTTTGCATGAGCTTTTCATGATAGTTTAGTAGGAGAGAAGCACTAGTAGAATTTTTGCTTATTGCAGTCTTGAATTTGAGCTACGAGTATCAGAATTGGGAGAAGCTATCTAATCATGATCCAACTTCAAGGAAAGACGATAATGGGGCACTACATGTTGGTAGCTAGCTTTAATGGAGAGAGATAGAGAGTTTGAAATAGTAGATGGGTAATTTGAAATGACTTGAAAAATTATATCATTGCAAATTCCTTATTTTAAGGGTTTCCTCAATAAATCTATGAATTGGGCTAAAATCTAAATTTGAAATTCTTGCTCATCCAAACAATGAAATTGACCAAATTCCAGAATTTGAAATGAAATGTTTGTATGCATACAAGCCATAATTGGATTCAATAAAGGGCAGAGGCTATCAATTCAATTAGTTAATTTTTTGCATTTTTTGCATGAGCTTTTCATGATAGTTTAGTAGGAGAAGAGAGCACTAGTAGAATTTTTGCTTATTGCAGTCTTGAATTTGAGCTACGAGTATCAGAATTGGGAGAAGCTATCTAATCATGCATTCATGCGCTTCCAACTTCAAGGAAAGACGATAATGGGGCACTACATGTTGGTAGCTAGCTTTAATGGAGAGAGATAGAGAGTTTGAAATAGTAGATGGGTAATTTGAAATGACTTAAAAATTATATCATTGCAAATTCCTTATTTTAAGGGTTTCCTCAATAAATCTATGAATTCGGGCTAAAATCTAAATTTGAAATTCTTGCTCATCCAAACAATGAAATTGACCAAATTCCAGAATTTGAAATGAAATGTTTGTATGCATACAAGCCATAATTGGATTCAATAAAGGGCAGAGGCTATCAATTCAATTAGTTAATTTTTGCATTTTTTGCATGAGCTTTTCATGATAGTTTAGTAGGAGAGAGAGCACTAGTAGAATTTTTGCTTATTGCAGTCTTGAATTTGAGCTACGAGTATCAGAATTGGGAGAAGCTATCTAATCATGCATTCATGCGCTTCCAACTTCAAGGAAAGACGATAATGGGCACTACATGTTGGTAGCTAGCTTTAATGGAGAGAGATAGAGAGTTTGAAATAGTAGATGGGTAATTTGAAATGACTTGAAAAATTATATCATTGCAAATTCCTTATTTTAAGGGTTTCCTCAATAAATCTATGAATTCGGGCTAAAATCTAAATTTGAAATTCTTGCTCACAAACAATGAAATTGACCAAATTCCAGAATTTGAAATGAAATGTTTGTATGCATACAAGCCATAATTGGATTCAATAAAGGGCAGAGGCTATCAATTCAATTAGTTAATTTTTGCATTTTTTGCATGAGCTTTTCATGATAGTTTAGTAGGAGAGAGAGCACTAGTAGAATTTTTGCTTATTGCAGTCTTGAATTTGAGCTACGAGTATCAGAATTGGGAGAAGCTATCTAATCATGCATTCATGCGCTTCCAACTTCAAGGAAAGACGATAATGGGCACTACATGTTGGTAGCTAGCTTTAATGGAGAGAGATAGAGAGTTTGAAATAGTAGATGGGTAATTTGAAATGACTCAAAAATTATATCATTGCAAATTCCTTATTTTAAGGGTTTCCTCAATAAATCTATGAATTCGGGCTAAAATCTAAATTTGAAATTCTTGCTCATCCAAACAATGAAATTGACCAAATTCCAGAATTTGAAATGAAATGTTTGTATGCATACAAGCCATAATTGGATTCAATAAAGGGCAGAGGCTATCAATTCAATTAGTTAATTTTTGCATTTTTTGCATGAGCTTTTCATGATATTTAGTAGGAGAGAGCACTAGTAGAATTTTTGCTTATTGCAGTCTTGAATTTGAGCTACGAGTATCAGAATTGGGAGAAGCTATCTAATCATGCATTCATGCGCTTCCAACTTCAAGGAAAGACGATAATGGGGCACTACATGTTGGTAGCTAGCTTTAATGGAGAGAGATAGAGAGTTTGAAATAGTAGATGGGTAATTTGAAATGACTTGAAAAATTATATCATTGCAAATTCCTTATTTTAAGGGTTTCCTCAATAAATCTATGAATTCGGGCTAAAATCTAAATTTGAAATTCTTGCTCATCCAAACAATGAAATTGACCAAATTCCAGAATTTGAAATGAAATGTTTGTATGCATACAAGCCATAATTGGATTCAATAAAGGCAGAGGCTATCAATTCAATTAGTTAATTTTTTGCATTTTTTGCATGAGCTTTTCATGATAGTTTAGTAGGATAGAGAGCACTAGTAGAATTTTTGCTTATTGCAGTCTTGAATTTGAGCTACGAGTATCAGAATTGGGAGAAGCTATCTAATCATGCATTCATGCGCTTCCAACTTCAAGGAAAGACGATAATGGGCACTACATGTTGGTAGCTAGCTTTAATGGAGAGAGATAGAGAGTTTGAAATAGTAGATGGGTAATTTGAAATGACTTGAAAAATTATATCATTGCAAATTCCTTATTTTAAGGGTTTCCTCAATAAATCTATGAATTCGGGCTAAAATCTAAATTTGAAATTCTTGCTCATCCAAACAATGAAATTGACCAAATTCCAGAATTTGAAATGAAATGTTTGTATGCATACAAGCCATAATTGGATTCAATAAAGGGCAGAGGCTATCAATTCAATTAGTTAATTTTTGCATTTTTTGCATGAGCTTTTCATGATAGTTTAGTAGGAGAGAGAGCACTAGTAGAATTTTTGCTTATTGCAGTCTTGAATTTGAGCTACGAGTATCAGAATTGGGAGAAGCTATCTAATCATGCATTCATGCGCTTCAACTTCAAGGAAAGACGATAATGGGCACTACATGTTGGTAGCTAGCTTTAATGGAGAGAGTAGAGAGTTTGAAATAGTAGATGGGTAATTTGAAATAGACTTAAAAATTAATATCATTGCAAATTCCTTATTTTAAGGGTTTCCTCAATAAATCTATGAATTGGGCTAAAATCTAAATTTGAAAATTCTGCTCATCCAAACAATGAAATTGACCAAATTCCAGAATTTGAAATGAAATGTTTGTATGCATACAAGCCATAATTGGATTCAATAAAGGGCAGAGGCTATCAATTCAATTAGTTAATTTTTGCATTTTTTGCATGAGCTTTTCATGATAGTTTAGTAGGAGAGAGAGCACACGTAGAATTTTTGCTTATTGCAGTCTTGAATTTGAGCTACGAGTATCAGAATTGGGAGAAGCTATCTAATCATGCATTCATGCGCTTCCAACTTCAAGGAAAGACGATAATGGGGCACTACATGTTGGTAGCTAGCTTTAATGGAGAGAGATAGAGAGTTTGAAATAGTAGATGGGTAATTTGAAATGACTTGAAAAATTATATCATTGCAAATTCCTTTTTTAAGGTTTCCTCAATAAATCTATGAATTCGGGCTAAAATCTAAATTTGAAATTCTTGCTCATCCAAACAATGAAATTGACCAAATTCCAGAATTTGAAATGAAATGTTTGTATGCATACAAGCCATAATTGGATTCAATAAAGGGCAGAGGCTATCAATTCAATTAGTTAATTTTTGCATTTTTTGCATGAGCTTTTCATGATAGTTTAGTAGGAAGAGAGCACTAGTAGAATTTTTGCTTATTGAAGTCTTGAATTTGAGCTACGAGTATCAGAATTGGGAGAAGCTATCTAATCATGCATTCATGCGCTTCCAACTTCAAGGAAAGACGATAATGGGGCACTACATGTTGGTAGCTAGCTTTAATGGAGAGAGATAGAGAGTTTGAAATAGTAGATGGGTAATTTGAAATGACTTGAAAAATTATATCATTGCAAATTCCTTATTTTAAGGGTTTCCTCAATAAATCTATGAATTCGGGCTAAAATCTAAATTTGAAATTCTTGCTCATCCAAACAATGAAATTGACCAAATTCCAGAATTTGAAATGAAATGTTTGTATGCATACAAGCCATAATTGGATTCAATAAAGGGCAGAGGCTATCAATTCAATTAGTTAATTTTTGCATTTTTTGCATGAGCTTTTCATGATAGTTTAGTAGGAGAGAGAGCACTAGTAGAATTTTTGCTTATTGCAGTCTTGAATTTGAGCTACGAGTATCAGAATTGGGAGAAGCTATCTAATCATGCATTCATGCGCTTCCAACTTCAAGGAAAGACGATAATGGGGCACTACATGTTGGTAGCTAGCTTTAATGGAGAGAGATAGAGAGTTTGAAATAGTAGATGGGTAATTTGAAATAACTTGAAAAATAATATCATTGCAAATTCCTTATTTTAAGGGTTTCCTCAATAAATCTATGAATTTGGGCTAAAATCTAAATTTGAAATTCTTGCTCATCCAAACAATGAAATTGACCAAATTCCAGAATTTGAAATGAAATGTTTGTATGCATACAAGCCATAATTGGATTCAATAAAGGGCAGAGGCTATCAATTCAATTAGTTAATTTTTGCATTTTTTGCATGAGCTTTTCATGATAGTTTAGTAGGATAGAGAGCACTAGTAGAATTTTTGCTTATTGCAGTCTTGAATTTGAGCTACGAGTATCAGAATTGGGAAAAGCTATCTAATCATGCATTCATGCGCTTCCAACTTCAAGGAAAGACGATAATGGGGCACTACATGTTGGTAGCTAGCTTTAATGGAGAGAGATAGAGAGTTTGAAATAGTAGATGGGTAATTTGAAATGACTTGAAAAATTATATCATTGCAAATTCCTTATTTTAAGGGTTTCCTCAATAAATCTATGAATTGGGCTAAAATCTAAATTTGAAATTCTTGCTCATCCAAACAATGAAATTGACCAAATTCCAGAATTTGAAATGAAATGTTTGTATGCATACAAGCCATAATTGGATTCAATAAAGGGCAGAGGCTATCAATTCAATTAGTTAATTTTTGCATTTTTTGCATGAGCTTTTCATGATAGTTTAGTAGGAAGAGAGCACTAGTAGAATTTTTGCTTATTGCAGTCTTGAATTTGAGCTACGAGTATCAGAATTGGGAAAGCTATCTAATCATGCATTCATGCGCTTCCAACTTCAAGGAAAGACGATAATGGGGCACTACATGTTGGTAGCTAGCTTTAATGGAGAGAGATAGAGAGTTTGAAATAGTAGATGGGTAATTTGAAATGACTTGAAAAATTATATCATTGCAAATTCCTTATTTTAAGGGTTTCCTCAATAAATCTATGAATTCGGGCTAAAATCTAAATTTGAAATTCTTGCTCATCCAAACAATGAAATTGACCAAATTCCAGAATTTGAAATGAAATGTTTGTATGCATACAAGCCATAATTGGATTCAATAAAGGGCAGAGGCTATCAATTCAATTAGTTAATTTTTGCATTTTTTGCATGAGCTTTTCATGATAGTTTAGTAGGAAGAGAGCACTAGTAGAATTTTTGCTTATTGCAGTCTTGAATTTGAGCTACGAGTATCAGAATTGGGAAAGCTATCTAATCATGCATTCATGCGCTTCCAACTTCAAGGAAAGACGATAATGGGGCACTACATGTTGGTAGCTAGCTTTAATGGAGAGAGATAGAGAGTTTGAAATAGTAGATGGGTAATTTGAAATGACTTGAAAAATTATATCATTGCAAATTCCTTATTTTAAGGGTTTCCTCAATAAATCTATGAATTCGGGCTAAAATCTAAATTTGAAATTCTTGCTCATCCAAACAATGAAATTGACCAAATTCCAGAATTTGAAATGAAATGTTTGTATGCATACAAGCCATAATTGGATTCAATAAAGGCAGAGGCTATCAATTCAATTAGTTAATTTTTGCATTTTTTGCATGAGCTTTTCATGATAGTTTAGTAAAAGAGAGAGCACTAGTAGAATTTTTGCTTATTGCAGTCTTGAATTTGAGCTACGAGTATCAGAATTGGGAGAAGCTATCTAATCATGCATTCATGCGCTTCCAACTTCAAGGAAAGACGATAATGGGGCACTACATGTTGGTAGCTAGCTTTAATGGAGAGAGATAGAGAGTTTGAAATAGTAGATGGGTAATTTGAAATGACTTGAAAAATTATATCATTGCAAATTCCTTATTTTAAGGGTTTCCTCAATAAATCTATGAATTGGGCTAAAATCTAAATTTGAAATTCTTGCTCATCCAAACAATGAAATTGACCAAATTCCAGAATTTGAAATGAAATGTTTGTATGCATACAAGCCATAATTGGATTCAATAAAGGGCAGAGGCTATCAATTCAATTAGTTAATTTTTGCATTTTTTGCATGAGCTTTTCATGATAGTTTAGTAGGACAGAGAGCACTAGTAGAATTTTTGCTTATTGCAGTCTTGAATTTGAGCTACGAGTATCAGAATTGGGAAAGCTATCTAATCATGCATTCATGCGCTTCCAACTTCAAGGAAAGACGATAATGGGGAACTACATGTTGGTAGCTAGCTTTAATGGAGAGAGATAGAGAGTTTGAAATAGTAGATGGGTAATTTGAAATGACTTGAAAAATATATCATTGCAAATTCCTTATTTTAAGGGTTTCCTCAATAAATCTATGAATTCGGGCTAAAATCTAAATTTGAAATTCTTGCTCATCCAAACAATGAAATTGACCAAATTCCAGAATTTGAAATGAAATGTTTGTATGCATACAAGCCATAATTGGATTCAATAAAGGGCAGAGGCTATCAATTCAATTAGTTAATTTTTGCATTTTTTGCATGAGCTTTTCATGATAGTTTAGTAGGAAGAGAGCACTAGTAGAATTTTTGCTTATTGCAGTCTTGAATTTGAGCTACGAGTATCAGAATTGGGAGAAGCTATCTAATCATGCATTCATGCGCTTCCAACTTCAAGGAAAGACGATAATGGGGCACTACATGTTGGTAGCTAGCTTTAATGGAGAGAGATAGAGATTTGAAATAGTAGATGGGTAATTTGAAATGACTTGAAAAATTATATCATTGCAAATTCCTTATTTTAATTTCTCAATAAATCTATGAATTCGGGCTAAAATCTAAATTTGAAATTCTTGCTCATCCAAACAATGAAATTGACCAAATTCCAGAATTTGAAATGAAATGTTTGTATGCATACAAGCCATAATTGGATTCAATAAAGGCAGAGGCTATAATTAATTAGTTAATTTTTGCATTTTTTGCATGAGCTTTTCATGATAGTTTAGTAGGAGAGAGAGCACTAGTAGAATTTTTGCTTATTGCAGTCTTGAATTTGAGCTACGAGTATCAGAATTGGGAGAAGCTATCTAATCATGCATTCATGCGCTTCCAACTTCAAGGAAAGACGATAATGGGGCACTACATGTTGGTAGCTAGCTTTAATGGAGAGAGATAGAGAGTTTGAAATAGTAGATGGGTAATTTGAAATGACTTGAAAAATTATATCATTGCAAATTCCTTATTTTAAGGGTTTCCTCAATAAATCTATGAATTGGGCTAAAATCTAAATTTGAAATTCTTGCTCATCCAAACAATGAAATTGACCAAATTCCAGAATTTGAAATGAAATGTTTGTATGCATACAAGCCATAATTGGATTCAATAAAGGGCAGAGGCTATCAATTCAATTAGTTAATTTTTGCATTTTTTGCATGAGCTTTTCATGATAGTTTAGTAGGAGAGAGCACTAGTAGAATTTTTGCTTATTGCAGTCTTGAATTTGAGCTACGAGTATCAGAATTGGGAGAAGCTATCTAATCATGCATTCATGCGCTTCCAACTTCAAGGAAAGACGATAATGGGGAATACTGTTGGTAGCTAGCTTTAATGGAGAGAGATAGAGAGTTTAAATAGTAGATGGGTAATTTGAAATGACTTGAAAAATTATATCATTGCAAATTCCTTATTTTAAGGGTTTCCTCATAAATCTATGAATTGGGCTAAAATCTAAATTTGAAATTCTTGCTCATCCAAACAATGAAATTGACCAAATTCCAGAATTTGAAATGAAATGTTTGTATGCATACAAGCCATAATTGGATTCAATAAAGGGCAGAGGCTATCAATTCAATTAGTTAATTTTTTGCATTTTTTGCATGAGCTTTTCATGATAGTTTAGTAGGAGAGAGAGCACTAGTAGAATTTTTGCTTATTGCAGTCTTGAATTTGAGCTACGAGTATCAGAATTGGGAGAAGCTATCTAATCATGCATTCATGCGCTTCCAACTTCAAGGAAAGACGATAATGGGGCACTACATGTTGGTAGCTAGCTTTAATGGAGAGAGATAGAGAGTTTGAAATAGTAGATGGGTAATTTGAAATGACTTGAAAAATTATATCATTGCAAATTCCTTATTTTAAGGGTTTCCTCAATAAATCTATGAATTCGGGCTAAAATCTAAATTTGAAATTCTTGCTCATCCAAACAATGAAATTGACCAAATTCCAGAATTTGAAATGAAATGTTTGTATGCATACAAGCCATAATTGGATTCAATAAAGGGCAGAGGCTATCAATTCAATTAGTTAATTTTTTGCATTTTTTGCATGAGCTTTTCATGATAGTTTAGTAGGATAGAGAGCACTAGTAGAATTTTTGCTTATTGCAGTCTTGAATTTGAGCTACGAGTATCAGAATTGGGAGAAGCTATCTAATCATGCATTCATGCGCTTCCAACTTCAAGGAAAGACGATAATGGGGCACTACATGTTGGTAGCTAGCTTTAATGGAGAGAGATAGAGATTTGAAATAGTAGATGGGTAATTTGAAATGACTTGAAAAATTATATCATTGCAAATTCCTATTTTAAGGGTTTCCTCAATAAATCTATGAATTCGGGCTAAAATTAAATTTGAAATTCTTGCTCATCCAAACAATGAAATTGAATTCCAAATTCCAGAATTTGAAATGAAATGTTTGTATGCATACAAGCCATAATTGGATTCAATAAAGGCAGAGGCTATCAATTAATTAGTTAATTTTTGCATTTTTTGCATGAGCTTTTCATGATAGTTTAGTAGAGAAGAGAGCACTAGTAGAATTTTTGCTTATTGCAGTCTTGAATTTGAGCACGAGTATCAGAATTGGGAAAGCTATCTAATCATGCATTCATGCGCTTCCAACTTCAAGGAAAGACGATAATGGGGCACTACATGTTGGTAGCTAGCTTTAATGGAGAGAGATAGAGAGTTTAAATAGTAGATGGTAATTTGAAATGACTTGAAATAATTATATCATTGCAAATTCCTTATTTTAAGGGTTTCCTCAATAAATCTATGAATTCGGGCTAAAATCTAAATTTGAAATTCTTGCTCATCCAAACAATGAAATTGACCAAATATCAGAATTTGAAATGAAATGTTTGTATGCATACAACATAATTGGATTCAATAAAGGGCAGAGGCTATCAATTCAATTAGTTAATTTTTGCATTTTTTGCATTGAGCTTTTCATGATAGTTTAGTAGGAGAGAGAGCACTAGTTAGAATTTTTGCTTATTGCAGTCTTGAATTTGAGCTACGAGTATCAGAATGTAGAAAGCTAATCATCCATTCATCGCTTCCAACTTCAAGGAAAGACGATAATGGGGCATAATGTTGGTAGCTAGCTTTAATGGAGAGAGATAAGAGTTTGAAATAGTAGATGGGTAATTTGAAATGACTTGAAAAATTATATCATTGCAAATTCCTTATTTTAAGGGTTTCCTCAATAAATCTATGAATTGGGCTAAAATCTAAATTTGAATTTTGCTCATCCAAACAATAAATTGACCAAATTCAGAATTTGAAATAAATTTTTGTATGCATACAAGCCATAATTGTAGTTGCATATAAGGGCAGAGGCTTTATCAATTAATTAGTTATATTTTTTGCATTTTTTGCATGAGCTTTTCATGATAGTTTAGTAGGAGAGAGAGCACTAGTAGAATTTTTGCTTATTGCAGTCTTGAATTTGAGCTACGAGTATCAGAATTGGGAGAAGCTATCTAATCATGCATTCATGCGCTTCCAACTTCAAGGAAAGACGATAATGGGCACTACATGTTGGTAGCTGCTTTAATGGAGAGAGATAGAGAGTTTGAAATAGTAGATGGGTAATTTGAAATGACTTGAAAAATTATATCATTGCAAATTCCTTATTTTAAGGGTTTCCTCAATAAATCTATGAATTCGGGCTAAAATCTAAATTTGAAATTCTTGCTCATCCAAACAATGAAATTGACCAAATTCCAGAATTTGAAATGAAATGTTTATATGCATACAAGCCATGATTGGATTCAATAAAGGGCAGAGGCTATCAATTCAATTAGTTAATTTTCGCATTTTTTGCATGAGCTTTTCATGATAGTTTAGTAGGACAGAGAGCACTAGTAGAATTTTTGCTTATTGAAGTCTTGAATTTGAGCTACGAGTATCAGAATTGGGAGAAGCTATCTAATCATGCATTCATGCGCTTCCAACTTTAAGGAAAGACGATAATGGGACACTACATGTTGGTAGCTAGGTTTAATGGAGAGAGATAGAGAGTTTGAAATAGTAGATGGGTAATTTGAAATGACTTGAAAAATTATATCATTGCAAATTCCTTATTTTAAGGGTTTCCTCAATAAATCTATGAATTCGGGCTAAAATCTAAATTTGAAATTCTTGCTCATCCAAACAATGAAATTGACCAAATTCCAGAATTTGAAATGAAATGTTTGTATGCATAGAAGCCATAATTGGATTCAATAAAGGGCAGAGGCTATCAATTCAATTAGTTAATTTTTGCATTTTTTGCATGAGCTTTTCATGATAGTTTAGTAGGAGAGAGAGCACTAGTAGAATTTTTGCTTATTGCAGTCTTGAATTTGAGCTACGAGTATCAGAATTGGGAGAAGCTATCTAATCATGCATTCATGCGCTTCCAACGTCAAGGAAAGACGATAATGGGGCACTACATGTTGGTAGCTTCGGAAACGGGAACTTAAGAGGAGTCTCCACTAATCATACTATATAGGGTGACTTCAACATTTACTTATTATTTAATTGGGCAAATGATAGGTCTTCTCAATTGCATTGTTATTTTTAGCTTATAAGGACTATATCTCTTTAGATTGGAATTGTGCTACGATTTGGTTGTCTCATAACGGGCTCTATATTGTGTTTTGAGAGCCTTATGGCCGTCATATGTCATCTTTTAAGCTTGATTTGGGCTTTGTTAGCTATCATGTTCTTAATTGTTGATTATAATTGATTAATTATTTAATTTGGTGCTTTTAATTTGTTAACTTTATTATTCATGTACTTCATTGTTATTATATTGTTGCATTATGAAGATCTTTATTTTTTACATAACTGTGTAAATAATGTTTCTTATAAATTATTACTAGATGTAATTATGAAACTAGTTATTAGGCCCGGGCTATGCCCCGGGTAAGAAGAAATTTCATTTATTAATATAATACTTTATGATAATAACAATAAACACAACTTAGCCTAGTGGTTAAGACTTTAGTATATGTACTTGAGGTCTCGTGATCGAATCCTATACTACACAATTTCAAAAAAAATTTATTGTACATAGATTACATGAACTAAAACTCCCTAGGGGTAGTACTGTAGTGGTCAACACTACTCTTCAAATGGTATCATGCATACATAATTAATTTTAATGAACATGCAAATTTATTTATTTTTAAGGATGCAAGGGATATGTTTAATAACATTAACTTTGGAAACATGGATCACCAAGAGAAGTTAGATGTGATGGTGATTCTTTGAAAACCCTTACATAAGGTCAGGGGTTCGAGCCCAAGCTTCAACATATTTATTTTTAAACTAATGACCACTTGACTTTGTTGGTTAACAGACACGTGGCGAAATTCTGGTGGCAGGAGGAGGGTGCCACGTGGCGCATCGACGTTGTTACGCACGTCTTTTAATATATTAGTATAGATAGATTGATTAAATTTGATAATAACTTCGCACACATAGCAAGTACATTGGCAAATACTACTTAATTATAATTATTACTAAATATAATTTGGTGTTCTCTTATAATTATTACTAGATATAATTATACAATTAATTAAATTTTCTATATGTTTTCGCACGTATCAGGTGCATATGAGTCTAGTTATAGTAATTGAATGTTGGTGACTACTTTTTAGAGAAAGTACAATAGACATAAATCTAAATTGATCCAAGAGAGAATTATGCAATCGAGAAAAACTTCGTCTTTGACACAATTGAAAATAAAAATATTGACCTTAAGAGCATCCTTATTCATGATTGAGAATAAAGATCAAGTTGATGATTGTGAGGTGAATGAGAGTGATTGGGAAAAAAATGGGTTGATGCGAGTGAAATGATGAATAAGATTGTAGGATGAGAGATGCCAGATGTCACATTTTCATTGGATTTTAAAATATGATAATTGTTATAAAATTTGTAGCGGTTTTATTTTAGAAAATACAAAGTGAAAAAAAATTAAAAAAAATACCAACAGCTCTATAACGAGCTCTATAAATAGAGATCCATTTTGCTATATTTTGGATAAAAAAAAATTTCAGTTATTTACTGATTTTCTCTAATTTTGCTTATTTCATATGAAATATCTTTCATTTTTCATTTCAAAAAAATAAAAATTAAAGAGTAAGAGAGAGAAATGTAGTTGGATAGGTCAAAAAGTAAGAGATAAAGAGGAAAAATTAGTTGGGATGAATTTTTTTTTGTTCATGGTTAAAAGGATATGTGGGAAAAGATTGTGAGATGTTATTTTTTAGAGAGAGAAAGTTAGAAAGCGAATGGGATGATCTTTGTTTAAGATCATGAATAATGGTGCTCTAAAGAATTTTGTCTCAATTTCGTACTATGTGAGTTTTGTTACAATGAACGGGGCCAACTCAACATGTAAGAGATCCAACCATATTTCTCAGTTTTGAGACAAACTCTCATCGAGGCCTATACCAGTTGTAAAAATAGAAGATAACTTTTTCCAATCCAAACCCTAGTCTACTTGTTTTCTGTTAGGTTCGGATTGGATCAACTTTTACCAAAGTTAGCTGAATTTAAAAAATAAATATTAATTATTCATGATAATTAATTATATTTAATAAATATTTTAAAATATATTATGAAAATCTGAAATTTATTCCTTAAGATAATTGATTTCAGAATCCAAAATATAGCAATTAATCAAGGGTAAACAAAATCTTTTAATTTCATATAACAAACAAAATCCGTCAGATCTGCGGTTGCACAATGCGCAACCGGATGCGTCAAGCGCACAAGGACGCGCACGCATAACATCGAGTTAGTCAATGAAACACAAAAACAAAAAAGCACCCACGTTGACGCAAGAAGCCTGCGCCAAACACAAGTGGTGTGCGTGGGGTGCACGTTCCATCCGCCAAGTGCACTATTGTTTTTATCTCTTACGCACGATTTTCGGAATTACTGTCTTATAAATAGCTTCATTTTCTATACAATTTTGATACGCTCAGATACTTTCTTACGAACTTTTGCTACGCTTCCAACTGGGCGCACGTTCCATGCGCCAAGTGCACTACTGTTTTTATCTCTTACGCACGATTTCCGGAATTACTGTCTTATAAATAGCTTCGTTTTCTATACAATTTTGATACGCTCAAATACTTTCTTACGAACTTTTGCTACGCTTCCAACTACAAAAACATTCTCAAACATATAATCAGTCACTTTTAATTTCCATTAAATCTCCATTTAAGCTTCAAAATTGCTCATCCTGATGATTGTTATTCAATACACATGCGACAAAGGTTAATTTATGAGGGTCAATTTCAATTTATTTCTTGTTACATTAACAATCTACTTTACATGATGTAGTTCTTAAAGAAATTCATGCTTCTTGTATATTCTACGTCTCTAATCTTCCTTTTTTATATTTTTATACATTATATTATTCACATGCATGCCAACATGTTTATTGCTTTCATCATCATTCACGTGCTTATCTGCTAATCAATACCTAAATAAATGTTCTAACGCTTAATAAAATAATTTGGACAATTGATTTAGGATCCTAGTAATCTTAATTACATAAATAACATATCATCAAAATTAGTCTTCCATGTATTTAATGAATTGATACAAATTAATTTTTTTAGGAAAATTGGGTTATAATAATCCCACCTTTTATCGGTCTCCAACTAATAGTCCCACCTTTTATTAATTTAAAAATAATCCCACCTTTTGTTGTCATTTGCAATTAGTGGTCCCTAATCAATTTTAACCTACAATAATAGGTTGTAACAGGTAAAATTCCCCTTGAAAGGTTTGACTTAGTTTTCAATGGTTGACCCTTATTAAACACCATGTTACTGACTAATTATTCTCCCTTTTTATTACTACGTTAATTTTTTTTTTCTTTCTCTTAGTGATTCATCTCCTTCCTTTAAACTTTTTCTAACTCTCTTTTTTTTTCGAATCAATTGCTTCAAAAGTTCTGGAGCACTAATGGACAACTTACTATTGCTTGGTAATGGAATTTGCTATTGCTTATATGATCACATGTTAAAACATGTTTAACAGCTACATATTTTGTAATATTCATGCTACATTACGCCATAATTTTAACCATAATTTATCATACAATTGAGTTTCTAAATTATTGTAACATTAATAAATCCCAAACTACAAACATAAATATGTTGATGAGGATAACAACTAATGCAAAACCTACGTCCAAAAAAATAGGAGCACAAGTGCAGTAGAATTAGACATCAATCATCCTTGGTCATTAGTCACCATCCTAGGTCCATTACTACCAGGTACCTGCAACAAAGATGAAGATTGACATTAGAAACATGATTTTTTAAATTATACTTCATATTATAAGTAACAACAGCACACCAAAAATAACTTACATTTGTGTAGGTAATCCCATTATTGGCAACCAACACTCCTTGCCCTTGAGGTACTTGTGTGCTTCCTCTTCCTCTTCCCCTTCCTCTTCCACCACTTCCCCTTGTACCAACACTAACACCCCTTTCCCTTCCTCCAGCTTCCCTTCCCCTTGTACCTTTGCCCCTCCCTCTTCCTGCAAGTATTACTCTACCTCCTCTTCCTAATCGACTAGGCTCGGCTGTTGTATGATGATTTGGTGGGGGCACAGTTGGTCTTGGTTGTGTAGGTTTGCCATCTGCCCTTGGTCTCCCCTTAGGCCTTTTTGGTTGTGGTTCTTGAACTTGTGCCGTGTTTTTATCAGGGCACCTTCTTTTATTGTGTCCTTTAGCATTACAAATAGAGCAAGTCATCTCCATACCATGTTTAGTCAGTTTGCTTGGTTTTTTTGGATTCTCAAATGGATCTTTCCTTCTATTTTTTCTTGGTCTGCCCGGACCAACTTTTACTGGTGGAGGGTCTACTTGAACATTACTACTTGGCCAGTGTCTCTCACCATCAAGTGGCTGAATTGCATTGGCATAAGCTTTGAGATACACTTCCTTCTTGTACCATTCACTTACAAAATCTTCAGGTTTCTTGTGGCAGAAAAAGATTGCCGCCACAGCATGACAACATGGTATACCAGTACTATCCCATTTCTTACATGTGCATGTTTGTTGTTCCAAGTTCACAGTTAAACTGTCTAAGTAATGGTTCACTTGGAACAAGATGTTTGTTGATGGAATGACATCACATTTTGCAGCTTCATCTTTTTCTTTCTCAAGTTTAAGCTGAATTCTAGGACAAACATTTGAGGTCCACTTGTTTGCTTCTTGTCTCTTCACGACAAGTCTTTGCATCAATGATGCCCTTATGTCTTCTAACATGTAGATGAGGTGCTTAGTTCTTGCATTGATGATGTAATTGTTGAAGGTTTCGACCATGTTAGATGTAATCACATCAGCCTTGCTTGTAGTCTTCATGTGTGACCTACAAAACACTTTTGGGTTGTATCCTTTGAAGGCAATGGCAGCATCAGGGAACTCCTTATCAAGCTCAGCTAGTGCATCATCGTAATCAGCTGAATTATATGACTTTGCAATCGTCCAAAACTTTAGCTTCATGTCATCCCCTCTAAAACACCTATGCCACAAGGCAAAGATGTGCCTTGCACAATGTCTATGTTCAGCATCAGGGAGGACAGATGCAACATTTGTTAAAATAGCCTGTGTTAATCGAGAAACAAAGTCAACACAAGCTAAGTATTCACTAATTAATAATAACCAATGAAAAGAGCATGTAAGTGTATACCTGATTCTCATCTGATACAATGACTAAGTTAGCTCCTTGACCCAAATCTAGACTCCTCTGCAAATGTGTCAAAAACCATCCCCAAGATTCATTATTTTCACCCTCCACCACTGCCCATGCTATGGGATACATTTGATCATTCCCATCTCTTCCCACTACAGACATTAGTTGACCTCCAAGAAAAGTTTTCAAAAAACAAGCATCTATGCATATGATTTTCCTACAACCTTGTTTCCAACCCTTTTGCAAACCCTCGAAACAAACAAATAGTCTCTGGAAAACTTTAGTACCATTTTTAGCAGTGTGTACAAGTTCAATAACACTTCCTGGACTAGAGTTTTTTAGAGCTTGTATGTATTTGCCAACCTTCAAATAATGTTCCTTCATTGAACCATGAAGCTTTCTATGAGCTAGGTACTTGACTCTGTAAGCAAAGTCTCTTTTAACAATAGCTTTGAATCCAAGCCTTATTGTCTCACATATCTCTTTGGTAGGCCAATGAGGTCTAGCTTTAAAAATCTCTAAAAACTGATCTGCCAACCAACTAGCCTTCATTTGCCTATTCTTCTCCATATTTCTTAAGCAAGTGTGTTCATCAATAACTGTTTTCACAACAAACAAAGCTCTCCTTGAATCCCAAGAAAAATATAATCTGAAAGGGCATCCATCAACACATCTTACACCAAGCCTTTGTTGTCTTTTTTTGTTACTGACATTAAAAGCTATGTTCCTTCCTTGAAGTATACCATACTTAGCCACTGCATTCTTCACATCAGCTTTCGTACCAAATCTTTGTCCTACCTTCCATTGAAACACAGAAAAGTCTGTGTCTTTCCCAACAATCAAGCTTCTTTTAGTTCTCCTATCCTCTACAGTATCCTCATCACCGCTTTCAGGAGGGGTGTGTATGTCCTGGTCAGAGTCTTCATAATCACTAAATGGCTCAATATTGTCGTTGTATTTCTTTGCAAAAACTTTAGAAGATTGACCTAGTTGTTGTAAGTCATTCCTCCCTTGAAGAGCCTCTTGTTGTAGCCTTTTTGATAACTCCAACAACTTGGTCTTGCATCCCCTCACTCTTTCCCTTGATGCCTTGCACTCATCATCACTAGTATCAACATCTGTTGCAACAGGCTCTTCAAGGTCTACTTGTTGTTCTTCTTCATTTTCCCATTCTTCCTCATATTCATCATCAACTCCAGCATAACCCAAGCCTTCTACTTCCTCATCAGAGCCTTCTGGATGATACTCTGGGTCACTCTCATCATCTGAACAAGCCCAAAAAGAATAAGTTTGTTGAGATAAGGCTTGAGGTTTAACCCCTATGTCTGTGGTGGTGGCTGGGATTCTATTTGGAGGTTGTGTTTCACAGTTTTGTAATGAATAGGTGTCATGTAGTTGATTCTTGTTGGAAAGTTTGTTCCTTGGGGCCTTTTTAGGTGTCATTTTTGGGGGCCTGTTGGACCCAATTGTATGTGGGCCTGGTTGGTGTGTATCAATTGTGGTAGGCAATATAAGAGACTCTGGTGGATCCCCACCATGAAACACATATATGTCTATAGTGCTAAATTGTGATACTATTTCAGCCATGATCCTTACCTCTTCATCAGTATACACCTTTCTCAAACCTTTCTCCAAACTCAAATCAGGAATCAAGTAATAAATACACTCTACCTTCTCATAATTACCACATTTTTCAACCAATTCCTTCAACCAAAACCCACACAATTGGTCTGCATCAATCTGAAAAGTTGTAATGTCCCCTCCAAAATATACTAAACCAGTGTTCATCTTCCTAAATACCCCCCATGAAAATACTTCAAAGTAACACCTTCCATTGCACATTCATAACAAGTATATTCACTACAACCACAAAAATAATAATAATAACAACAATTAATAACAAAAACAGTAACAACACATACAAACAAGTTCAGAAAAAGTGGGGAACAAATTCACAAATAAGACACCAACATGACTGCAATCAACCACATATCCACAATAAAATCTAAGTTTAGTTAAGCAATACGATTTTATTCCATAATTCGATGAATCATATACACGAATTTGAAAAAAATATTGGCAATTGAAAATCCCCAATTTGATTCCAATTCTCATCACTGTATGTAAATACGAAAAACAAGAAAAAAAAAATTAAATGAAAAAAAACCAAACCAATATACAGAGCATTAGGAAAAGCCATCCACAAAATTTGATATTAAAAAATGGAGGACAAGTACCTTTGGAATAGCCCCACTGTTGAAGCTTCTTTGAATGAGAAGTTAGCAGTAGTAGTACACCGTAATATTGTTTTTGGAGAAGTAATATATTTTAGCTTAGTATTTAGTATTATTTTTGGGAGGTAAATGATAGTCAACCTGGACAATAGGTTGCAAGTTAAAGGGACTATTAATTGCAGATGACAATAAAAAGTGGGATTATTTTTAAATTAATAAAAGGTGGGACTATTAGTTGGAGACCGATAAAAGGTGGGATTATTATAACCCATTTTTCCATTTTTTAGAATGTTCAAACATATTATTTGCATAAAGCTCGACGATTAATCGTATCAAGTAGAAGCCAACAATGGGAGTAGGGTGTGCACGGGTTCATGACCGGACCGAGCCAGAAGCAATTGGGCCGGCAGATCAGAATTTGAGAATTTTTTGGACCGGGACTGGTCCGGTCCGGTCCGATTTTGGACTAGTTGGATCGAAATCTATATATATATTTTTTTTAAAAAGATCTTTTTATTTGATATAAAGATATTTATAAATTATATACATTAAAATTTAATAATATTAATAGCAATAATCTTAAAGGTAATAAATTATAGGTTTTTAACTTTCTACATTTTAAACTTTTTCTAACATATAAACTCTTTTTTTACTAAAAAAAAAATCAGAAAATTTGATCCACGGTCCAGACCATAATTTTCTAGGTTTGTACTGGACCGAACCAAAATTAGGATTTTATGTGGATTGAGGACAGAACTGGAATCTTCTGAATGGTCCAGTCCGGTCCAAATTATGGTCTGATTCGGTCCAAATTACGGCCCGACCCTGCTCTTTACACATCTCTAAAAAACAGAATGTGATTTCTGATTATATCCGTACTATCACACCCAGACTCTATGTTTGGTTCATCGACGAATTATGAAGTATTCATAACGGAAAAATTTGTATTGGATAAGTCCTAAGTTGTCTATATGGTTTTTCAATATCCAGTTAGGTTTATGATTCTAGCTTTAAAGACTTATTGACAACTTATTTTTCAAAACAAATTTCGAAATAAAAACCTTTACAATGAGGTAGTCAAATCCGCGCTCATCCCGCTTAGGAAATAAAAACATGCCTATATTTTGGCAATTTCATTGGGGAGGATTCAATTTAGTTTTTGATGAGTAGGTGAAACTCGAAAAAAGCGAATTCATACTTATTTTATGCCTTTAAATAACATTAAAGTTTTGTATATGCATGAGTTTTCTTCAAGGCTACTATAAAATTATTGTCTTTCCCTCATTATCGCATGTTTATGCGTGAGGCTACCCCCATGGGGTTAGTGCTTTGTCCATCCGACAAGCTTCCTAAGAAATAGTGTTGGGTCTTAGTAATAGGCAAACCCACACAACCATGGCATTGCTCCTTTGAACCTGACTTGAAACTAAAGAGTGTTTTACACATCGCCATCTTTTTAAGCAAAGATACGAAAGCATGTGATCAATCTCTGGACACTTTTAAGCCTAACCTAAGTCTAACCATAGTATTAAAAATAGATCTCGACTTTAGATTGGAAGTGCATACTATTTCTTGCCTATTTGACATCATTCATTGTTTGTTTGTTATGTTTAACATGATTCTCCCATTGCTTTCCTCTCGAATTAAGCTAGAAAACATTGAAAAACCACCAATAAACCGTCGAAACGGAAATTATAGGTTTAGGGCAAAATGAGAGGTTTGAACTCATATTAGAGGATTTGACTAGTCAATATTCTAATTTGAGTGTTTGGTAAAGAGATATTTCAATTAGCTTATTGAGTCCAAAAAAACTCTTTTGAAAAAGGTGGGGTAAGGAACTTTTAAGCCTTAGAAGTTTAGAAATTAGTGGATCAATTACATTTATGTCTTAAAATAGATGAAAATTACATTGATAAATAATAAAAAGTACAACATACTATGCACATGTCTGTATTGATCATTTTACACAATTGTATACTTATCAAACACCATCACTAAGGGCCTGTTCTCCCCAACTTATTTTCAATTCAGTTCAGCTCCCATCAGTTCAGTTCAGTTTAATTCAGCTCCAATCAGTTCAGTTCAGCTCCATTCTTTTATAACCATTTTGTTAAATATTATTATTATTATGTTGGTATAATTTATTTTACTAATTACTCTTATTATTATTATTATTATTATTATTATTATTATTATTATTATTATTATTATCATCATCATCATCATCATTATTATTACTATTTAAATATATATCATTACTATTAAGTATTATTATTATTGTTGTTGTTTCTATATATTATTTTGTTTATTATAGCTTTACTCATTATTATTAGGAGGAACATGGTTTAGGTCAAAGCACAAATAAACCCACTTTTTTTTATCCCATAAACCAATCAAATCGCGTCAAGACGGTATATGATGTAATTTTCGCGATCCAACCCAATCATTATTTTTATTACTAAATATTTTTATATTATTAAATTTAATTACTGAAATAATAATATTAATTTACTTCTTAGATATTATTGTTATTATATATCATCATCAAGTATTAATATATTAATATAAATAATATAAAATAATAATTATTAATTATCATTATTATCATTAATTATTATATTATTAATTTATGATTATTAATATTATTTATTTATAACTATCATTTAAAAATATCCAAAATACTATTATTATTACTTATCATTATAATTATTATTTAATATTCATATTACTATTGTTTAAATATTATTTATATATTTATTACATTCAATTTAATTCAATTCAATTCACTTCAATTCAATTCAGTTCAATTCAGTTCAGTTCAGTTCAGTTCAGCTCCAATAAGTTCAGTTCAGTTCCGTTCAGCTCCAATAAGTTTAGTTCAGTTTAGTTCAGTTTAGTTCAGTTTAGTTCAGCTGTTTTATGCCGAAGAGAACAGACCCTTAATCAACCATTTACCAAACTAAAAAGCTAGAAGCCAAAAGCCAAGCAAAAAGCCATTTACCAAACACCCCTAAACACTTAATACAAACAACTAATCAACAATCAGCTAATACAATCCACTAACACCTAATAACTATTCGTTAATTGTCAAAGAGGACCTATATCTCTATTTCAAATCATGCAGCAAGTATTTCTGAAATTACTGAAATTATAGAACGCAACTACGCAAGTACACAACACAAAATCCATTCATTCATACATTTACAGAGTCCAGTCCCAACACTCGAATCTCTTCTTGTCTACCTTCCCGGCTTTTCCGCCGCCTTTAATTTACAGTTTCAATCCCCTTACTCTCTCTCTCTCGCAATGGTTCATCAATGGCGAGTACTCAACCTCATCAATGGAAGATGACATGTTCATCCAAAACCCTAAAATTTTGGGCTTTTTCCATCGACAATTCCTTCTTCCATTGCTGCTAACCTCATGCCGAACGACGTCGTTCCGAAGTCGGCTGCTCCCTCTCCGATTCTCGATCGTTTCCGTATCCTTCTCAAGGAGAGAGAATCTGAGTTTAGGGTTTCCGATATCGACGACGTCGTTTCGGTTCCACCGCCGACAACTGAGGAGATTGTGAGATTTTACGAGGATGTTTTGTCGGAATTAACGTTTAATTCGAAGCCGATAATCACTGATCTTACTGTTATTGCTGGTGAGCAGAGAGAGCATGCCGAGGGTATTGCTGACGCTGTTTGTGCTAGGGTTTTAGAGGTACCGCTCTCCATATTCAAATCGGAAGTTTTCTAGGGTTTCGGGATTTTGGGGAAAAAGTGTAATTTGTACTGTGTAATCATATTCAGATGAGTTTTCAGTTTAATTTTTGCTGTTAATGATTGCTTTTGTACATTGTAATCAAGTTTACTAGTGCATAAGGAATTGGTTTAGTGAGATTTTGGACTTCATCTCTCTGCTCTTTTGCTTATTTCAGTTGTTATTATTGTTTGTGGCTTTATGGTTTTGTAATGCTATGTACTCAATAGAAGGTAGTATATTATGGCGAGTTTTGAGCTCGTGAGCTTTAATTTTGTGGTGTTAAATGGCTGGTTATGCATATCTATGCAGGTTCCAGTAGATCAAAAGTTGCCTGCTTTGTATTTATTGGACAGCATTGTCAAGAATATTGGACGCGAATATGCTAGGCACGTTGCACCTCGTTTGCCGGAGGTGAGCAATGTTTTGGTTCCTGACTTGCTATTGGGGGTGTACATTCAGTCCTCATATGGGGTTTTACACCCAAAGCTTTGTTTCACCATTAGTACCTATCTTGGAATATTGGAATTTCAGGTGTTCTTGTGTGTACTTGGGTTTCATAAAAAAGTTAATTTATGCCTTTATGGAAAAACTTCCAGCCGTGTCATGATCATTCATGGTTGATGAGTCCTTTCACTTCTCACTACAATTGGTATTCAATGCCTCCAAATTCATTAGGTAACCATGTATTGTGAGAGGTGGATCACTGGAGACTATTGGACCGTGACCATGTAATCAATTTTCGATATTTTGGTGTGCTCATAAATATTTCGGTGTGGTAAAAAGGATGCAAACTTTGTGAAAAAGTTTTCCAACTATGAATGTTTCACACTTCCGATGGATGGCTACTTTTAGTTGAGTTCATGTAACATAGAGCTTAAACGTTGAATATCCGCTTGGGGTGTGTCATTAATACAATTTTTTTGCTCTTTTAAAGGTATTTTGTGAAGCTTACAGACAAGTACCACCAAATGTGTATCCTTCATTGCGCCACCTGTTTGGAACCTGGTCAACTGTCTTCCCATCACCGGTTCTTCGTAAGATTGAGGATGAATTGCAGTTCTCTCCAAGGGTAAACCAACCATCATCCAACATAGCCAGTATGAGGGCTTCTGAATCCCCTCGACCCTCTCATGGCATACATGTCAATCCCAAATACTTGGAAGCAAGACGACAATTTGAGAATCCATCAATTAATAATGTAAGTGTCAAGTTAACATCCATCCATTTTCCCTTTGTTGCCTCGTATCTTCTGCTTTTGACAGGACAGAGGCCAGGATTGTAAAACTGACACTCTTAGAGTATACACTATTTGTTGCACTCTTTCGTTCGAAGAGTTTCTTGAAACCACGGGTATTTTCTCCTCGTCTTGGATGCTTTTTCATGAAAGTGGTACTTCTCAACTTATGTCAAATCCCTTTGTTGCTTACCAACCCAGATGACTGGTGATTTGTATCTTGAAAGCCTTAAACTTTGTATATAGCTAGTTTAGGCTTTCTGGCTCCTTTATGAGGTCTGAGGAAGCTTTAGCCTACTGTGAAATTGACTGTCTATTCATAACTAACCATTTAGACATATAAAGAAGCATGTATAGAAGAGAAAATAAGTCTAATTAGTTTAAAAAGAAACACAGTTGAAAGTGTTTTCAAGAAGTAAGTTGTTATCCCCCCCTCCCCCCCCCCCCCCCCACAACAAATGCAGAGTTGGGAATGCAGATTTCTATAGGAATAATGTAAAATAGTTGATGAAATCCTGTTTGTTTGTTTCCTTTTTGTCGATTCAAATATGTGGTCCCCTTAGTCCCGTTCATACCATCCTTCGCCATTGAGATACGTGAACAGGCGTGTAGTTCTGTTTTGACAATTGTTTTTCATTGGTTGCAAACTCAGGTATATTGAACTAGAATATCTGTGTTGAAGTTCATGTCTTGTTTTTAATCCTTTTATTTTGGCAGCATCTCTGCCAATTATGATCTCCTCAAAGGCTCAAACCCTACAACTAGTGGGTTTTCCTTCTTACTGATACCTTCATTTTCTAATATACTATTGAGCTTTTAGTTTGCCATGATTAAACTTGGTGCATGTGTACGTCTTTTTTTGTTTTTTAATTTTTAATTATCATAAATTTATAAGAAATTTCTAATTCAATTATTCAAGATAAAGCTCAATTTTACTTAATTTGCTTAGTGCTATATGTCCTGCTTCTTTTCCTTTCTCCCGATCATCTTCGTGTAATTTGCTCTTTTCTTATTAATTGAACCTGTAACTCTATAATCCACAAGCATAACTTCTGTATTATGCCTACGTTTTCATCTCGGCAGAGCAGGTTAAGTGGTCCAACATACTTGCCTGTTAGATGTCCTGTACTTGGTACTCCCGTTATTAGCCTCTCCCTTATCTTTATCCATTTGTTTCTGCGTCTCCCTGAACTTCTCTGTGATGGCATAGATTGGCTAGGTTTTTTAGACTGAGAAGCATTGTTCAAATGCATATGGTGTGACACTGACAGTTGATTGCTCCATGTCTATTCATTCCATGAGCAGAACATCCAGCTTGGGAGGGGTGCATCTAACTTAGCAACACTGGGTCAGAAGCATTCTATTCCATATGAAGAGTATGATTATTATCAAGGAGAAGGCACAAGTTCCCACATTGATGCCCAAAGATTCAATGGTTATGGTACCCGTACATTGTTTCCACAATCAACAGATAAGCTGCTTCCATCTGTGACTGTGAGTGCTTTGGGCAGGCCCTTATCACCATCAGTTGATGAGTTTACAATGTCCACCTCACCTGGAAGGGTATTTGAACGGGCGTCTCCATCCCGTACAGGATATAGTAATGGACGTAGGAGAGCAAGAGATGAGGAGTCAGATGACTGGCAGAAAAGACATCGCTCTGATGATTCCTATCGTGGTTTTGAAAACATTGCAAACTATGGTTTGAGTAATGGTTTTGAACATGACAGGCCAAGAGCTCTGATTGATGCTTATGGCCAAGATGATGGGCAAAGGTCATTGAAAAAGAAACCTCTTGGTATGGGTCGCTTGATTGCTAATGGTGCCGGAAGTAAAATTGCTGATAGCTCATGGCAAGATACCGAGGAAGAAGAATTTGATTGGGAAGATATGAGCCCGACATTAGCTGATGGGAAGATCAATAATCTCACTGCATCTACTGTGCCTTCCAGAGGTTTTAGAGCTATACCTGGTGTTGGTTCTGTTGGCTCCAGACCTTCTGATTCCAGTTTCAGGAGGAATTGGGAAATGTCTAGGCTAGAGGATTCGCAAAAAGTTGCTGAAGATGTATGTTCCCGCAATCTGATTATCATCTACGCTCTTTAACTTCTATTTGTTTTTAAGATTGCCATAATTTCACATGATTAGAGATTGTTATAGCCTCTTAGTGCCATTTCGTTTTCTTCGTTTTGTTGATAACTTATTTTACTTAGAACTCGGTCAATGTTTTGCTTTGGTCTCTCTCTCTCTCACCTTTTTTTTTTTTTATTTTTTTTTATTTCTTTTTATTTTGTTATCTATGATGCGGATCCAAAGGCATCAAGTCAATTAGAGCCAATTTCACTTCTTACGGAACACATGGGGTTCATTTTGAAGACTTACAACAATGCATTTGTGTCATGTGTCACTTGGCTCGAAGAAGAAGCTACTTAGCATTTTAACTTAGTGTCATTTTTAGTTAAAATGTTAGCTAAGTTAGTTGAGTTGTTTAGCTTTCAATAAATCCGAAAATTTCATGTTAATTTTGGTTAATAAAGAGTCTTATTGTCATGGTTGTATTTTAGGAAAGAGTTGCCTTAACTTGGAGAAGAAGTGGCGTGCAAGGCATAGCTTGTTGTCCTTATGTATTTAAGGAAAGATTTGCCATCTTTCCTTAAGCTTTTGTTTTCTTAAGTTCTAGCTAGATTCTAAGGTAGAATTAAGGGAGAATACTTTCCTAAAATACTCTATGTTGGCCGAATGGCTTGGTTGATTGGAGGGCAAGTTAATTCTTGTCATTATAAATAAACATGTCATGCTACATTACAAGAGCGTGAATGATTTAGACAGAAACTTTGTTATTGATATTAATATGCCTCACAATTATTTTCGACCATTAGTTTAATTCTCAGGAGTGTTAATTAATCTACTTAATTCCAGGAGTGGTTTGAGTGAGATTAAGAGTTAGCTAAGATATTTAGGAGTGTTTATATTGGTTATCGTATCCGGATTTCTTTGCGCTTGTTCGAAGTTCTTGAGTGTCTAACTATACTAGTTGAGTATTCATATCAATCTATGTCTCTTCTGTGTTAGGCATATGTATCCTCACAGCAGTAGTATTATTGTGTTTTGTCAATATGATGCCTCTGTGTAGTTCATGCTTTTTTTCCAATGTCAATTCGTAACCGTGTTACACCTGACTACCTGAGGTTGCCTACCGACTACCGTAGTGGTAGAGATCCTTGATCACAAATGGCGATGAAGATCTCCTTTACTGGTTTTATATTTATATCATCTATATATTTTGCTTATTCTTTTCAGATAATTATACTAGAAGCACAATATTCTGATTAGGTTCCTATTATTCTGCAGGTTGGTCATCTATTATCCAACAGGCCTCTTTCAAGGAACGAGATGAATCACTCTCAGGGAGCTTGGAAGTTCTCTGGCAGTCTTTCTGGGTCTGTAGCTGTGGCTGGAAGAGAATACACTTCTCAGTTGACATTACCTGCAAATGGAGTGCCTCCATTGTCATTTGATGGAAAGCCTTCTTCTACAGATCATTTTGCTGGAGTTCCAATGCAGCTTGGCAGGGGCTCTAATGTTACAACTAGAGTAGGTTCTTCAGCTTTAAATTCTTTTGAAGAGAGACCTCCCTCACCTGCGGTCTCATGGCCCTCCACAAGTGGGCATAATGTGGTGCCACCTGCATACCTGCAGCAAAACCCGCCTAGACCGTCCTTTGATTTTACAAATAGAAGTTACAGTGTCCTCCATCAAGGGAATCAACAATTTGTCACCGATGACAAAAGAAATTCAATTTCTGGAAAGCTGCAACACAGGCCGCAGTTTAGCTTCACCCCATTGCACCATCTGTCGCAGCAACCTGTGTCATTACAGCAGCAATTGCGTCTGCCTCAAGAATCTCGGCAGAATGCTGTATCTAGTATGTCACCTTTGCCACCTCAAACGATGCTGCCATCTAGTCTTGGATATACTCCATTAGGTCATGGGCTTGCAGCTAGTAATGCTGTGCGTAATCCGGTACCAGGTTCACATCCTTCTGTACCGTTCCAAAATGTGTCCAATGGTTCTTTGCAGTTCCAAGCACCTATGGCACCACTCCCTTTAGTCCCTCGTCCCTATCCTCAGTTTGTACCTCTTCCACAGAGTTCTGGTCCCCTGACTAATCAATCACCGACAGCTGCTATTTCTGGTTTACTTAGTTCCCTTGTTGCTCAAGGTTTATTCCCATCGAATCAGACCCCTGTACAGGTAAGTAAGCTGTAATCCTATGTTACATCTAGTTTGGGTTTTGTAGCCTCTTGATCTATCTATTTCTTAGAATTTGTGGTTAATGATTAAATATAGTATCAGCGAAAGGTTTCTGATTTTACCTTTTGATCTTGGCTCCTACTGATTTTTCTTTTATGCTGCTATTCCAATTTAGGATTCTCTTGGAGTAGAGTTTAACCCCGACCTTCTTAAGGTGCGTCATGAGTCAGCCATAAAGGCTTTGTATGATGATCTACCCAGGCAGTGCACCACATGTGGCCTTCGGTTTAAGACCCAAGAAGAACACAGTAAGCACATGGATTGGCATGTGACCAAGAATCGAATTTCAAAGAACCGTAAGCACAACCCTTCTCGTAAGTGGTTTGTCAGTGTGAGTATGTGGCTCAGTGGTGCAGAAGCATTGGGGACTGATTCAGCTCCTGGATTTTTGCCAACTGAGAGTGCTGATGAAAAGAAGGATGATGAAGAAATGGCAGTTCCAGCAGATGAGGATCAAAATGTATGTGCTTTATGTGGGGAACCTTTTGAAGATTTTTACAGTGATGAAACTGAAGAATGGATGTATAGAGGAACTGTGTACTTGAATGCACCTTCTGGGTCAACTCTAGGTATGGACAGATCACAGTTGGGCCCTATTGTGCATGCAAAATGTAGGTCTGGTTCTAGTGCTACTCCAACCTGAAGAACAAGCATCTTGCTTTACGGTAAGCGTCTTAAATACTTGTTATCATGTGAATTTAGTGTTGTGGGCATTTGTCACTATTGAATGTTCTGGATGCATTTGCATGAGATGGCAAGGTACTTTTGTATAGGCCAGTCCTTTCACATTTATCTTTATTGAGTACGTGGGAGCGCATCTACGTGTGAAGCATGATATAAAGCTTTGAGCCTTGGACCATGGTAGAGCTATCTATTATCCACTGATCTGTGTAGGCTGGTTGCCTTGAGTTACGCAAGTTGCAGGGAAGACATGTCAATAGTGCCCTTGACTAACTTTCCCAAGTGTAACCGCAATTTAACTATCAGGGGTATTCCGAAGCTGTCGAAGTAGTTAAGCTAATAGCTACAACTTATCTTTTACGACAGTTTCAGCCTAGTTTGAGTAGATAAATTCTTATGCATTAAGTTGTTCATATGTTCTAATATAGGTTTATTTTGTTTTAATACACATCATTGCATTGTGTACAGGGACTTTCAAGAGGCTAACAATGGGACAAGTGAGGAGTTAATTATCAACCTAGATGTTTGTTTTTCCTGTAACATTAATCTGAGTTTTATCTTGTTAGAGGTAGGATCTTATACTTTTCTCTCTCCCCCCCCCCCCCCCTCCCCCTTTCATTTCAAGATTTTCTTACTTTGGCGCTCTAGCGGTGACATCATGCCAGAATTATGTAAATACAGCGGAGATATACCATCCTTAGTCCTTTGCAGTTACAGCAAAATGCTTCGGCTCAACAATTTCATCTATGGTGTACTTTTCAGCATCGATGAATGAAAATTATGTAGAGAGACGTCTGGAGTTTTGATTTTTCGACCCCCCTCCCCCTTAGAGAAAGGAAAACAAATTGAAGAAAAATCCTTTTTCTTGTTCTCTATATATATTTTCTTCATTTACTTCGACTGCACTATCAAAATGAGTCTGATGCTGATGGCGGGGAAGGTTTTCAGCAATCGATCTTCGTAGCAGATTTCATGAGTTGATATCTTCTTAGCAGGGAATGACAAAATGCAGATTAGTGGTAGTGGCAGTGGCAGAGTGCCAAATTATATAGGGATGCAATTTCGGAATATAATTAACTTGTATTTACTGTGTTTTATGATTAACCTTCATGGAAAATTTTTACTTGTCTATGTTAACGAAACTGTGGAGCTTGCATTTCAGTCGATAAATACTTTTTATCTTTCGTTTTTATTTTTGAGTTGATATGTTTTCCCTCTAATTTGGCACGTACAGTTTTCTGCTCATTATAGTAAGGTCTCTTGACTTAGAAGTCCATATTGCCAATAATGTTAGGGGCTTAGGGCTTTGCTATTTTGACGTCTTAATATATCCTACTAATGCCCTAAATACAATATTTTTATACTGTATTATTTATACCTTCATTTTTTTCTTATCTCTTCTTTCCTTCCCCTCCCCCTTTCCCTTCACCACCATTGAAACCGCCACCACCAACACCTCTACCACCAACACCACACCCACACCACTGCCAACAACACCGTCGCCACCACCACCGCATTTGTTTGCAAATACTCTATCAATGACTATTTTTTTTAAAAAAATTAAAATTATGTTAATACTCCCACAATGAGAGAAAATGAGAAAGTATTTGTATTTTGAATCTGAGAATATTTATTGCATTTACATCACCACTGGGCACCATCGGTGCTACACACCACCATTATCACACCACCACCGTCACACTGATACGCCACCACCACCATACCCCCCACCACTCACCCACACCCTTCTTCTCTCCTCTGTTTTCTGCATTTTCAAAGAATTTTTTTTATAAAAATAAAGGGAGGCGTCCACCATGGACGCCCCACCATCGGTGGAGGCGACAATGGCAGGCGCCTCACCTTGTGGTAGAGCGCTTGCCATGGACGCCTTCACCGGTGGCGGGACGTTCATGGTGGACGCCTCTTTTTTTTTGAATTATTTTAGAAAAATAAAGAGAATTGAACAGAGGAGAGAAGGAGAGAAGAGGGGATGGGGTGTGTTAATGTCGTCGGAAAATATTGCTGTCGGAAATGATGTCGCCGGAAAATGTTGCTGCCGTTGCTAGAGTTCCTTCGTGATGGTGATGGTGATGGTGATGAGAGAAATTGAGAGTGGGGGAGTGATGAGAGAGAGAGGGGGTGAGGTATGGGAGTGGGAGGGTGAGAGAAAGTAAAATAGTATCAATACGTAATAAGTATAAATACAAGGTGTTAGTAAAAAATAATAGTGCGGTGTTTAGCAATCCAGTAATGTTATTGTACGTTTGGACATATAAAGCACCATGCAATAAGTCTCACACTAAGATTAATGTGAGGCATTGATTATTGTCTAGCGGTGCAATTTTTTTTTGAGGGGAAAGAGATGTGCATTAATCAATCAAGGGACAGAACGTCCATCAATACATACGGAGCAACTTCCCTGGGACAATGATTTTCCCAACACTGCTCGACACCAAACGACACAACTCTAGCAAGGTTATGGGCTACAGCATTCCCATCCCTTCTAACATGACTAAAACAAACAGAATTCAAATTTTTGCTTAAATAAAGGACATCCCCTAATACAGAATCTAAATCAGATAAAAATAAAGACCCTTTGGTCAACCTCGAAACTACTACCATAGCATCCGACTCAATTATGACATCCGAAAAACCATGAGATCGTGCACACCGTACCGCAAATAGGATAGCCTTACACTCAGCAATATCCACAAGCCATCGAGCTTGCTGTTTTCGGACACTAGCAAAGAGGACCTCCCCAGCAGAGTTCCTCGCCACCGCAGCTATACTCACCCAGCCCTCCACACCAAGATAAGCGTCAGTGTTAATTTTAACCGTACCTGGCGGCGGAGCGTGCCAGCTACACGAGCTCACGCATCGGTTCTGTCGCGGGCCTTGCATCCGGGATTGGTACTCCGTGAACTCCTCCACTTGCCTACTCACTCTTTGGCTCAATACGGTAAAGGACAACAATTTTCCCCAAAGACGAATCTATTCCTTTCGAACCAAATGTTCCATGCTAGATAACACCCACGCTGAACCATCTTTTTGTCAAGCTTCGACTTACCGTTCCATCATATCGCACGCCTCCTCCTCTTCATCATTTCCCACCATCTCACTGCAGCCATGATCAACCCACAGGCCCCTGATCCGTTCGCAGCTAAAAATCGCATGATGTTGCGATTCAAGCGAATCGGGGCACCAAGGACAGCTGCCACTATCCAGCAGGTGTCGCGCCCATAGCGTGCCTCGGGTGGGTAACGAGTTCGTACAATACCTCCACAGAAAATGTCTCACTTTCGGTGCCACATCAAGCCCCCACAACACCACCCACGCACGATGAAAATCATCCAAGTTCCCCCCTTTCCCAAGCATATAAGCCGTTTTCACCGAATAAATCCATCTTTTGAGAGAGCCCATGTTACTTCATCTTTCGCCTCTCGAGAGCTTAAAGGCACTGACAAAATGAATTGTTGATCTCGCACCCCAAAGCACCTCTGAATACACTCAAATTTCCACTCATGCGTATCCTCATCAATCAAGTCATGCACTACATTTAGCCCCTCCACTCTCGCGCTCGTAATATATTGACCTTGCCCATCCCCTATCCAAGGCTCACTCCAAATATTGATATCACGCCCGTCTAGCGGTGCAATTTAAATAAACTATAAAGGATATTAAGTAACTAATGCTACTGTCCTATCAAGTTCTATTCATATACTTTAGATACACATTTTAAAATCGTAGAAAGAGTGTAAAAATGGGTTCACTTAATTTCTTTTTAGTGATTATAGAGAGTATGTTTATCTTATTTTAAGGGAGATAGATAGCATGAAAGACAGAGAGTGTGGGCCAAGGGTGTTTAAATTATTGTACTATATTTTGCCAAAATAGGAATAAAGCACTAAGAGTAGAACTTCACAGAGCGGACTAAAACGGAAAGTGGGTACGACTTCATAAAACGGAGGGAGTATATTGAAACTAATCATAATTATCAACCCAAAATCATAACATCAACCAAACTACCATAATCATAGCCCAATAACAGGTTTTTTTTTTTTATTTTTAAAATCTAAACCTATAACAAACAATCCAAAATAATAACTTTAATTTTTATCTAAACCTATAACTAACCATCCAAAACAATAACTTTTTAATTAACATATCAAAACAATAACTATTAACTCGAAAACTATAACAAATAATAAGCAAACCAACTAATGGTTTTACATACACTAGTTTGACCATTATTGGTGATTAATATAGAAGAAATCATATATAGTACTCATGTGAAACCTTATTAAATCCGTTTCAATATACATTGGTCCTTACTATACAATTGATTCTTACTTAAAATTATTTGTTCTAAATTTTAGATTGTTTTAGCTTAACTTGACGAACATTAATTTTGTTAATTTTCTGCACATCTCATTTTGACTATTTCTCTATATTACTTATAAATACAAATGTTAACATATACTTCAACAAAATACATTAAACTATCAAATTCTATAATTAAGCTAATAGATAATTAGCTAAAGACATTAACGATCAAAATCATGAATGATAAACGTGGCAAGCTACAATGGAATAAGAACTATTATTAATGGTTAAAGTTTACAATTACTAAGGCAAACATTAGCACCAAGTAAGTGTTGGCCCAGTGGTGATGGGGACTGACTTTGGTAGGACGGACCTGTGTTCGAATCCCCGCAACACCTTTGGGAGAGGAATGGAACCTAACCACCCCGAAGTTGGCCTCGATCCGGATGTAGCCCAAAGGGTGAACCGGGTGCAAACAACAAAAAAAACATTAGCCCAACATTTAGTTAATTAGGAATTATATTTTTGATTAAAACTGCGTTAAAGTTAAGTTTATTTTATTTTGACAGGAATAAACTCCAATTTAA
This sequence comes from Beta vulgaris subsp. vulgaris, assembly GCF_026745355.1. Classification (NCBI taxonomy): domain Eukaryota; kingdom Viridiplantae; phylum Streptophyta; class Magnoliopsida; order Caryophyllales; family Amaranthaceae; genus Beta; species Beta vulgaris. The sequence goes on from NC_079209.1 coordinate 11,789,744, forward strand.
CGCAAATTTAGTCAAAAATATAATTGGTGTTTATTAATGTTGACTATCAATAATATTCAACAGTAAATTTCCTTCTCAATCAAGAGGATCCCACATTGGTCCACACGAAAAAAAAAGGGACTAATTGGAAGTTTAGACTTTAGACATATCAAGATTATCAACAATAGAGCTCTGCGCAGTCTCTCGCCTTCTATCTCCAAGGTCCGGGGTCCAAGGTCCAGGGTTCAGGTCCAGTGTAAAAACAACTTAGAACCATCCGCATAGTCCATATAGGGACAGGGAAAATATGACAAATATAATAAGGATCTTATATACTTTTTTTGAAATAAGTTTTTTTATTTGTAGTTCAAAAAATATAAAACGGTTGGCTAATGCAGATTATTTTCAAAAGATTAAACAACAAAATTGTAATGAATTTTGCACATAACAAGAGTTGAACTCATGTTTTCGTTGTTCCTTCCCTTACATTTTTACTACTTATTTATGTATTTTTCTTTTGTCTTTCCTCAAACAATTAACATGAATATATTTTGTAACTCTTATATCTTGAGCCTTGTTCAGTCGCCCTAATTGCAAAGACCAACTAGTACTATATATATACCCACCTCTCTATTAGTTTTTCCAAAGTCCAAACAAAAACCTTAACGAAATGGCAACCTTTAACTTCCCCAAAAGAGAAATCTCCACTATCATTCTCACCGTTTTTCTCATCTCTCCTGTACTGCTGGCTCGTCCATGTGAACCACCAAATAGTCCGGCATCGGCAAAGAAAGGAGATGATCATCAAGATGGTATGCTCGTCATTCTAAGAGGTAGCACTGCTAGGAAGATCGTGTTGCTGTCTTCCTTCATCATGCTAATTATTATGGTTTATAAGCTATGGATACCAATCATATCATGTTGCAGCTGCAACACTACCAGTACCAGCGGTATGCTTTTAAAACTTTTACGTCCTGTTGATAAGAGGTCATAAATGATGGAAATGGTAATGCATCAAAGTGTAAACTTGTACTAGAAATCCATTGTCATAACCTATATGGTGATGCTATATATTCCATCGTAAGATATCCATTTTTTTGCTAAAATTACATTACTAGCCATTACCACTTGGGAATGTGGTATTGGATGGTAAACTGGTAATGTAAATTTATAGAAGGAAACCCTGTGATAAAGTTTCATTTCCGTGGCCATTGACATGAAGACTTCTTTACATATCTCCGCTAAATTTCATTACTATTATGATCACTAACCAAACGGTGTTAGTACAACTTTTTTTTAGGACGAAAATATCACTAGTTTTGATCTTATGTTAAAATCTTTTAGTTAGAGGCTATCTAGTACAGACATGGGAAAATTCAGGTCCTAGCCATTTCAGAGAGCTTCTTAACATGGAAATAACTGGGGGTTCTTGAAGTAAACTTCAGCTCCCAGCTGTTTTCGTACTTCATAGCTTGGAGAATGATGGTATTAATAACTACATGTTACAATTTTATTTTATTAATGGGCATTCTTTTGTGAATATATACTATGTATTTTGAAGAAAATTTAATACCAGGTTTTTTTAATTAGTACCTTCATTTCAATCAACAGATAGCTGCACCACGTCGTCGTCAATGACATGCACACGTGATGGACAAGTTGAGATGGTCAAGGTGACGATTACTTGCGGCTAGATCACCAAGTTTCGTTGTCCAGCAGCAATGGCCAATGGGTTTGATGCATTTTGTGTATGGGCTCATGATCTCTGGTTATTTACCGCTGTGATTGTTGTATGTTACTATTGAAGCATATATTGTTGTATCAGTATAAGAGTTCGTAATTAAGGAATGCTTATTATTACGTGGGCTATGGCCTATGGGTTATTGCACTTCATAATGAGGCAACAATACTAAGGAAATTAGGAAAGGGATTCAGTTTTTTTTCATGTTTATTCCTTGACTGTCTAGTGTCTACGCATTATTGAACTGTGTACATATGCTTCCAGATGCACCTCTAACTACAAATAAGTGTATCTATATTTCGCGAGCTTTGTAAGAGATATTTGAGGAACTTATATTATTCTGTATACTTTTCTGAAACATTTTATGAAAGAGATTTCATTGTTTTAGGCTCTAATATCTTCACTTGAAATAAGGTTGTCTTGTCTGGATTTGAAATTTGGCTTAATCTAAACGGTATCTTTTTGGTTAGTAATGTTGTTATCATATGTGATTCTAATATATACATATATATGTATATGCATACATATATATGTGTATAATGGATGTGATAAATAACAAATAACAAAAGCAGAAAAAATAAACAATTCACAGATTTAACGTGGTTCACCAATGATTTGTTGGCTATGTTCACGGGCAGAAGAGAGAGAATAGCTTTATTGATCTTGAGTAAAACTGAATTACAGATGTGTTTTTTTACACTAATGATGGCGTAAAAACCTAGGTTATAGTATAATAATAACCCCGAAAAAAAATCTCGCATCCCGCGTCAAATTTCCTATTGCCCAATCGAGTGGTCATTTTCTCCAAGCCAGTTGATGTTTCGGGCACGATCCGACGCTAATCGCCCAATCGTAATTCGCTAAGAGCGCCCGATCGGGCGCCTTGCTTTTATGAGCCTCCTGAAGCAAGCGACCCAGCCCGGTCGGGCGAGCCAACGAAACCCATTTTTTTGACTAGATTCAAGGCAAATTACCACAAATCTTCACGTTGACTTGAATCCTCTCACAACGAACCAGATAACCTGATGAACAGATGCATTGATCACAGTGCCCAGATCCTCACTCCAACCAGATTTGTCCCTGAAGGACATCAGATTATCCCCTAAGGACCCCAGACTTGCCCCAAAGGGCAACTAACCACCTCGAACATTGAGCAAGTCCAAACAATGTGGAAACTTACTCTGTGGAACCGATTTGGTAAATATATCAGCAGGATTATATTATCAACTGTAACTATCTTTTTCAACTTAACTCATGTCTCACTTCTTAGAAAATGATACCTAACATCAATATATTTAGTCCTCTCATATCGCACTCAAGCTGTCACAATACACTATCGTCTGATCATGATGTAGACCTAAATCACTGACTAGCCCCTTTAACCAAATTCCCTTCTTAGTTGCTTCTGTCAAGGCCATATACTCTGCTTCAGTAGTGGACAAAGTCACCGTAGGCTGCAAAGGAGCTTTCCAACTCATAATAGAACCAACAAGAGTGAAAACATACTCAGTCATAGATCTTCTACCACTACTACAAAAAAGGCCTAGGAAACCGGTTGAAAAATGGCCTAGCAAACCGGACTATAACACATCTTCATCTCACATGTGTCCTAGGTTAAGAGACCGGTTATATATAATGTCTGGTTTCTTTGTTTATTTGGGAGACCAATTGACAAGTAAAACCGGTTTCTTAGGTAAGCCTATATATAATACATAAAGAGGTTAAGAGACCACTTAACATTCAAAACCAGTCTCCTTACCTTACCTTTAAAACCAGTTATTGAGCATAACCGGTTTCTTAGGTTTTGATACATATTTTTTTTAGAAATTAAAATGTTACAGTATACATACATAATTATCTTGTAACTACTCCTGTATTTGTGGCTCCTTTGATATACGTTCTTTTTTATAATAAAATATATTAAAATAGCTACAACAATATAATAAACAAAATTTCTACTTGCTTTATTCATCTTGTAAATAAAATTACTGCATTTAAATTTATATCCAAAAACAATCTCTCACAGCATCTATTTCTTCCAATAATGTTTTTAAAACAAATTTTCTATAATCTAATGCTATCTACTAAAACTAAAATTCTATAATAATATAAAATATGTACAATTCAAACTTAATTGTCGTCTTCAATCTCCATCGTCTTGTGTTTTGCTGTTTCAATATTTCACCCACATATCTCTTAGCTCGTCAATCATCTCTTGTGAATAAATGCTCAGAATCCCAAGAAAGTACTACAAAAAAAATTCAGATAATTATAATTAGAACTAGGATATATATATTATATAAGATTTTTCTACAAAAACTCATAAAAAACAAATCGATTAAAACTAGGCATTGTGAAATCCAATTGCAACCAACCTAAAATTGCTTTCATTTCAATAACAAGCAAGTATGTTTTATTAACATAGCCAAAGATGTAACAAATGGTGCTTAAATAACACATTCTTTTTCCAAGTGTATGAACACCAAGAAGTCCAAATGAATGTAGAAAATAAGAGCAAAAATTGACAAAAGTTTATTTCTATCATTCAAGTATATTAACTAGCCAAGTTCAAATATTTGATACAAAATATCATTCAAGTACTTGACTTAAAGGTAGACTGATTCATATTCAAATTGATACAAACTTAAACATACTCCAAACCCGGAGCAGTCCTATAAACATACTCCACCCATGTACACTTATGCGTTTTCAGCATCAGCTCTTGTCTTGAATTCCACATATGCATATTCTTTGGGAAGATTGACCTTTGTATACCATCATGTCAAAGTTAGCTACTGAAGGCACGAGTGCATAAGTTGACAACAGGCATTAATAAAACTTACAATGCGATCCATAGCAAGCTCAACATTTACTACTTCTCCGAAGTTGCCTGCCAGCAAAAGGAAAGTGAAACAAGTAAAGACATATAAGAAGGAAAGTCAAACAGGTCAAACAAAGAAGATATGCATCACATAGACTATATATAAAAAGACGAACATTACTCTAACCAGATTCATTTAGAAGCTAGTGGGAAAAAATGTAGACAGTAGGAGAATAACTAGGGAGTAAAGAAACAAAAAGGGAGGACAGAGAAGGGGAGTCTAACTATATATAAACACAACTCCAGAGAAGCAGCTTATTCTCTTGGTCATATTAGCTAAACTACTGCTCTAGCTCAATCACCTCGAAGTTCCAGTCTCTGACTTGGTCCCTTCTAACAACACGACTCCTAATTAGTCATGGAGTGCCTGAAATATCAACACAGTTTGATAAATTCGGCTGCAGAGTCATTTTAGATGATGACATGACTGAGTTTCCCCGAGGAGGAGGAACAGAAAGCTTCCCGATCAAGCAGTTAGCCATAGCTGAACATCGTCCATCATTGTATGAGCTAGAGACGGAGTAACTTCTGAATGAATGTGATGGAATTTCTACGCCATGGCGCACAAGACAAGCGAGACTCATATTAAATTTTGGACCAGTCTGTACTTAGCCTGCTGATAAAGAAGAAAAATACTGATTATGAACAAGCACAAGAGGCTAGCTTAATGACAAAATGGATTGAAGGAAAAGGTTGGCATTATTATTAACCCAAAAGGGTATTTATAGTACATCATATAAAATCTAACTTAAGTAGAACTAGGAAAACATATCCAACTAGGAAAACAATCCTAAACCAAATATAATACTAAAAAATATTATCTCTCGATAAACACTTTTAGATATGTCTAGATAAACACTTCTTGATATATAGATAGATTTAGTAAATACTCCTAAATCTATCCTAACACTTAACAAGAAACAATCAAACTTCAAAGAATTCAAAAGTGATGCTATACAAAAAAAGCAGTTGAGAGAAGTCTGGATCATCAGGCAACTTCATGAAAAAGGAGGTAACAAGCAATCTCATTGTACAAATGCCCAAGTCAATATGCTTCTCATCTGTCAGAATTCAGAAACAACAGCAAACATAAGTCAATGAGCTTGCAACCACTCTTTTGGCCATAAAAGAAGCACCACCCTTAAAAATGTTTTTTTTTTTCCTAAATCCAGCAAAAATATATATCGAGGCCAAGTCAAGCAAGGATCACTGCAGTCAATGTTGCTCTCATTCTTCATTACATGACTAATGTATCATCATATAAGAAAATATTAACCTTTAAAAGAAACTGATTGAAGGCAACAAATTCTGCAATTACATCAATTTGTTCATATCAGAATAGTATAATATAGTTATAACCCTTCATGATCATCATCAAAGTATATAAAATTTTGTAACTTTATGCATATACAAGCAGAATTTCGATCCAAACTAAAGAATTATTTACCTTCAAAGCTGCCTTGCTTGTATCAAAGGAGTTGAAAAGATTGCTGAAATTTTAAAACAACATATATAATCAGTTATTATATTCCTAGAGCAACAACAACAAACATTTATAACAATTCTAAATCATATAATCTGATATATAAACACCCATAACAACTGAAATTGCAATTTATTTTCCAATCCTCATGAAATTGATAAACCCTAATCTATAAAGTAAAACAAGAAATCAATCAAATTAAGTAGATTACGATGTGCCTAGTCATGGGTCACGACTCTTGAAACTTTTCCGTCCACCGTCGTCCACCAAGGCACCAATTTCGACCACTTCTGCAGCTGCAGGTCGGCGACAGCGAGTCTGGGAGGCACGACACGTCAACATCCAGTGGCAATTATGCGATATGAAGGCACGAACCACCAGGCAACAGCAGGAGTTCCGAGAGTCCGAGTCCATAAAGCCGCCGCTAGTGAGGCCGTATGACTGGAGGGAGAAGTGAAGGTCTGAGATTTTATGAGAGAGAAAGGGAGAAGGTTTGCGAGGTGGTGAGGTGAGAGAAAAGAAAGTTGAGAGTGAAAACTGAAAAAAAAATCGTGCATCAACTGTTTGAAATTTTTTATTTTTTTTTATTGCTGGAGCGTGTTAGTAGGTAAATCAGCCACTAACTTAAAAAGATATTAAATTTAAAAATTAAAATGTTTCAAGGAAACCGATTTTACTTAGAAATAGTCTCCTATCTCACAACAAGAATATATACATACATTATAAGATATTGAAAAAAAATTGAATTAAAAATTAAAAATATTTCAAGGAAACCGGTTTTACATAGAAGTAGTCTCTTATTTCACGATAACTTTTTTTATTAAGTGAAATAGTTCAACTTAAGAGACCGGTTTTGGATAATCAACGATTTTTTATATCTAACAAATGAGTTAGTAATCTCAACCAGTCTCTTATGGGTAGTCTCTTTGGCCTTTTTTGTAGTAGTGTACCATCCACATCCTCAGCATAATCAGAATTAGAGAAACATGTAACTAAACATGTGACATCACCACCATAAATGAGACCAATATTTGACATACCTCTAAGACAATGAAAGATCCTCTTGAACTTCCTGCCAATGCTCCTTACAAGGATCACCCATGAACCTACTAACAACATGACTGCATGTGCAAGATACGGCCTAGTGCAAACCATCACATACATCAAGCTCCCTACTGCACTAGCATAAGGAACCCGAGACATGTACATCATTCTCCTCAGCAGACTTAGGGGAAAAAGCAACCGACAAATGACTATTGGTCGCACTTGGAGTATCTAAAGGCTTTGCTGTTGACATGCCAAACCTTGACAATATATATCTTCTTAATATAACCTTTATGTGAAAAGAAAAGCTTCTTTGGGGTCATGTTCCTATAAATTTCCATGCCCGATTTTTTCCCCTGTCACACCCAAATCCTTCATCTCAAACTCAACACCGAGAAGCTCCTTCAACTTCTGAACATCATGCTTGTTCTTTGCTGCTATCAACATATCATCTACATACAACACTAAGTAGATGAAAGATCCACCTGTCATCTTGTTGTGATATACACAACAATCATATGAACTCCTGTTGTAGTCTAGCTCCATCATGTAGCTATTGAACTTGTACCACTGCCCCGAAGACTACTTTAACCCATATAAGGACTTCTTCAACTTGCAAACAAAATTTTCTTCCCCCGTAACCTGGAAGCCATCTAACTGAGCCATGTACATTTCCTCTTCCAAATCTTTATGTAGAAAACTTATTTTTATATCTAGTTGATCAAGCTCAAGATCTCGATGTGCAACTATTGCTATTAGCACCTTGATAGAAGTGTGTCTAACTATAGGTGAAAAAAATCTCATTGTAGTCTACTCCTCTTTATGTGAACCCTCTTGCAACTAATCGAGTCTTATATTTGACCCTCTCTTTAGATGTCATCTCCTCCTTTTTCCTGAAAACCCATTTACAAGTAACATTTTTTCTCCCTAATTAAAGGCTTAGGAACTAGTGGAAAAAAACCCATTCGATGCGGTCAAAATCGGGCAAACTGATCCGGATTTGGTCCGCATCGAATGGGCTCGCATCAGATCCAAAAAATTTACTGTTGCGGTTTGTTGTAAAAACCGCATCAATTTCACAACTTACTAATTCGGGTTTTTGTGAAAACCAGATCGGTAACCTGTGAAACTGATTCGATTTTTAGAAACAACCGCATCGATCTGCCCTTAATTATTTTTTTTAAAAAAATGTAATTCCCAATCCCAGGCCCCAGCTAGCAGACAAGCATTTGGCAAGAACCGACCAACAATAATGAAACAAACCACATGTTACAATATTTATATGAAAAATGTTACAACAATAACAAGAAAATTAGAAAATAAAACTAATGAAACATGTTACAATATTTATATCATTGCCAAAAAAAATACAAATAAAACTGATTAAAAAAATTACAAATAAAACTGGAGCGGAATTAATAACGCAAATAAATACAAAAAGAAACCAAAAAAAAAAAACAAAAATCTAAGAGAAAACACTAACAAAACGAAAAGAAATCACAAATAAAACTTATAACAGAATAAAAACAAAAAAAATTACAAATAAAATTAGTAACAGAATAAAAAAAGAAAATATATGACAAATAAATAACATGATAAAAAGGAAAATAAATTTAAAAAAATAATAATAACAGAATAAAAACGAAATTAAACGAAAATAAATTGAACGAAAATACTAGAAAACGAGAATATAAATGAAAAAAAAAGAAATGAAACGAAAAAACTGGAGAAATTAAACGAAAAATCACTAGTTTTAGATCTAAATTCGCTTCGCGCTGCTTCCTTCGCGTTTCCTTCGATTTTCTTTAATGGCGCTTCTTCCTTTGATTTTCTTTAATGGCACTTCGTTCTTCGAGTTTCTTTAATGGCGTGGCTTCCATTGTGTATTTGATTGTTTACGGTTCGATTGTGGATTTTAGCGTGATTAGAGAGAAGAGTGTTAGAGTTAGGGTGATGAGGGGTTAGAGAGTTTGGAATACATACTCTAAAGTAGTTGAAATACATATATATTTAGGTTCAAGGTATAATAGGATAAACCTTTCCATTGAAAATTTTTTCCTAAAAAGAAAATCATTAAAACTTCAAATATTTTTTGTGAATTTTTTTGTAAGTTTGTAGTGACGTCGAGGATATTGGTTGTAGTTTGTAAGTAAATTTTTTAGTTTTGTAAAGTTTCTTCATTTGAGTGATTTTTATAATGTAAATTATGCATTTTTATGATTTTAGTTGACTTGTAAGTGATTATTATAATCTCATTTCCAGTATTTTTTTTTGAAACCTCTTTCGTTTGTAAGTGAATATATAATTTAGAAAGGGAAGGGGGTAAAATAGTCTCTTCATTCGGGGACACCATAGCTCCCTTTATTATATAATAGAGATTTTTATAGAAATTATTATTACATTTCAATTTGTTTAATATAGGTGGACCAAAAAAGTATATTCTCTTTCGTTTGCCTAATATACTGTGTCCATAGTTATGAAAAAAGTATTGAAAAAACTGAGGGACTAAGATGCTTTCTCACGATAAAAAAAATATATAAAGGTGCTTTTTATAACAAAAGTTGTAACATATTATAAGGTACTTTTTGACAAATTAGAGTATGAATTTTCTGAAGTGATCCCTTTTTCTTGCAAGTTCATCCTTTGGATTTAGAGTGGTGGCTGGGCCAAATTGCTCTGAGAAAGTGTTAGAAGAGTGGTGGTGTATCTGATAAGATAGAGAGAGAGGAGAGTGTTAGAGTTAGGAGGAGAGAAGAGTGTTAGGATTAGGAGGAGAGAGGAGTGAGGAGGGGCATAAAGGTTAGGAGGCTTATATCCATTTCAGCATGCTGGGCCAAAGGTTGGAAACGCGGGTTTTGAGCGAAAAAATAACAAAAATCTTATGCGGTCCTCTGAACCGGATCAGATAAAAAAACCGCATCAGTTTCTAAAATATGATCCGGTCCAAAAAGACCGCATCATATTATCCTTCCAGCTTTCCCTCTCATTTTTTATGTTGATTTTCGAATGTGGTTTTACAAAAACTGAATCTGTTAATAAGTGACAGATAAGGTTTTTTCCAGTAGTGCAAGTCTCATTCTTCTAAAGTGACTCCATCTCATCTCCCATCGCAGCAAGCCAGTGGTTAGAGTCCGTACATATAACTTCCTCCCTGTTGGTAGGTGGTTCATAGACATCCACCTCCTTAGGGTTTTTTTCTAGTAGTGCAAGTCTCATTCTTCTAAAGTGACTCCATCTCATCTCCCATCACAGCAAGCCAATGGTTAGAGTCCATACATATAAATTCCTCCCTGTTGGTAGGTGGTTCATAGACACCCACCTCCTTAGCAACCTGTAGTGCATAAGCCACCATATCCTCAAAACCATACCTGTTATGGGGTTTCCCAAAATTTATCCTCATGAGACGCTCCCGAGCGAGCAAGACAAGGCATGTCTTGACTTGATGTTGAAGAGTTTGATGCTTCAGAATTACTGTGTTGATTCTCTTCATGTGTTTCATCACCCTCATCATGAGTGACCTGCTGCTTCACATGCACTTCAACACTAACAATATATGTTGCAACACTAGACTTCACAGTAGGATTAACCATAGAATTTTCATCAAAGACTACATTTTTACTAAGTATAACCCTATTCTTTGACGGGGACCAAATTCTGTAACCTTTCACCCCATCTCATTATCCTACAAACATTCCTTTTTTGGCTCTCAGCTCTAACTTACCCTCATTTACATGATGGTAAACACTACAACCAAAAGTTCTCATATTAGAGTAATCTGCAGGGTTACTTGACCACACCTCATATGGTGTTTTAAGGTTGATTCCAGATCAGTGAGGCCTACGGTTGATCAGATAGCACGTTGTACTAATTGCTTCTCCCCAAAACCTTTTTGTCATCCCAACATTTAGAGAGCATGCACCAAGCTCTCTCCAGAAGTGCACTAGTAGAATAAATGTTATTTGTTGCGGTGATATTGTTGCGGTTTACCTATACGCAACAATATAACACGCAAAAAGAAATAAAAAAATAGAATTTGACAATATTGCTGCGGTTCCCACCCAAAACCGCAGCAATATTGTATAACGGTTACCATTTTAAAAACATGTAGGACCCTGTACAGCTAATATTGCTGCGGTTTCCACGTAGGACCGCAACAATATATTAAAAAAGTATTTTTTTAATATATTGCTGCGGTCCTACGTGGAAACCGCTGCAATATTAGCTGTCACTTACCAAAAAAAAAAGACGGGGGTTTCTAATCTTTCACACTTAGGGTTTTTTCCTTCATTTTCTATGTCTCACCCTCAGTCTCTCTCAACGCCTCACCCTCTCTTCTCTCTCTCTCATCCTCTCAACCCTCTCTTCTCTCTCTCATCTCTCTCAACCTCTCTAAACACGCCAGATCTGAACGCTCAGTTTTTAACTATCGTTACTGTTGTTAACTATCTCAACCCTTAACAAATCTCACCCTTAGTAACGATAGTTTTTAACCTCGCAAGGCTTGTTTATCATATCAATCTCCTTCATAATCCCAAATTATTAAGGTTTTTTTCGTTTTTTTTTTCATTATTTAGATTTGTTGGTACCGGCCAAATCTTCTCGCGATGAATTTCCGGCGAGTTTTGTTCGAAGTTTCGTCCCTCATCGTTGTCTCGGCCTCAGATCTGAAATTTTCGAAGTTCCTTCTCGTGATGAATCTCCGACGAGTAAGATGGCGGTCTTGGTTTGCGTGATATCTTCGTTCGTTATAATCTCCGGCGAGTAAGATGGCGGTCTTGGTTTGCGTGATATCTTCGTTCGTTAAAATCTCCAGCGAGTAAGATGCGTGTCTTGGTTTGCATGATATCTTCGGTTGAGGACGGTGGGTGATGGCTGCGATTTTAGTTTTTTTTGTCTTAGATCTGATTTTCTTGTTTTCATCATCTTTGTTTTCTTTGTAAGCTGGTACAGTTTTTCACTTAGATTTTACTGTATAATATAATTTTCTGGTTCTTATTGTTTTTTTCATCTATTGTAAATGAGAAGTGATGTTGGTTTCATTTTGAGTTTAGTTTCTATTAAACGATATAATGCTCATTTGTGGATGGGTTTGTTGCCAGGTTTTATCTTTCAAATTTTATGGCAAAATGCAAAATTTTTTTTTTTGCCTGTACCAGGACCTTATTGCTGCGGATTTGGGATAGAAACCGCAACAATATATTGTATTTTTTTAATAAATAATATATATATTGCTGCAGTTCGGGCTAGAAACCGCAGCAATATAATTATGACCTATTGCTGCCCCCTTAATTGTTGCGCGCCCAAAACCGCCGCAATAGGCCTCTTTTTGACCGCAGCAAATAGCATTTATTCTACTAGTGGTGTCTGATTCATTCATTGGCTACATTATTCTGCTGTGGTGTAACCCTGACAATATGATGACTAGCAATCCCTTCATTCTTGCAGAACTCATCGAACTCAGACCAACAGATGTCCAGACCATTATCAGTTTGCATCCTTTTGATCTTCTTCCCAGTTTGATTCTCCACCAAAGCCTTACACTACTTGTAGTTCTTGAAAGCTTCACCTTTTGACTTCGTAATAATCAACCAAGTCATTCTTGAAAAACCATCAATGAAAGATACAAAATACTTGTGACAGCCTAAAGATTCAACACATGAAGGACCCCAACAATCGGAGTGGATATAATCAAGAGTACCTTTTGTTCTATGAATGCCCTTAGGAAATTTGTTGCGATGTTGTTTCCCGAAGACACAGTGCTCACAAACTCAAGATGGTGACCTCATGGCCACCTAGAAGATCTGCCTTAGAGAGGATTTGCATTCCTCTATCACTCATATGCCCAAGTCTCATGTGCCATAACTCGGTCATATCCTCCTTTTGAACTTCAGATTTAGCAACATCAGCTGAACTTGAGAGAGTAGAACCTTGCAAGATATATAAAGTTCCACACTTGACACCCTTCACCATATCCTTTGAACCCTTGCAGACATACACAACTGCACCCCACCTCTGAAACTAAACCCCTTACTGTCTAACACTATTTAATGTGCAAAATGTACCATCATGCGTTCAGATAATGATGAAGTCAATTGCAACTGTTTTGCAGACAAAACTGTTAGCCATTGAAATATTTCCCCCATCTACCTACTCATAAGCAGTAAACCACTCCCTGCGAGGACTCATATGATACAACACTCCAAAATCAAGAACCCACACATCATTGTAATTTGACTATTCATTTGCAACTAGAGCAATGTGATCCTCAACATTCAAATTTTTTGCTGCAACAACAGCGGAAGCAGACCCAGATTTATTATCCAGATGCTTCTTTTTAGGTCATTCTTTCTTCCAATGTCCCTTTTCCTTCCAGTAATTACATACATCATTAGGTTTAGGACCCCCTTTTGAGTTTCCTGATCTCATGAATTTTTTTTCTAGGAATTCCCATGACCCTTACTACTATTGTCAACCAATCTAGAAGCCTAATTGTCTATACTTATACTACCAGATGCCTTGTGGCACAATTCCCTAGTATGAAGAGATGATATAACCTCTTCTAGGGACATATAATCTTTACCAACAATAAAAGACTGCACAAAATTCTCATATGACATTGGTAAAGAAACAAGCAGAATTAAAGCAGCATCCTCATCCTCCACCTTAACATCAATATTACGCAGTTCTAATAAAATCGTATTTAATTGATCAAGATGATCCCTAAGAGGTTTACCTTCATTCATGTGCAGATTGAACAGACGTTGCTTCAGAATCAACTTGTTGGTTAGATATTTTGTCTTGTACAAATTCTCCAATTTCAACCATATACCAAATGTGATTTCCTCCACCGTGACTTCAATTCAGTGATGATGTCGTTAGCAAGACATAACATGATCGTTTAATGTGCCTTCTCCTCCAGAACGACCATCTCAGCAGTAACCGAATCCGAATACTTCTTTGCAAACTGTGTCCACAACCTTTGTTGCTTCAGTAAAACCCGCATCTTGATTTTCCATAGACTAAAACTATTTCTCCCATTGAATTTATTATTTTTCACAGTCATCCCAGACATCTCTCTCACTCAGATTAAACCTAATTTGTTATAACGGATGTGAGAAGGAACAAATAACGAATGTAGAAAATAATAAAGAACACATAGATTTAACGGGGTTTACCAACGATGTGTGTTGGCTACATCCATGGGCAGGAGAGAGAGAATAACTTTATTGATTTTGAGGAAAATTGAACTACCACAATAATGACGGCTTAAAGACCTAGATTATAATATAATAATAACACCGAAAGAAAATCGCACATCCCGCGTCAAATTCCCTATTGCGGGATCGGGTCAGGCAACATCCGCCCGATCGAGCGGTCATTTTCTTCAAGCCAAATGATATTTCGGGCACGATCCGACGTTGTTCGTCCGGTCGTAATTCACTAAGGGTGTGTTGCTTTTATGAGCTTGCTGAAGCGAGCGACCCAGCCCGATCAGGCGAGCCTGTCCGAGTAGACCGAGCGAGCCGACAAAACCCACTTTTTGACCAGATTCAAGGCACAAATATATATATAAAAGGTAAGATGAAGTCCCTTTTAAGGAGAGACTATACATAGCCTAAGTTCCTAGAATAAGGTAAAGAGAATGTAAGCTTAAGTAGAATTTAGTATGTTTCTTTGATTGTAAAATATTTATTGCAAAAAATCTATAAGGTAGTCGTAATAGAACTATTTGTTGTGCTTCATGTATTACATATAATAAGAGTAATAAATAACTAGGCCTTAAAGTTAGAACAACCTAATAAAATATATGAGTGTTCCTCCTACTATAAGGTCTATGAGGCTTAAACGGACAATCCTGACCCATTGTATTCCCCAAGCATGTAGGGAGGGCCTTGTAGCCCAACAATATTGTTTGCCGCATATAGGGGTGTTATTAACAGTTTCAGATAGGCTTAAATGTGAACGAGAGTGTTGAGATGTTAACTCACATGTTAGGTTGCCCGACCTAATTGAAATAAGAGAGAGGATTACTAACATATAAGCTAGAGTGGCTACTACTCCTATTACCAATTGGTTTTATGTTGGAACCTCATATAGACTTGTGTGTGATTATATTCTCCTCAAGTGTTGGCTTGTATGTGCAGGCCCAGTGACAAATTTATCGTGGTATTAAAACCCAGGTTGTTGGGCCGTTTATATTGAGCATTTGTCAATCGACGGGATAAGAGATTATTATTGGACATTCATTCCGAATAAAAATTACTATTATGTGCTCTACTAGTTTGCTCTAATTTGAAGAGTTGGAAAATGTTAGGCTATTAAGTAGGCTGAACTCTCCATAAGCAATTATAATAATACTCTTAATTAGTTGTGGCCCCGAATCCTAATAAGTATTGTCGTATCATGGTTCCTTAGCATTAGAGTCATTGTGGATACAATACAAATTGAAGCCCATAATTGATAGTAAGTGAACCTACACAGGGTTATGCATTACACTAACGAGATTATTGTCGGTCTTGGGCCTAACACATACTACATCTGTTTCAAATTAATTGTTACACTTACACTTTTCACGCATACCAATGCAAAACTTTGAGGACATATATCTTTAGTTTTGTATTTGTAAAAATTATAAAAAGTACATATTAATAAAATACATACTAATACGAATCTAACAAGATCCCACATGATTACGTTTTTATTCACGTATAAATCACAAACGAGGGTCAAAGTCCAATTTGTGAATAGTGTAAAATGTCAAAGTGTAACAATTAATTTGAAACGGAGGTAGTATATTGCATGTTAGGGCCAAAAGCTTTCCAGAATGATATAGCATTATAAAGATATTGGTAGTTGTTAACTCGTTATGTAAGAGAAAAGAACATGGATTGTTGTATACTTGCATCCCTACACCAGGAAAGGGACGAGTTAAGCAATGATAGGCTGATAGCACATTCCAAATGTAGGGGATACGTGTGCATTTGGCCTGTGGATGCAGAGGTAGCTAAGGCCAAGTATAAAGTAAGCAACTATAGAATGCCTCTATAACATAATGGTCCAATTTTATTAGTTGCTCGTCCAAAAAGTAAAAAAAGGAAGATCTATTTAAAGATTGTTCCTTAACAATTTATCTAGTTTAATGTTGGATGCAGATTCAAAGACGTTAATTTCTATCAGGTGTCTCTTTCTATTCTCCGGAAAAAAACCATTAATGACTCTTCTAGATCTTCCTATTCACTAAAAAATTTCGCTCTTTATAACTTAATTGAACATAATAAGGTTCCTATTATTAAGACGACCCTGTTCTCCAAATAGTCGGACTCAATTAAATTTATCTTAGATATTGCATGGGAAGGTGTAGGGGGGATCCTTAGCTTGAAAGGATCATGCTTATAACTTGAGATGAGTGGCCTTGCCCAAAGCCCATATGACTAATAAACAGATTGTGAACTGGGCTGGATCACACCTTATAGGAACTGGCCTCCCTCTCTCCTTTTGTCTTTCCACTTTAATTCATTCTCTATCCTCATGTCTCTGGTAAGTGCTAAACTTGTCTACAACATTCCTAGTCATAATTCATTATCGGCTCGTTTGGTAGTCGTTAATAAAGTACGGTAATGGGAATGAATTGTAAGTGTAATTTTATTAGGGAAGCACCCTTGAAATCTCTATGGTGAGGCATTTTTTCTCCATGGGCAAGCAATCTCACCCCTAGACTTGTGTTTTTGTCTTCAAAGGGAAGCAATTTTCATTACCACTCATTACCACCTACAAGGTGGTATTGGATGGGAATGAAAATTTAAGAAGAAAAGTGGACACTTTAGAATAAATTAGCATTACCATGGGAATGTACATGATATTTTTCGCAAATTTACACACAAATTCATTCCCATTACCACTATTTATGACCAACTACCAAACGGGCCGTAAATCTCTATGCAGGAAACATCTAAGAAAATACTTAAGTTTTGCCAAAGATTTGCCTCTCTAAGAAAAAACTCGAGTTTATAGTTACGTACTTACATGGTAAGGAACTGGGATAGTACTGTAAAAAAACGAACTACAACAGACAACAGTCATCAACTCGTTGGTGCGTGTTTTCATACATAATCTTAATTTTTAAGAGCCTATTTCTTTTTATTTAGGAACCCAAGCAGGGGAAACAATTTAATAAAATTAGTAATTTCTACGTTATATTTTAAATGAAACATAAAGGATTGGTACGAGGATGTAGGAGATGATAGAGATAGAGAAAAAGAAAATAAGACCCATATGATATGGGGAGAGATAGAGAGAAGTGAATACTAAATAAAGTAACAATTTATCTATTAGAAATAGCCTAAAATGATAAGTTTAGTTCATTATTTTTAAAACGGAGGAAGTAAGGATGGGCATGGATCGGGACCGAGGCGGTTCTTGCTAGACTCGCCCTAGACCCAGAGGGTCTTGAAAATCCGGTCCTTACCAAGATCCAATGGGTATGAGGGTCCTAGGTTCAAAACGGTTCCAAAATGAGTCTCAAGCTTATTAGGAGTTTTGAATATTTTTTTTAACCTGCAAATTATTTATACCCGTTTTTTTAGTTACTAAAAGGATAAAAGAACAAAATAATAGATTATCCTTGTACGAATATTTATAAATAAAACATCCACAACAAGTTGAATTGAGTCTTGGTAAAAAGATTTACTACTTTATGTATTTCTATTATAATACATACATTTAATATGTGAAAACAAAAAATGGGTCTACGGAGCAAATTTGTATATGATATTACGAGACCTAGACACAGATCCGAATTTTACACCTAGATCTAGATCCAATCTAGACCCAATGTGTCTCAATTTTTTGACACACGCCCTTAAAAATGGGTCGGCTCCAACAGTGTTGTGGTTGAGTCATAGGTTCATGCCCATCCCTGGGAGGAAGTAATAAGTTTTTCCTCTAAATATAATGTGCACATATTAAAGTGCCAACCCAAGGCATATTGAATCATAAATCTTTTATTCTGTATACTATATATCACTTAAATAGAACACTACTTTCCTTTTACAAAAAAAATTGTACTTCATTCGTTCCTAAATACAGTGCTTAATTTTTATTTTTTGTGTCACATAATATAGTGTTTGTGTCTATTTAAAAACATAATTTTTCTTTAGTGTACCCTCATTGCAAAAAAACAAAAAACTAACTCCTCTCATATATTCATTTTATCATAGAACAGTGTACCCATATTTAATGTTATTTAATAAAAATGCCATAATGACCATTTTCTCTAGATTTTATTTTTTCATCATTCACTCTCATTGGTTGTATCATTTAATGTTTCATTTTTTTTGTTTAAATAAATAAACCAAAAGATGTTTGTGTTCCTCTTAGGTTCTACTTACCTTCCTGTGAAGGAAGATATTTAAGCATTATATTTTAGGGAGTGTGCCTTGAGTGTAACATGTCACATCATAACTTATTATATAAACAACTCGCCTTGCGTACGGCCGACCACACCTGCACGAGCATTGTGACAACAGGTGCGATCTCGATATGCTTAAAGAAAAACAAAACGCCCTCTACACGTGGCGGGGCATCATGAGCAGTGTGGATATTGTTAGAAAAGGTGTTAATATGGCAGTAGGAAATGGTCATAAGACTTTCTTTTGGCATCATCGGTGGGTTGGAGACAAACCTTTGATTGAAGTGGCTCGAATAGAACCCCCGATTCACCTGCAAGATACTACTGTTCGAGAGATGTGGGATAGAAACACGGGGTGGCGATGGGAGATATTTGCAAATTTTTTACATAAAGAGGAGCTCGGAAGAATTGCAGCCCATGAATTGATAGAAGATGAAGAAGTGGCAGGTGAGATATTCTGGAATGGTGCTCCTTCGGGAGGTTTCACTTTGGCCTCTGCGTTAAAAATAATTCGAAATGAATTGGAAGTTGATGTAGATGAAGTGCGTGGATGGAAGAATATGTGAAGTGTGAAGGCTCCGCAACGAGTTCGCTTCTTCATCTGGTTGGCAAGTCAAGATCGACTCATGTCGAATGGAAATAGATTTATTCGTCAAATGACAGACGACCCTCGGTGTTTCGTGTGTGGAGAAATTGAGGAGAACACTCTTCACATCCTACGCGATTGTCCGGCGGCAAAAAGAGTTTGGAGGCTACTTGGGGTGCAAACGGAGGATTTAGTTTGGAGGATTCCACTTAGTGATTGGCTGCTAAGTAATCTCGAGAAAAGAAACTTGCGAAGTGATGAGGGTTGGCCAACGCTTTTTAGTATGACGTGTTGGTGGTTATGGCGTTAGAGGAATGAACGAAGTTTTAATGCTGAGCCACGAATTCCAATGGACCAAGTGAGTTTTGTTCTTGCTCGAGTGAAAGAGGTGCGGGAAGCGTTTCTGCGTGAACAATGCCCAATCAGTGGGCATGGTGAGTCACGCCAGGAAATATTTGTGAAGTGGCAATGCCCCAATGTGGGGTGGGTTAGATTAAATACTGATGGGGCTTCGAAGGGTAACCCCGGCAAAGCGGGCGCGGGTGGTGTGATTCGTGGACATCGTGGCGAAGTTTTTGAATTGTTTGCGATGAATTGTGGGGAATGTTCGTAAGAGCTGAGTTGTTAGCGGTTATGAGAGGTTTACTTGTGGCGTGGAATGGAGAGCACGAGAAGGTTATTTTATCGGTTGATTCGGAAGTGGTGGTCCGTTTGTTAGAGGGGGATCCCCCCAATAACTCTCCTTTTATTCATATTATTCGTAAGTGCATTGCTCTAATCCGTAATCGTGATTGGGAGGTTAAAGTGGAGCACTGTTATCGAGAAGCTAACCGGGTGGCGGATTGGCTTGCCAACTATGGTGTTAATTTGGGTGCTAAATTCGAACTGATTGAGGCTGTCCCAAAGGACCTTCGAACCGTTTTATTGGAGGACCTTGGGGGAGTTTCGTGGCCTCGCATGGTGCCTAGTAAGCGGATAGAGGAGACGGGGAAGTAGTTAACTATCTAGTATGGAATAATGTAGGAAACCTGGCGATGGTGTCTGGGTATTAGTCTGCTGTTTTCTTGTTGTTCGAGTAGTTGGTTTTCGTTTCTTTCTTTCAGTAGCTTTCGACTTTGTTCTTTTACTTTGTTTTATTTCATTTTTCTTTGTAAGTCTTGGGTTTTTTTTCCCTCTTCAATCACCAAAAAAAAAAAAAAAAAAAAGAATCAATATAATTATTCCAAATATCGTGAATAGATTTTTAATATATATATATATCTTTTATCTGATTATGCCGAAGTAGGATAATATAAGAGTCATTAAGGATGAGGAGCTAGCTCATGTGGTAGAGCACTCCCCTCTGATCTTTGAGGTCAGGGGTTCGATCCTTACCCCCAGCATTACGCTGGAGTATTTCCTTAGCATGCTTTGCATGCATTACCAGCATAATTGGTAGTTCCTACAAGGCTAGTAGCCTGGTAAGGATTAGCCCTTGGACTAACTTAATTTCCAAAAAAAAAAAAAAATCTCAGATTTTAAACACCACCCTTACACTTTTAATAACTAAATTAGATGGCATACGTTAGTTTTCGAAGCATAGTCATTGAATCGGATTTAAGCGAAGTCGCTTGTCTTGGCCATAGGCCATAGCCCATAATAAGTTACCAGCCATAATTTTTATAAAGAACCAAGTGAAAGTTGAAATAACTTTGAATAACGAAGGGAGGAGAAGTGACAGGTCAAAATAAAGAAAAGAGAAAGAAAGCCCCAACATAGTAGGAATCACGGCAGCAGCAAATGTGAAGGTATTAGCAGCACGCGAAACTCCCCCACATACCATTTGCTTTTGGTGTGTTGTTCACTGCCTACAACTGGAGGGTAGTGTTGACTGTTGAGCAAATGAGCATATGCCAATTTTTAGTCTAATAGTCAAGATACTTGCTTAGAATTTTCTATAAAGAGAATCTAAAGGTCATGCACACTGCACAAGCTAATCCCTACCAACCACATTGTCCGCAAGCAAGCTAAGGGTAGCCATTATTCATTATTGGCACAATTACATTGCTTGCAAAACCAAAATATGCCAAACTTTTACACACAGAAAAAAGTTACCATTGCGGCTTTTCTAGTCATCATCTTTGAAATCTCTCCTATACTATTGCTGCTTGCTAATCCATGTGAACCACAAATTTCTCCGAGATCCGCCGCGAATGCCCATGATGAAGACGGTATTAAGGTTATCCTTCCAGGGAGATTTGGGAAGATTGCCTTTCCGTCTTCGCTCATCATGCTACTTTTTTTTGTTTATAAACTTTGGAAATGCTGTTGTAACAATATTGGTATGTTTGTACTATAACATATCTCTTCTAGTAATAATTTTCCCTCTTTCAGTAAAATACTATAAGTACTTGTAAAAAGTGAGAATAAACATCGTTTACCATACTTGGGACAAGGTATGTACAAAAAGATATAGATTCTTGTGGGGAACAAGCTAAGGTAACGAGGGGCTGCTTGAGGTATATGAGGAGTTTAGGGATTATGATGAGGGCTCCTAGAGGGTTAGGAGGAGGCCAGGAGGGTTCTTGAGTAAGCCATTGGATGATCTACAAGCTAGATCATGAGGAGAGAGGGAGAAAAATATTATAAAGAATTAGGAGAGAGAAAAAAAGAGGAGAGAGAGAACGATGATCAGATCATTACAATGATTTGATCATTGTTGGATCATAGTTAAAGCTCATGAAAGAGAATAATTGGTAGGCCCCATGTATGATGAGTTGGCAACAATCTAATGGCATTAAGAAAAACAATCCAATGGTTAAAAAACCTAAATTGTAGATCATCCATTGTGGGTAAAAACAGCACAAAAACTAATGATAGATCATAAGTGAGGTGGAAGAGAGAAGAAATATTAAAATAATTGATCCAAAATTTTGGATCAACCATTGTGTATGAGGTGTTTGGGGTTATGTGGGGCTGACATTGTGAGGTGTTCGGGGTCATTAATTATGAGGTGGGATCTTAGAGTTCCGATCGAGGTGCCCAAGATGGAATTATGTGGTGTCCGGGATTATGAGAGGCTCCTCGAATTAGGAATGACAATTGGTCAAATTTAATTAGATTTTTCAATTTTTATATCCGACCCATCTCTATATTTCAATATGAATTTTATTGATTGGATTTAGATCAAAGTAATATTTTATTGAATTAGGTAAATTTAAGTCGTGCTCAAACTGTTTGATGATTTAAGGTCACAAAAGTTTGAGTTTTTGAAATAAAGATGAAAATTATACTTGTAATTTTTACTTGATTAATGAGGGAATAACTGAAGTAGGATTTAAGTCATATTTGTGAAATCTTATATAATCTTCACATCATGGAGGGTTCTGATCAAATGTTTACTTTTCGAATGTGATCAAATGATGAAGAAGGGCTTACGAGTTATTATGAGGTGTTCGAAAGTTAGGTGCTGTAGAATTATAAGGTGTTTGGAGGTTATGAAAGGATCTCGAATAAGTTAAATTACTCAAATCTCATACTTCTAAGTTATAACGTACGTAAAAGAGTCAAGTTAAGTTGAGCGCGTGATAACTCATTTATATTCAAAGTTCAAACCCATTTAACATAGTCAACTACCTTGACATATAACTTTAACTATCCATCGAGTTCAAAATCTTGTTGAAACTTAACTTGATGAAAAATTTTCATGTTTGGACTCTACTCGTGTTCATCGAGCCTTAGTTCATGATTATAGGCAAGCTTTTATTCAACAACAATAGTTTCTTTTTTGTGTGTATTTTTGTGAGTTGTGACTTGCCGAAGGAGGAAGGCAGCAGCTTGGCGAGAGAAGAATGGCTCGGCAGGAGTGGTGCTCCCGCACCAAATGTTGGTGCGCCCGCACCAAGTAGTGGTGCTCCCGCACATTCGCTACGACGTATTTCTTCAAGCTGAGGCAGAACACTTTGGTGCTCCCGCACATCAGGCATGTGCGCCCGCACATCAGGCTGGTGCTCCCGCACCAGATGATGGTGCTCCCGCACCAGATGATGGTGCTCCCGCACCTATCGGGGAGGCGAAATTTTTTCGCGTTTCTTTTCTTATTTTACGACTTAGGGTTTGTATCTTATACTTCATATAAATATGTTTTGTCATATTTAGGGCTTAGAACCACAAAATACTAGAGAGAGAGATTAGAGAAAACACAATAGAGAAGATTAGAGAGAGTCTTTGAGATTCAATTGGAAGTACATTCAATTGAATCTTGCCTATTGTATTTGTAATCGTCTCGTTCATAGTGAAGCGATCTTTTTCCCTGCCTTGAGGACGTAGCTATCACGTTGATAGTGAACCTCGTTAAATCTTGTGTGTTCATTTATTCGCTTTCTTTTTCTTGTGTGTGTGCTTGGTTGTTGTGAATTCTTGTTGGTTTAATTAAACGCTTCCGCATAACAAGTGGTATCAGAGCTACAGGTTAACACCGGGGTTAATCGCTTTTGGGACATGGCAACAACAACCTTAAAGATCGACAAGTTTACGGGAAGGAATAGTTTTGGGCTATGGCAGATAAAGATGAGAGCTTTATTGAAACAACAAGGTAATGGAAACCATTGATTAAGGGTTTCACAACGACATCAAAAGAGGGAAATCTGACTGGTCTAACTGAGGCCGAGTTGGAATCTATGGAGGAAAGAGCACACTCCACTATCTTGCTATGCTTGGCGGACGATGTCATCACAGAGGTTGCAGATGAAATCACGGCTGCAGGTTTGTGGTTGAAACTGGAGAGTTTGTACATGACAAAGTCGCTCACAAACAAATTGCTATTGAAGCAAAGGTTGTTTGGCCTACGCATGAGAAAAGGTATGTCCCTAAAAGATCATCTCGATCGTTTGAATTCTATTTTACTGGACTTGCGTAATTTAGATGTTAAGATTGAGGATGAGGATGCTGCGTTGATATTGTTGGTTTCATTATCAAGTAGCTATGAACATTTTGTAGAGTCTTTTGTGGTTGGAAAAGACACTGTGTCCCTAGAGGAGGTAAAGTCGGCACTTTACACTAGGGAATTGCGTCATAAAGCAACTGGTGATATGGTAGAGGATCGTGATTATTCTGCAGGTTTGGTAGCAAATGCTGAGAAAAATAGGGAGATTCGAGTAGGGATAGGAGAAAACCTAGGTCGAAGGGCCCTAAAAGTAGTGATCTTTGCCATTATTGTAAAGAACCGGGTCATTGGAAGAGTGAATGTCCTAAGAAGGATGGTTCGGCTTCTTTTGCAAAACAAAATAAGTTTGACTACGATTCTGAGAGGATTTAGCTCTAATTGTCCATGAGGAGAAACGCTTAGAAGATAAGTGGGTTCTAGATAGTGGATGTTCTTCACATATGTGTTCTGACAAGGAGATGTTTTCGACCTATAGCTTATGCAAGAGTAGTGTTACTTTGGGTGACAATACGGTGTGTGAGGTGGTTGGAGTAGGCGTCTGTGAGGTTTAGAATGCATGATGGGGGAGTTAAGGATCTTAGAGGCGTGAGGCATGTTCCACAACTTAAGAGAAATCTTATATCTCTTGGGATGTTAGACCGTAAGGGTTTTCGATTCCAAGGAGGGGATGGAGTTTTGCATGTGGTGAAGGGTTCTTGTGAGTTACTTCGTGGCATGAAGTCAGGTGTGGGTAACTTGTATGATTTGCAGGGTACGACACTGGCTAGAGATGATTCTGGGTTGAAGCTGCATTATGAGTTGAAAAATGATGGTCTTGAGTGTGAGGTGGAGCTTATGGGGGCTTCTACACAGGTTGAGAGGTCAGAGTCAACGGGAATGAGTTCAACAACCGGGTTGGAGAGTACTACTTGGGCTGAGGATGAGAGTGTCAACAGTGAGGTAGAGTTTGTGGGAACTTCTACACAGCTGGTTGAAACTAAGGGTCATCAAGAAGAACAACCAAGGGTCTCTCAACAGCAGATTGGTATGATAAGGTTCGGTTCTATCGACACTTGTGTGCCAGCTTATAGTTATGGGATCTCGAGCGACATGTCTTTGCCAGGGAGTGTTGGGTTGAGAGGTGATTCTGGGAGAAGTCACCAAGAGATAGCTAGATTGGAACTCCAGGAGGAGTTGCCTGCGTTTCAGTGAGAACGGGGTGGAGTGCTCCGGCGCGAGCATAGAAGAACTTCGACGGAAGTTCCCCTGCGCCAAGGGTGATTTGTTTTGGGTACTTAGACGTAAGTGCAAATGGCTCTAGTTGGAGCAACTGGCAGGGTACTGGCTCGTCTTGATTAAGGTGGAGCTAGTGTGTTTGCGATTCAATGAAGGCAATTTGATTTTCGACGGGTAATAAATTGGGTTTCAGGTGAATGCGCAACATGGATCTCATAGGCTGTGAGACCGGGTCGTTCATGATGAGTGGTCAGCGATCTTGGCGAGATTGGGTGAGACTCATATGAGGGCAAGCCTGGCATCGGGTGAAAGATGCATGAGCAGGAGGGAAAGGAGTATCTCGCGTACTGTTGCAGAGGTACATGATGTGTTGATGGTTTCGAGGTGGAGTCGTGTGATAAATGCAAGTCAAGGTGGAGATTTGTGAGTTGTGACTTGCCGAAGGAGGAAGGCAGCAGCTTGGCGAGAGAAGAATGGCTCGGCACGAGTGGTGCTCCCGCACCAAATGTTGGTGCGCCCGCATCATGTCAGGTGCGCCCGCACCAAGTAGTGGTGCTCCCGCACATTCGCTACGACGTATTTCTTCAAGCTGAGGCAGAACACTTTGGTGCTCCCGCACATCAGGCATGTGCGCCCGCACATCAGGCTGGTGCTCCCGCACCTATCGGGGAGGCGAAATTTTTTCGCGTTTCTTTTCTTATTTTACGACTTAGGGTTTGTATCTTAGACTTCATATAAATATGTTTTGTCATATTTAGGGCTTAGAACCACAAAATACTAGAGAGAGAGATTAGAGAAAACACAATAGAGAAGATTAGAGAGAGTCTTTGAGATTCAATTGGAAGTACTTCAATTGAATCTTGTCTATTGTATTTGTAATCGTCTCGTTCATAGTGAAGCGATCTTTTTCCCTGCCTTGAGGACGTAGCTATCACGTTGATAGTGAACCTCGTTAAATCTTGTGTGTTCATTTATTCGCTTTCTTGTTTTCTTGTGTGTGTGCTTGGTTGTTGTGAATTCTTGTTGGTTTAATTAAACGCTTCCGCATAACAATTTTAATTAGCTCATTTAGTTTATAATGAGATCAAAATTTAAAAAAACAATGAGCTTTGCAATGAACAACACAAATAAGTTTTAATAATTATATAAATCAACAAGTTATTGCTGAACATATATAGATAATTAAGTAACAATGTTCATATTCAAACCCATTTATAAACCCAGCTCTTAAATTTGGTCAAACTCGGTTCATTAATTAGAATTAAACGAAACTAACAAGATTTGATTGAACTCGAGTTCAAACTATTCAACAAGATTCTCAACTCATTTATACGATTATACCTCTCTAATCGTATTCTCTTAACTGCTGGAATTAAAAATTTTGTTTCGCAAAGTGCATTCTTAATTTTTATTATATGAAAATTATGTATTTCTCATTTGCTTTGCTTCTAATGAACAGATAGCTGCAAACCGTCAATGACATTTACGCGTCATAATGGTGAAATTGAGATGGTTAATTTTGAGATTGTTGTCCAGTAAGTTTCACCCCTCAAATAAAACTTTTGTGTTCTGGTCTTAATTCAGTGCTCCATTTTCAGGATCTATTGGTCTTTAATTGGGTGGTGCGGTTCTAGTAGTTCGCAACTATTCCACAACCTTTAAGATCCAATACGCTCTTGGCACTTAGACTTGTATAGTTGTATTATTGTGTAATTCTCACTTGAATATAATTTTCATTGATTGAATACATAGATTGTACATTTCTAATTTTAATGTACCTACAAGCTTTAATGCTTTATAATAATTACACGAGTTATATCTTTATATAATATATTGAGAATATATATTTACATTTTCCATACAACGTGTCTTGAGTATATATTGAAGATAAATTGATGGATTTGCTTTCTACTTTATTTGCACAATAAAATTTATATGTAATATTGCAAGAAATCGTGACAATATATAAGTTGAACCAATACCTTGAATATGAAAATTTAAATTCTGAGTGAAAATGATCTTAAATAGATATTGCATGAAAAAAAAAATCAAAATTAGGAGATTGATACATCTCAAGAACAATGTCAAGCTTTCTTTGGCAAGTGCAAAGTTGTGATCCATATCGATGTCTGGTCTTCCAAAGTGTATGAGAAATATAATATATTGACCATAAGTAATTTACTAAAATATTAATTTTTATTGCGCCAATGACTTTTTGCCTAGAGTTGTCACACCCGTGAGAAAAATATGCAATAAAACAAGGAGAGTAAATGTATATATGCACACATACATACTTATACATATATATTATTTAAGTGAAGGGGGAAAAAGCATTAGATCATCTAATGTAGAGGATTTGAAAATATAGAATAGAAAAAAGCCCTAGTCTCCCCCTCTCTCTTTTTCTCTCTAAAACCCTAACCTTCTCTACTCCTTCTTCATCAGTTAGGGGCTGCCATGGATGATTTCATCCATGATAAGCCCCCTTTTCCCTTTTATTTTCAGTTTTTAATTTATTTTCTTGTTTTGTTGAATAAATTAGTATCTCTTTATGAGATTTCTTCAAACCCTGTTATGGGGTTTTTAGTCTCTGTTGTGGAGATCTCCTTCTCCCCTATGGGAGTTGTGAGTGTGGTTGTTTTGTTTTTAGGTATGAGAAATTGTTCTTATTGGTTGACGTTCAAGAGTGTACATGAAGGTATTGGAATCTCGGATGCAGTTAACATGGCTCGATCAAGAATGTTCTTCCCAAACTATATCAGAATGATAGACTTCCTCATCAATAGTTGTTTGATTCAGCAAATACAAGGGGGCTGCGCTGTATTGCTCGATCTGGTTCATTATAGTTTCTTCGAAGACGAATTTGATTTAACCTTGTTTAATTATATCTTGTTTTTCTTTAATATCTATTGTAGATGTCGTTTGGCCTTCAATTAATGAAATTTCTCTTTCAAAAAAAAAAGTGAAGGGGGAAGAAGATGGTATTCTCCTTACAAAAAGTCTAATATACCCTTAATGAATTTAAATTGCCACATATATTAACTTTTCATCGTCCTACTTGCCAAATATATTAAACAAGTTAACAATGGAATTTCATTTGAAATTTCAACTAAATATTAAATTAAGGGAAAATGATTTTACTCTTCTTACATATGTGTGAAAAATCTGATCAAAATTAAATTGATAATATAACTTGATTGACAAAATCAGAAGCAAAAATAAAAACTTGAATTTCATATTAATAAGGTAAAATTTGCCTCAATTCCCTGAACTATAGCGCAGGTGTACCATACAACCCCAACTATGGCTTATAGCCAGAACACCCCAAAGTACAAACTTGGGTGCAATATGTACCATAAATGAAGTCAGTGTCCAGAACTCTCACCGGATTCTCTCCCCTTTCTTACTTTCTTCGCTTTTAACCCTAATTTTTTTACTTAAACAAAAAAAAAAGGTGTGTGCCTTCATTTTCTCTTTTCTCAACTGAACACTGGTAGGCGTGTCGCGCACCTAACAAAAATAAATAACCTAACTAATCCTCCTAACTATGTAGTAAGGTAAGTCAGAGTCGATCCCACAGAGAGAAAGCTGTTCTATGATTAGCCCTTAAATAATGGTAAGACTAAGGAGATTAATATCAAGAATAATGGTGAATTAAACTATACTAATCAATATAAAAATAAAAGACTCTATAGTTAAGTATCCCCACTAGCACGAAATAATACAAAATAATTTCTACCCCAAACTAATAAATTAAATGTTCACAAGGAAAAGTACACCCTATAAAGTACCATAAACCTCTCCGAGTATCTATGGCTTCTCTAATATGCATTCAAGCCTACTCCCGTGGAATCATGCAAATTAAAGACATTAAACAGACACTTTAACTTCCTAACAATCCATTCTACCTACTCCCGTGGAGAACTTCATGTCCTTAATTGAAATACTCAAATCCGTCAAAATCCAACTCCGTTGTGATCAAGACAATGGAATCATAACAATACTAGTTATCCCTAATCTAGTATTGGAATATGCACAATCAATTAAGCAAGAACAATTAACAATTAATATGAGAATTTAAAGAAACAATCATGAATTAAATCATACTAGGGTTTAACTTAACCATAGATAAAAGAAACTACTCTATCATGAGATAAATAATGAAATCTAAAACTATAAAAGAAAACATAATTAAAGAAATCAATGAAAGAAACTAATAGAACTCATGAATTAATAAAAAAATAAAAACTAGGGTTTACACTAAAAACTAGAGAGAAAGAGGGAGAGAAAACTAAAACCTAAAACCTAAAAAAATAACGTGAGGGAGGGGAGGAGAGAGAAGAATGAAAACCTATCTAAATAAATATTCAATAACCTAATATGACTTGGAAAGTAATTTACAAGATAAGGAAAGTCTTAAATAAATCATTAATAGGCGGATTAGTGATCCGCGCGTACACGTGGCAGATTCCAGCAGAAACAGTGCAATCTTCCGAAAGGCATAACTCCTTGACTAGAAGTCTCCTCGGGGCGTGCCACCTATTGTTGGAAAGCTCTTCAAGTCTAGTTCTCAAATCTGCTGGAATTACTCGATTCTAAGAATCACATCAAAAGTTATGATCAGAAGAGTAGACGTGACTCTTTTTCACATTTCTTCTAATGATTTTTCCGCTTCGTTTTTGCTCAAACTCGTACTATGACATATCCATACGATCCTTATGCATTGTAACTTCCTTCCACGTGCTCCTAACCCTCAAGTTAGCTAATCATATCCAAATACGTCTTCAATGCCTGAAATTCATCAAAAACAAGAAAACATACCGAATAGATAGAAAAACATAACTTAAGAATATAATGCAATAATGAACCTAAATATGAAACTAAATGCTCTAAAATGCAACCTAAATGCACCTAAAAACTATATATAAATATGACTTATCAAACACAAAGACTTTCTTCCCCAAATTCTTTTTTACTTTATCCAATTCCCTCTTTCTTCCCAAATGTACCCGAAATTCTAAAAGAGTGAAATTCGCATAACAACAATGAGATCTGCTTCCTCTTCGAGTTTGAAGAAGAATTCAAAAACCAGTTCACGTAATGGTAGGGTTCATTGTCGGCATCGATTGTCTGCAATAGTCCAAACTACTTGGAAGTTGAACTACAATCAAGGAAAACGCTTCAATATTTAGCACTCGACTTATATCTGGTGAGAATTCTGGTCACGACCTCATTAAGGTACGGACTGCACCCAGGTCCATACTTTGTGGTGTTATGGCTGTAGTTGTGGCTGTTTGGCACACCTGCGCTATAGCTTAGGGTGTTAAGGCCAATTTTGCCTATTAATAGTTGTACTTCTCATATTGTAAGACGTAAATGTTGATTGTTATTTGGCCGGTAATCTCTATTACATAATTTAAATTCTTCTACCTTATCAATATTCAACGATTGCACCTCATACACAAATTCTTTCATTTTAATTTGTTTGAGCACAATAGCTTTCTTTTGCTTTATATTTCATTATCTCAATACTATATTTGAATAATGATAAACTGAAAAAAAAAACCAACAATCACATTAAAATCTCACGCTATATATGCTTGTGTAAATACATATTTTCGAACTCTCTTATTGTAAGATTTACAAATTTTACTTGTAAATGTGGAATAATTTGTAAACGGGACCTCCTAATCTACTATCAAGACAAGAAAATCCTGCAATTTCCACAAAAGGATCTGAAAAATTGACACCAAGCAAATGGGAAGAAAGCCTAAAGAATATGACGTAAACAAAACAACATTTATTAGTAAAGTTGAAGAATATAGTCAAAAGACGCACAAGCAAACCTCAATTTCATCACATGCACTGGGTCATAGTATCATCAGTGAATTGTTCTAGGTAATTTGAATATAACTTTAGTAGTTTAAAATATTAATTTTTTTTAGAGTAATACAAACTTTTGTCTGTTCTTTCGCAATAATACAAACTTTTGATTATTTTTAAATAATAAAGACTTCACACCAAAATTTCCGCAATAGGGCAAGTTGACCTGTGACCTTTAAAATAGGTAAAAGATATTTTTAACAAAACAACATTCTTTTCTCTCTCCTCCCCCTCCCCCTCCCCCTCCCCCTCCCCAACCAACTAAAACCCCACCCTACCCTCCTCAAGAAACCACCCTCCCCCTCCCCCACAGAACCACCCCTGCCCACCACGAAACCACCCTCCCAACCACAAACCCGGCCTCCTTCCACACTGTCATAAATGGGCAGAGTCACTAGACCACCATCAAGATAACCACCACAACCAGAAGAAGAAATACCATTAGGGATGGCAACGATCCGGATCTGGACCGGTTCTTGGTGGTACCAGATCCGGATCCGTTTTTTGACCATGGACCCAGATCCGGACCGGATGGATCTCAAAAGGCGATACCCAGATCCGGATCCACTAGATCTACGGTTCGACGGATCTGGACCTGGATCTGATTGTTTCCCCAAAAAGTTGTACAAACAATTGCCAATATATTATCACTAAATGATATAATTATCATAACATTCACCAAACTACAATATAGCAACATCCCAATATTCAAAATATTCAATCTTGTATGAGAATGAGATAAACAATAGCCTTAAGTTACTAATTAAAAATTAAAAATATTCAAACTATAAAAAAGGGAACTACCGGTCGGATCTGGATCCTCTCTATAAGATACAGATCAAGATCCGTATTTTTTGTGTGGGATACGGATCCGACCTAAATCAGCAGGGTCCAAAATGCTAAGATCCAGATCCTTCAAAACGTATCTGGATCCACGGATCTGGGACGGGTCCAAGATCCATTGTCATCTCTAAATACCAATACTATCACCACCACAAGAGCCATCATTACACCGACTCCACATTCAACCCACAAACTCAAATCATCCACCATTTCCACCCACCAAACTCTAGAACGGAAACCACCACCATTTCTACCACAAAAAAAATGGCAAAAACAACCACCACTACAAACACTAAAACGAAATAAAAAAAAAAGCACCAAAACGGAATCCAAAAAACATGAATAATATCGAAATCAAAACAAAATCAAAAACCAAATTTGGAACAAAATTGAAAATCAAAACTAGCTCTAATTTCGAAATCAAAACCACTAGATCATCACCGCGAGCACCAAACTCGAACAGATCTAGGTTGTGGAGGTTTTGAAATTCGGTCATTTTAGGAAATCCAAAACTCGAATAGAACTGGGTTGTGGAGCACCAAACTCGATTTTTCGATCTGGGTGGAAAGAGTGAGAAGGTCGGAGGTGTAAGAGGAGAGAGATGAGTCAACGTGGGGTTGGATGTCGACGACAAAGAGAAGGAAGCATTCCATTTCGCCTGAGGAAAGTACGAGTCGTCCGCTTGTCGTAAGTTCAGTTGGTGATAGCCACTTTCCTGCCATTGATGATGATGTCAGACGAGAGAGAATTTGGTGGATAATGGGGAGGTTTAGTGGATCATCACTGACTCCATTCGGATGTTCAATTGACCAGAAATCGTTAAGGGTTGTGGTGGTTTTGGTTTCAGGAGGTGGGGGGGCTTTTGTGGAGGTGATGTGGGAGGATGAAGAGAGAGATTGGTTGAGGGAAGGCTAGGCAGGGGTGGGGTGGGTGAGGGAAAAAGATTTTTTTTTTTTGTTTTTCAAATTTAAAGAAAAAATTGAAAAAATCAACCAATAAAAAAACGACACGTGTGCTAGAGAGTGCCACATCAGCTTGTTTACCTTTTACAACAAGTTAACAACCGGTATTGCCCTTTTGGAGGAATTTTGGTGTGAAATTTGTATTATTTAATTTAAAAATAATCAAAGTTTGTATTATTGCCAGAAAACGGACAAAAATGTGTATTATTTTAGTTAAAAAATTCAAATATTAATTAGTTGTTGGTATAAGTGATGCACTGGATAATTACATATATATACCTTGCGGTCATGTTTGTTGTGAAAAGTTGTTGAAATTTCTTTAAAAATGAAAATTTGTACAATTCTATTTCTAACTATATACTACATAAAGGATACCTTTGCATCAATATCTGGACTTTTTCTTTCCCATAAAGCTGCAATTCTCCATTTCCAAATGACATAGCATGTGGCATAATGGCAGCAAGGTATATCTTCGTCCTAAATATGCTATGTTTGTAGTCCCTCATAACCCATTTCATCAGTCTATACACATTCTGCACAAGTCTTTGTAACCCAAGCCACCTTATAATCTTGAGCATACAATCAGCACTAGCAGAGCATTTAAAAAATAGACGGGAGTGAGTTTCCTCCCTACCTCCACAAAGACAGCAGTCACTGGTAGTTGAGACCCCCCATGTAGTAAGTCTACTTCTTGTAGGAAGTCTCTGCTTCATGATCAACCATAGGAGGAATCGATGTTTAGGAATAGAGTATCTATTCCACACTCCGAAACTCCATAGCCACTTGGTATTGTTAGGGAAAAGAGCAGTATAGATCTGCTTGATACTATAGTTAGGCATCATTCGAGCTATGAATCAATGGCATAATACTCTCCCTTGCCTTGCAGATGTTTTTCCATACCCATCTAGATTCATGAGGACATATATATTGTCCCCGCTGCTGGTCTTTTATGCAGACTGAGTGCACCCATCTAACCCACATATTAGCTTTCTTGTGTGATATTACCATACTTGTCTCCCAACAGTAGCTTAGTTCCATAAAACTAAGTTCTTGACCCTTAAACCCCCTGCAGTCTTAAAATGACAAACCTCATCCCAAGCAACATAACCAGCTTTTGAACTATCCCAAGTGTCATGCCATAGGTAGTGCTTGTATACAACATTAATCTTTTGAAGAAGAGACTTGGGTAAGATGAAAATTTGACAACAATATACACAAATAGACATCAAAAGAGTATTAACAAGTTGTAATTTCCCACTATAAGATAAATGTCTGCTGCTCGACGATGTTATAATTACGTGACATAAATTCTCAATTAAACTATCACATTAAGCCTTTTTCATCTTCTTGGAACTTACGGGGACGCCCAAGTATTTAAAAGGAAGAGAGCCTAACCTATAGCCAGTTAATTGAGCAATTCTATTCTTCATGGTAGTGTTCATCCCTGTGAGATAAATCCCAAATTTCTCTTGACTGATTTGTAGCCCTGTAGTTTGAGAAAACAACTTCATTCTTCCGATCAACATGGTAATAGAGGTTATATCCCCTTTGGAGAAGAGCAAAAGGTCATCATCAAAGTATAAGTGATTAAGTTGAATACTTATACATATTGAGTGAAATTTAAAAGGGCCCAAACATCCCACTTTTGTGAGGATCCTAGAGGTATACTCCATACAGAGAGTAAAGAGTAAAGGAGAGAGAGGGTCTCCTTACCTAAGACCTCTCTTATGAGTGACCAAGTCACTAGGGCAACCATTTAGCATCAATGCAAAGCTGGGTGTAGTAACATAAACCATGATCATCTTTACAAAATGAGTTGGGGAATCGCAAGTGTTGGAGCATATCCTCAATAAACTCCCATTCTGCAGTATCATAGGCCTTTATAATGTCAAGCTTCATTAAGCAACAAGCCTGTTGTTGATTTGGCCTATAAATCTGAACTATATCCTAAAATATCATATTATTGTGAATGATATTCCTACCTGTCACAAAATCCCCCTAGTTTGGAGTTAAGTAGAACTTTATTCATCTATTCATAGAGGAGCTTGTGATACATTAATAAATGGAGGAGCAGCAAGCTATAGGCCTAAAGTCACTAACATTACTAGGAACCCTTATCTTAGGAAGCAGATTGATAGTAATAACATTTAGCTCTCTTAGCAGGCACCCTGAAGAAAACAACTCCAAAATTGAATCTGTTACCTCTTCACTAATGATGTCCCACGCTGCTCTGAAAAATCCACTATTGTACCCATCTATCCCTGAAGCTTTATTGATAGGAATAGACCACATGACTCTTTTCACGTCAGCTCTTGTAAAAGTGCAGTTAAGCAGCCCACACAGTATAGGAGTCATTTTACCACCCATGCCAACTATATATATCATCAGAAACATGAACCCTATTAGTGACACAAGTCCCCAACAACCCTTTATAGAAGCCAATGAAGGCTTGTGCAACCTCGAAAGGAGTATCCACCCATGTGTCAGCTTCATTATGGATGGCATTGATGCATTCTTTCTATATTTAGCTTTTATGCTACCATAGAAGAGCTTTGAGTTCTCATCTCCATTTTTAAGCCAATGCATTTTGGTTTTTTGCTTCAACATCATTTGATGGATGTCCCAAGCTTCCCTGAAAACTTTCTTAGCCTCTTTTTTCCTGCCTTGTGAACCCATTATCAAGACGTTGTTGGTGCATATCTGCTTGGACGTTGAGAAGAGCATCCTTAACTTCCATAACAGCCTTGTGAAGCTTATTCTGCCCCCTAGAGTCCATCTCATATTCTTTATTTCTTTCAGCTTACTAATGACCCTATACATCATGCAACCTTGATTGACGGCATCCCATCCCCTTCTCACTGTGGCTGAAAAAGAATCATTCATAACCCAATGATTGTAAAACCTGGAAGGCTTCCTACCATAATGGTAAGGAAAGGTCTGTATGATCATTGGGCTATGATCAAAATCCTCTTCTGGAAGAAAAACCACCTCACTCCTAGGGAGAATCAATTGCATTTTCATTACATATTATGCTACTTTTTTTGGTGAACAATGATAACATTAGAAATTAAGCAGTTATGGCAAATAGCCTTTTACAATCCATATATAATTAGGGAAGAGTGAAAAGTCCTAATTACGTTAAGGGAGTCTATCCCATGTCTACCGTCGTAGGATAACGCATCCACAACTTGGTTATCTTTTCTTCTAACTAATGTGAGTAGGGATGACAACGGGTAGGATCTGGACCGGATCCTCTAGGATCCAGATCCGTGTTTTAGCTAAGGATCCAGATCCTACCCGGATCCGATGGGTAATAAATTTGAGAATCCAGATCCGATGGATCCTACGGATCTGGGTCCAAAACGGATCCTAACTTATTTTTCATTCAAACAAACCTAATTTTCATCCTAACATTAAAACATAGTTTAACGAAACTCGGAAACATTATTCTTCAACAAACGTGATATATTAAAACTAGTAAATATATTAAAAAACGTGCTTGACAACATCTATGCGCCATGTGACACCCTCAATCTGCCACTAGAATTTTGTAATGTGTCTTAACCAACAATAAGTTAGGTGATCATTATTTAAAAATATATATATGTTGAAGCCTAGGCTCGAATCCTTGACCTCAAGTAAGGATATATCCAAAGATTTACCATCTAATCTAACATCTTTTAGTGATTCATGTTTCCACAAAATTATAAATATGTGTTGTAATTAGTAATGTGGCAGTTAATGCCTACTTCTAGCCATAAAATTTATTTAATTTTTTTTTTGCAGTCATTCCCTTAATCTATCTCTCCTTTTGAAATTTACCATGAGCTCCACTACTTCGTAATTAATAGGGGTATCGTTACAAATTATTCTTGAGGCTAATCAAATCTTATTGTTGTTATTCGAGAATGCGAATCAGGATGTGAAGTTTAAATGACCAAATGACCTATTAATAAAGATTAAGATATAATTACCACTACACCAAGTGATATATGATGTAAACATTTTAAAATTGAATTTTTAATAGATGAAAAATATAATTAACCGGGAACTAGTTAATATTTAATAATTAATAATTAATAATTAATACTTAATAATTGATAATTAATAATTAATAATTAATACTCTATCCGTTTCCTAAAGATCTTCCCTCTTTCCGTTTAAGGGTGTTTCCAAAAGATCTTTCCTCTTTTGCTTTATTCCTTATTTGGCAAAACAAATTTCCCTATTTACCCTCTCATGTCAATATCATATGGTCCACCATTACATTATTAATTCAATTTTACTCCCTTTCTCTCTCCTACTTTAACCCCCCTTTTATTTGTTTATTTATCTTAACCCCTTTCTCTCTCCTACTTTACTCACACCATGCCCCACACAACTTGATTTTCCTTAGTATCTGTAGGAGCAGTAAGTGGGAAGATCTTTAGGAAACGGAGGGAGTAATTAATAATAATAATTAATAATTAATAATTAATAAATAATAATTAATAATTAATAATTAATAATTAATAATTAATAAATAATAATTAATAATTAATAATTAATAATTAATAATTAATAATTAATAATTAATAATTAATAATTAATAATTAATAATTAATAATTAATAATTAATAATTAATAATTAATAATTAATAATTAATAATTAATAATTAATAATTAATAATTAATATACAAAGAAGTGTCAAGTGTGTTCGAATCGAGCTTAATTGTAGTGAGATCGCTAAAATTTGGATCCCTCGAATAGGGTAGGGGGTGTACAAGTGTGGGAATAATTGTGTGTCAACCTGTTGTAGGTTAACTAGACATTTAATATATATATAGTGTACATTACAAACCTATGACTATAGTAAAGTACCATTCTACCCTTTACATAATAATATTATCCCTTTACATATAATATTATCTAATACACCCCCTCAATCTTTACGGGGTGAAACGACGGATAGATTGATACGATGTTTAGTAAACAAGTCAGTAGATAGGCCCTTAGTAAAAATGTCTGCAACCTGAGACTGAGTAGGAACATGTCGAACAATAAGTCCTCCCTTGGCAACCATCTCGCGAACAAAGTGATAGTCAACATCGATATGTTTGCTACGATCATGATGAACTGGATTAGCAGTGAGATAAGTAGCAGAGACATCGTCACAATAGACAATCACAAGACGACGGAGAAAATGGCCAATGTCAGCAAGAAGTTGCTTGAGCCAAATGGTTTCTGCAGCTGTGTAGGCAATGGCCCTGTATTCAGCTTCAATGGAGGATTTGGAGACAGTAGGTTGCTTTTTAGAACGCCAAGAAATTAAATTCTTCCCAAGAAAAACAGCATAGCCAGTAGTAGAACGCCGTGTGTCAGGACATCCTGCCCAATCTGCATCAGAATAGGCAATAACAACAGTAGGAGAACTGCTGCTATATAAATAAAGTCCATAATCCAGAGTGCCCTGCAGATATTTGAAAATTCTTTTCACAGCATGAAGGTGAGTAGTACGAGGAGCATGCATAAACTGAGACACCATATTAACAGCATAAGCAATATCAGGACGAGTCATAGTTAAGTATTGCAATGCACCAACCATACTACGATAACCTGTGGGATCAGCAAGAAGTTCTCCATCAAGCGGAGACAATGTTACTCTAGAGACAACAGGAGTGGTAACTGGTTTAACAGTATGAAGATGAAATTTACGTAGTAAATCAGAGATATACTTATGTTGATACAAAAATAAACCAGAGGGAGTACGCACAACCTGCACACCCAAGAAGTAATGAAGATCCCCTAAATCCTTCATAGCAAATTGAGAAGAAAGAACAGAGATGAATTTGGCAACAAGAGGAGGACTACTACCAGTAAGGATAATGTCATCAACATATAATAGAAGAATAATGAGATGACCACGATATTTAAGAGTGAACATAGAAGTGTCACAACTGCTGCACTTGAAACCAATAGATTAGAGAAAGTTGCTAAACCTGGAGAACCAAAGCTCTAGGAGCCTGTTTCAAACCATAAATGGACTTACGGAGACGACAAATATGAGTAGGTTTAGATGGATGAATAAAACCCGGAGGTTGACGCATATAAACCTCTTCATTAAGGAAACTATGAAGCTACGAAAGAGCAACGTTCGTGGGAGACCAGTCCCAAGTCAAGACCAAGGGGGAACTATTAGGGACAGGGGATGCAGAGCCAACTAAAGCACGATATGGAAATTTATGTTCATGAAAAAGAACATGACGACTACTGTAGGCCTTTTGAGTAGTAGGATCAAAACATCGATACCGTTTATATTCCAATGCATATCCAATAAAAACACAAGTTTTCGATTTAGGTTGCAGTTTGTGATTTTTAGAGTTCAGAAACAAAGGAAAGCATTCACATCCAAATGTTTTCACAAAATGATAGGAAGGAGGACGATGAAACAATTTTTCAAAAGGAGAAACACCCCCTAAAACCGAGCTGGGTAATCGATTGATAGTGTAAGTGGCAGTATATGAGGCATCAACCCAAAATTATGCAGGAAAGTCAGAATGAATAATCATAGTACGAGCCATTTCAATGATATGACGATGTTTGCGTTCTGCAACACCGTTTTGAGCTGGAGTATGGGGACATGATTTTCGAAAAATAATACCATTGTCAGAAAAATGTTGAAGAAGAGGAGAATTGTCAAATTCCCTTCCTCCATCACTTTGAAATATTTTAATTTTGCAATTAAAAAGATTTTCAGCCATCTTTTGACACATAAGGAATTTTGAATAAACTTCCGATTTTCGACGTAATGGATAAATCCAGGATTAGCGTAAAAAATCATCAACAAACACAACATAATATCGAAATAATTGATTTGACAAAACAGGAGATTGCCAAAGATCACTATGAATTTTATATAATGGATATGTAGAAAGATGTTCAACAGAATCAAAAGGTAAACGATGTATCTTTCCTAGCTTACAGCCAACACAATCATCATGAAATTTAGAGGTACATGTGATATATTTATTGGAACATAATTTTCCTATAATGCTAGAAGATGTATGACCCAGGCGAGCATGCCACACGTCACCCCGACTCCTTAATGGCTAGGAAAGCAGGAACTGAAGGCCCAGGAGGGACAATGCTGGGCTGAAGAGGGTAGACACCTTGTTTACTGGTTCCCTGAAGCAGAACTTCCCCCGTTATCTGGTCCTTAACATAAACAAAATTTTTATCAAAACTCACAACACAATCATTTTCATGAGACAACTTGTTAACTGATAATAAATTATGTTTCAAATTAGGGACATGACAGACAGATGATAAACAGAGGGGACGACTTGCAGTTTTTAAAGTTAAATTATTAGTACTTTTAATTGGGAGTAAGGTACCATTACCAACTACAACAGAATTAGACCCAGTATAAGGAGTTTTAATAGAGAACGTACCATCTTGAGGAGTCATGTGAGATGCAACTCCCGAATCTGGGTACCAGACTGAGTCATTAGCTTCACCACCAACAGACAGTGTAGCTAAGGCTCGAGTGACACTTTCTGATGAGGAGGGAACAAAGCTAGTATTGAAACGCTGGGGACAGTAGGCAGCTTGGTGACCTGGAAACCAACACAAACCACATGTATTGAAAGTAGGGGTAGAGGTAACATTGTTACTATTTGATGAATTACTCCCTGCAGATGACAAATTATTAGCAATATAATCTATGCAAGGCATACTATAGGATGATAAGTTAGAAAATTTACTTGTACCATTTGAGCGTCCCCGATTACCAGTGTTGTTGTTGTTTCCTCCAGAGCCACAATTATTATTGTTTCCTCCATTCCCACCATTATTACCCCGAGCATTCTGATTATTGTTGTTCCCACGATTATTATTACTACCTCTGTTTCTGTTATTCCTTCCCCAATTTCTCCCTCCAGATTTAGTCTGGGAGGAGGAACTTGAACCAGTACCAGTAGATTTAACAGTAAGTAAAGCATGATGGGATGATGGATCAGATGCATCCTTAGAATTTAGCAATCTTTGTTCATGCAGTAACAACTTGGGACGCAAATCATCAAAACTAATTGGGAACTGATAATGCAGGAGGATGGTAACTATATGATCGTACTCAGAATCACGATCTAAACCAAAAAGGGTATACTGCACTAAATCCTGGTTTGACACAGGACATTGAATAGCAGCAAAGGAATCAACAATCACCTTAATCTCACATAAATATCCATCCATGGTCTGGGAAGCAGTCTTTTTAATACGAGTTAACCGACCCTTTACTTCCATTGATCTGGCCATACTAGCATGCATAAATCTAGATTGTAATCTAGTCCAAATATGCACAGAGGTATGCAAATCATGAACATCCACAAATACATCACGTGATAACGTAGCAAAAATCCATGATTTAACTTGTTGATCAATTCGCAAATATTCATAAAATTGAACGTTGGGAATAGTATTACCAGATTCATCAATAACAGTGGCAGGAGGAATAATAGCAGTACCATCAACAATACTAAGTAATTGATGTGAAAGTAGCAGGTAAGTTATTTGCGTTTTCCATGATAAATAATCTTCAGGAGAAGATAAACTAATGGTTACTAGATTCGTCAGATTTGGGGCCGATAAATGCTGAAGAGATAAGGAAGACGTTGGAGGAACGTTGTAGGGAAGGCCGAGAGGGGTCATCGGCTGGGCGGCGCCGGTGGCCGAGAATGGCAGAGGGGCCGAGAACCCTGGTGGGAACCGTGTGTTCACGCGGGAGGAGGAAGCAGGGCTGGGCTGCGGCGTGAGTACAGTCGGTGTGGCATGTTCGGAGGTCGACCAGGCGTGAGAGTATAGTGGCGAGACTACTGCCGTCGAGAGGTGGCCTGAGTAACAGTGGACGGACGTCGAGGAAACACCAACAACAAACAATGGCTGCCCAAATAAAGAAGCAGCAAAGTGCTGCGGGCCAGCGAGACCGGGGCTGGTCGTTGCGGTGGCGGCAGGAGCCGACGAGGCCGGCAGGGCGGCGGAGAGAACAACCGGCAAGGGCTGCGAAGCAGCGGAGTTAGCAGAAGCAGGCCGGAGGTCCATGGTCAGGAAAGAGAAGAGCGTAAAAAAACAACGGTGTTTGGGAAAAAAAAATTAAAAGGGTTAATTTTTTTTTTTTTTTTTTCGGTTTGTGTTTTAGGAAAACGTAAGCTGTGATACCATGTACAAGTGTGGGAATAATTGTGTGTCAACTTGTTGTAGGTTAACCTGACATTCAATATATATAGTGTACATTACAGAGCTATGATTATAGTAAAGTACCATTCTACCTTACATATAATATTATCTAATAGGGGGCAACTCAGGCTGTTCAAATTACTAATCCCTCAAGGAAAAGAATAGAAAAATTTTCGTGCTAAGAGGAGAAGTAACAATAAAATCAAATCCTTCAAAATCTATCGTTTCTGTGAAGAAAATTTTGAATCTCAATGCAGAAACTTAGCTCAAATGTCTTTCATTTTCAGACCCATTTCTCTCTCCACCTCAAACACTTACTATACTCAACATCTTCTTCAGCGACCGAAAAATCCACTTATTCAATGGTGGAATTCATGGTAAATTCTCTGGGGTTCTCAAATGAAGAAGCAATTAATGCATGGAGTAAGGTGAGTTCTTCAGAGCTCAAAAAAACTAAAGGAAAACCTGATTTAGTTATTGATTTCTTGAAACAACGAGGATTAAACAATACCCATATAAAAAAGCTTATAAATTCCATGCCAGAATTGCTCAAGTGTAAAGTTGATGAAACCCTAGTTCCCAAATTCAATGCTTTAGAAGAACTGGGTATTTTTGGTTCTGATTTGGGTGATATTGTTGCTTCAAATACTTCAATTATTAGAAGGGGTTTTGATACCCGAATTAAACCCATGATTAGTTTTATAAAATCATTCGTGGGTACTAATGAAGAGTTCTTAAGAGTCTTAAGGAGGTCATATTGGTTAATGTCTTCTGATGTTGTTAAAGGAATTAAACCCAATATAGACCTGCTTCGAAAGTATGGTTTGTCTGATGAAAAAATCCTGAAAATTTTGGTTGTTCATTCTGAAGTTCTTGGGCATGATCCTAAAAGGCTTGAAAATGTTTTGATTAAGGTTGGTAAGGAGTTTGGAATTTCATCCGATTCTTCGACGTTTTCGGGTGCAGTGATTGTGCTAGCTTCATTGAGTGAGGAAACTCTAAAAATGAAGTATGAGATATTTAAGAGCTTTGGATGGACTGATTTAGATATCAAGATTATGGTGTCGAAATCACCAAGATGTTTGATATTGTCGGAGACGACTATTCGTGAACGGTTGAAGTTTTTCATGAATGAGTTTGGGTGTGAACCAGGGTACCTAGCGAATCGTCCTTATGTGATGACTTATAGTATGAAATATAGGGTTGTGCCGCGGTACACCATATTACAGATCTTGAAAGAGAGGAAAGTTATCACTGCTAAAGTAAGCATGCTGACTGCTGTTTGCAGCAGCGAATCTGAGTTTCTAAAGAAGTATGTGCTTCCCTACAAGGATAAGTTACCTGAGCTCTGTAATGCTTATATATCTAGGGAAAAAGGGATTTCTCCTACTAAGAGGATGACCATTAAGTGATCAAGTTACCTGCTCTGGGGCTGTCTGTTGTTTGGCAGATCAAAATATACAAAATGGTTCTTCTGTTCTTCCTAGGTAAAGCTAAAGATAGATGCTATTGAGTAACGAAAACTGCTTCGAGTTTTGAGTTAGGGTTGGAGGCATTTTGTTTAACTCATTAACCATTTCAGAAAGGTGAGACAGTGCTAGCAATCATGAAGACACTTTAAGCAAATGGTTTACGAGATAGAGTGGAGCTGCATTCTGGTTATGGCAGTGCTGCGGTTAGTCACTTGGTAGTAATTAGAAGGCCATTCTTGTAGTGGTATGACCAACTTAGTTTAAATTAAACTCTCACGCTATATGACTTGGTATCATATAGACTTTGTTTTAGAAATTACTTGAATCTGCTTCTCCCAAAAGTTTCATGAAAGCACTGTCACATTGATTAGAGGACCTAATTGATTATTATTACAAATTAGATTCTTTCTTGACCTTTTAATGTTTATGAGATTTCTTGATCTTTCTGGAATTTGTTTCGAATATTTCATAAGTGCTAAAACTTTTGGTA
Organism: Beta vulgaris subsp. vulgaris; assembly: GCF_026745355.1. Classification (NCBI taxonomy): domain Eukaryota; kingdom Viridiplantae; phylum Streptophyta; class Magnoliopsida; order Caryophyllales; family Amaranthaceae; genus Beta; species Beta vulgaris. The sequence continues at coordinate 11,833,865 of NC_079209.1, forward strand.
GAGAATGTCGTGAGATATTATCTAATATACTGTGATTGGTTGTATGAAAAGAATATTTGAAGTGTAATGAAATTTAATCTCCTAAATGGTTCCATCATGGTTTGACATGTTACTCTATTTGGTGTGTTATTTATAGTTAGATGTTGTTTTTATCATGCAACCGTAGTGAATTTTCTAATTTTATATTGTATCTTTGATGTAGATGTTGGTAATAATTTTGTACATGAGAGTCTTAAAATTATAGAGAAAACATCAAAGAGTCTTTCGTCTACATCCTGCATCCTGTCTACTGACATTAGATATGATGTCTGAATTTACTAACTTGATGCCACAATTTGAGGAAAGAATGGGAGGATGAAAAGTTTTCCATTGCCTTTTACCTTTAAGGAGTTGGTAGTTTTTCCCAAGTCCATCACAACGAAGTATTTCATAACTGACGGTCAGCTGCAAGATAGTCGTAGTACTCTTCTTCTTACTCTGTTGCAGTTCGGGTGATGATAATATCATGGTATAAAGTTGGAAATTTTTTTAAGTTACCCATTGCTTATATATCTGAAGCTGCCTTTAGGGAAGTTACATCTAACTATGGATCAGATTATTTCCTTCCTTTATCATGTATTCAGGCTGGTGTTAGTTCTTTTAAGTAATTAACTCGCTGCCTGCTGTGCAGGATTCATGTATTTGCCAGTGTAGACATTCTACATGGTGACTCTACTTCAGGTAATGAAGCTTCATAGCTGCTTTATCTGAATTGTTTTTTGACTTGGCATGGTTGTCATGTGAATAGATAATTCTTGCTTTTGTTTAGAATAATATCAGTAATTATGACTAGTTCTCATTGTTGAGTTATCGAATACTAAATTCTACTTGCCAATCCTGTAGTACATAGACCTGTAAACTCAGATCTTCGGCGTTTTTGTTTCAGTATGGAAGGGGTTACTTCTATCTTGGAATATGATTAGCCTATACCAAGTACTTGCCTTTTGCCCTAAATGTTCTGTGATAATTGCTTGCTTTTTTTAACAGAAATATTTACTATCAGTTCCTGACTCTTTTCTATCAGATCAATATTCATATCTCATAGTCCCTCAAATGTGATGGAAATTTAGATGAATGGTTGATATTCATCTTTAAGGTACTTGATAGTTTCACGGAAGACATCTAGTTCTTCTTTGGCTCTAAAGTCGGGGAGAGGGTTGATCTCCAGATAGTTTATTTTACAATCTAAACTTTTTTGCCAGTTATTCCAGGGTAGTATTCTCTATTTTCCTGATGCTGTATTTAGTCATTGTGATTCTCTAACTCCTAGGCAGTAGATCAAATTTCGTTCATGCTGAAGTTTTTGTTGTTTTATCTGTGACCTAACTTATTTGACTAACCATTCTATCTTTCCCTTCCTCGCCACTGGCTGTGTCCTCCTGCTGCCATGTGCTTCTATTCCCGGAGTTTTTCAATATCTGCAAATCCAATAATTGCTTTGCTGCTACCGGTATTTTTCTTTGCATTATCTGCATATAAATTGTATGGCTCCATATTCCATACACCAGTCATCCTGTACTACAAGCCTACAATTGAACTCCTGTTTAATGGTAAATGTCTTAGTGTTACATGGTTTCTTAATTGTGGTATCAAGGTAGGTTGATCCCTTAAGGCTATCTCAGATAAACCTGATACTCTGAATTAGTCCCTCAAATAACAAGTTGCACGTCTGCTGAAGTGTGAAAGTACCGATGCCAGTGTTTATATATCTTGTGGGGAATTATTCTTGTAGTTCAAGCTTCGGACTGATGAAGTGAATGATTCAAATGACACCTTTTATTGTGTGCTAGAATATTGTTGCTTGTTTGATTTTCTCCCTTAAAAGGCTCAAGGTCAAAGATATTGGGTCGGTTGCCTTGAAAGGCTCAAACTTTTTGGCGTGATCCAAAAGGTTTAGGGAGATTCTACATAGGATGATCAGAGCAACTAGGTAATTCTTTTGAGACAAAAGCATTCTGTATGTGGATGTATACTATGTTGGAGGAAATGCGGACTCTGGGATCAGTCTATGTGCTAAATGTTATTGGAGATTTTTTTGGTTGACGATTTCCATGATGAGCTGGCCTGGGAATCTTCATATCTAGTATTGTGGTGTAATGAGAGGCATATTCCCTGTATATGAACTTGCAGTCTTGAAAGGGAAGCAGCTGGTTACAACTATTCCCGGAGGTGAGAGACATGTCATTTCTGTGCAAAACGCCTCTTCTTTTTGGAATTATTACATGCTAGCCTGGAGAATGAGTTAGCTCCCACCTCTCAAAGGATATGGAGCTTTATATTCATGTGGAAGAGACCGTGGGGCGAAGAAGATGCAAATGTTTATTCATGTCACATTGATGGTTAATGAGAGTAAGCTCTTTGATGTAGCAAGAACATAATAGTAGTAATGTGCAAGTTCTATGAACAGTTTGAATAAATATTTCTTGGTGATGATGGATAACCAGATCATTTAGGTCTTTTGACTTCATATACCTTGTGATGAGGTACTTTTCTTTTAATGCGAGTCATTTGTTGGACTTCTTTTTATCATAATTGGTACCTTAGTGTCTGAAACGAGTCCCTTGCCTGGTGGAGTTAGGGTGATCAAATGTATGCAGCTTTACCCTTACTGGTCAAGTGGTACTGATTTTTTGACCCTTATTTGAATTGCATTGACTGCAATCAACGATATAGAACGTAAGAGCCAGAATTGCATTTAGTCCATTAGAACCGAAGTGACTTGTGCAAAGGTAATTTCTCAGTTTCTATACGCGAGGGAATGTTTAGCTTTCATTTATTTTGTCGTTTGATGGTTTCTTTTCGTATGTATGTGTAAAGGAAAGGGGGGGGAAGAGTCGAAGGAATTAAAGTGCATCCTCCTCTTCCAACAGGGTTGTATACAGCTAAATACGAAGTACTGTCTATCATAACGACTAGCTGGAGTGCTACAAAGAGTGGTCGAACTGACTTATTTCCCCTCTTCTGAATATCTTTTCTTCAGAAAGGGGAACACCATCATCACAGACTTGATTACAAGTACATTTCAAAAACAAAATTGTATTGTCCTGACTCCTGAGGGCTCTCAGCGTCTGAAGGAAGAGCCTAGATTGATGTGTTGAACCAATTAAATCTTACTGGCAAAATGCACATATCCTCTTCTCATTACATAAGCACTACATACTAGTTACATGCATAGGTTTCTTCTTGTGTAATGCCGTTGTACTCAGTAGCTTTATTTTCTTCAGGTGAATCATTACTGCAGTCACTGTACACTGTTTAGGGAGACTATGAAGTTTGAATAATTGTATATGTTTATTGACAGTATTACATCAATATATAGAGATACATTCCTAAGTGTACACGGGAGAGATTATTGAAGAGATGATGAGACTAGAATTATGGAGAATATCACGGATAATTAGCAGGCAAGAGTGAGATGGCAAAAGATATAGTATGACTAAATCAAGTTGTATCATAATCAAAGAGATCTTTAGAGGTGTTTGATGAGTTGCTTTTGGCCATCAGAGCAGTAATTGCGTGCAGATTGTCAAACTTCTGAATCAAAGAGATCTTTAGAGGTGTTTGATGAGTTGCTTTTGGCCATCAGAGCAGTAATTGCGTGCAGATTGTCAAACTTCTGAACGGTGGCAGCATCCTTGTCACCGCGTCCACTGCAGCTGACCACGACCTTGCTTCCATCAGGTAGAGTTGGGCAGAGTTTTTCTAGGAAAGCCAATGCGTGTGAGGCTTCAAGGGCCGGAAAAATTCCTTCTAGTCTACATAACCTCTTGTATGCTGCAAGGAAAATCACACATTTTGTCATTTTGAGTTCAGGTTAGAGAATCTTCTCTTGGATTGCAGGGACCGTGATACATATATACACTAGGTGTATATAACATGTTCCCTCTTTGACTTTTTCTCATTTATACCATGACAAGAGTATGTCTAATGATTGTTAGAAAGGACTAGTTGCTAAACTCAATGGTTAGAAAATGAATATACCATATACACTATGGGAAAGAAAACTATGTAAAGTATGTAACTTAACAAAAGCATGTACTAAGTGTTTAGTTAATGGAGTGTTTGACAATTAGAGTTTTGGAGCAAAAAGAGAATTTTAGGTCTTTTTTAGAGTTTTGACTAGTTACAAACTTTAAAAGGGGTGCTTGGTAAAAGAGAGTTTTGGAATAAGAACTCTCAAAATGGAAAAGCTTCTGATAAGAGTTTTTTCTTTAGAGGATTATGTAAAAATATGTCTATAAATGTCATTTCACACAAACAAATGGCAATAAGCTTTTAACAATCAGTTAATTTTTACAAAACATATTTATAAAAAAAAGTTGTCAAATTAGTAGTCAAATTTATTTAACAAAACATTCTAATAGCAAACTTTAAACTCTAACAGTTAAATTCTAAACTCTATTTGCCAAATAGTGCCAATGTGTTTTTCTCCCTTTATGTATGGGGAATTTTAACTTATTTTCTTTTGCTACTTTTTTTTGGTGTATAAAATTTAAACAATCCCCTCCCTCTCTCTTTAAAGAGCCCTATCTCATATCAATTGCAACACTTTTTTATATTTGATATCATATTAATTGCAATATTTTTATTTTAGTTATGGACTTACTATTATTTTATTATCTCATTTTACATTTATATTATATCAGTTATCAATAAATGCATCACTTTACTTATTTGGAGTATTTACAAAAAGTGCAATTAAACTCAAAATGGTAAAAAAAAAAATAGTATTATTACAAATATGTCACTAAAAAGCAAGAGGGGATTACTATTTTTTTTTGTTTTTACCACTTTCATTGCTTATTTTAATATGGTTCCAACTTTCTTTCTCTACATTCTTTAGTGTTTTCCTATTTTCTCTTTGATTTACTTCTTCAGAAATGGAGAAAATATTCACATCTTTATTTAAAGTAATGAAACAAGAAGCAAATAATTCCCACTTCGCCCACCCACCTCCAATTAAGGAACTTATATAATTTAGAAAGATTTCATGAACTATTCTTGAGATTTGATATATTTTTTAAATTGTTCCTCATATTTAAAAAATTCCTTTATATACTCTTAAATTTTAACTTGATGCTTAAAAAACCCTAACAAAATTCTAACACTATTAGGTTTTTCTCTCTCCCCCCTCTTTCTCCAATGATCACATTATAAACTTATAAGCTAACACTATTAGGTTTTTCTCTCTCCCCCTCTTTCTCCAATTAAGGAACACTATTAGGTTTTTCTCTCTCCCCCCTCTTTCTCTTTCCACCTTCATGCCTTTCTTTGTCCTCCCAATCTAGGTTGATTCTCTCTCCAAAAACTTCCTCATTGCCATCACCCTTCAATAGCTTCCACTTTCCACCACCATTCTCAAAATTCATTACCACCACTACATATCTACTCCCATCACCATTACCATAAATCTTCACTGCCAATAGCCACTGTATTTCTTCACTGCTATCAGTCCATCACCAAAAATATTAAGAGGGTGTTTGGTATAGAAAAACTTGATGTAGGAAACTGATTTAAATAAACTCTTCCATTTCTAATTGTTTGGTATGAGTGTTAAGTAACAAATACCGTTTCTGGAGGGAAACACAATCCCTCCATTGGAAACAAATCACGTTTCCTTCCTCAATCATAAACCTCTCAATTGTTTCCATTTCACTAGGATACCAAACAACTACTAAAGGTAACAATTATTATTTTCATTTTCCCTCCTTAACCAAATCCTTTCCATTCCATTCCCTTTAATCATGCCAAACGCCCTCTAATTCACCACCATGCTTATCTTCCTCATTGCTATATCAACTTTTTCCCACCACCATAGTTACAATGGCCAAAACAACAAATGGATCTTCGATTGTCGAAATTGACCATGAAGCTCTAGATTTAGAGCTTGCTTGGTTAAATTCGAGCATCTAAAGTCAGCCATGGTTCTTGCATAAAGTATGTTGTTGGGTATATGGGACATATGAAGCTCATGGGGTGTATGAGGGTGGAGAAAGGTTGCGTAGAAGAAGAAATGCGTCAAACGGAGGAAAAGGGGGTGCGCCCGATCGGGTCGGGCAAGGCCGCCCGATCGGGCCCGCAACGACGCAAAGGAGCTGGTGAAATCGTGGCTCGCCCGATGTCATTGGGCTGGTTCGCCCGATCGGGCGGGACACCGAACTACGAGTCGGGCGTCTCTCGCCCGATCGGGCCCGGGAGCGTGTTTACTTTGAGCGTTAGCCGCCCGATCGGGCGGGGCATAATTTGACGCGGGATGGCTCCGAAAACGCGGTTTCCCTTGCGGGGGTATAAATAGGTGCCCTAATTACGTCATTAATGTATTCATCATCATTAAACACATATTTTGAGAGAGAAAAAGCTTTAGAGAGAGTTCTTGAGCGCTTTTGTAATCTTTCTTGAATATTCATCGATTCCTAGTGCATATTCGTGGTTTTTCTCCCAGTTCTTGGGTTTCCACGTAAAAGTTCTGGTGTGTTCTTTTCTGTTTTATTATTTGATATTCTGTTATTGTTTTTCTATTATTCTACGATTGATAGTCAATAGAACTTACATATGTTTCTCTCATATCCTCTTCCTTCCTCTTCTTTTCCCTTGGATCTATGACGATTGACGAGTAGTAGTTAGTCCGACAGGTGTTGTGTTAGTCACATCGGTTGTGGGAGATGGGTGTGCAGGTGATTCTTGTGGTGGGGATGAAGTCTCATGGGTGTTGGGCTGGTTGCTCAAGTGGTGGGAGGTGAATTGTGGTGGTTCTGATGGTGAGAGATGAAGCTTAGATAGTCATCAATGAAAAATGGTGGAAATATTGAGAGAAACCAAACGAATAATAAGGATATGTTGGGCATAAAGTTGAAGTTTTGGAAAACCTGAATAATATTCAAGTGTAAGAAAATTACGTCAAATTTTGTGATACCAATTTTTTTTTCCTATAATTAATCTATAATACTCTAAAATACCTATTATCTTCCATCAAATCAACTTTTACAATCATGTACCACACTCTATCTACTTTTCAAAATTTTGTGCACAATATTGTTTTGCAATTAATAAAGGAGGAAAGGCGTACCATGTAGGGCCTCTTCATCTGTGATTGCATGGAATTTCGCACGTCCATTATCCTTCAAGTAGCTGAGTTCTGGTCCAACTCCTGGACACTCTAACCTGCAAGCTCATATAAATTTTAATTTAGTTGGTATCTAGCTTTTGTACTCCATTTTTTTGTCTTAAAATTATTATGACAATATAATATTATCCAAATTATCTCGATGAATTTTGAATAATCTCTGCGTTTGGCTAGTCTAATTATGGTTAAGGTGATAGATATTGTAGCACCGATACGGATACGGGGACGGATACGGGTACGAGGACGGAAAACGGCAAAATCAAAATTTACGAAAACGGGTGCGGCTTGGATTCGGCAAAAAAGAATGTTATACATTTTAATGAAAAATATTACGTTAAATATTTCCTACATAAAATCTTCATTTATAAAAATATTAAGAGACATACATATAAAATATAAAAAAAAAAGTTTTACTTCTTAAAATATAATTATATATAAAGTTATAAATAATTGGATTTAGTAAAACACCTTTACCTAACAATTATTTAACGGTTTTTTCACCAAATGCCCCTGAAAAAAAAAATTTATTCACCAGATACCCCAACTTTTTTCAAAATTCACCAGATACCCTTAAATTTTAAAAAAATTCACCAGATACCCCAAAAGTTGATGGCCGTTAGTCTCCGTTAGTGTTTATTTACAATTTTGCCCTAAGTCAACCTAATTAACCCTAAGTCAACCTAATTAACCCTAAGTCAACCTAATTAACCCTAACTAATCCTAACCCTAACTAACCCTAACCCTCTCTCTCCCTTTGCCCACCAAACCCCAGCCCACCAAACCCCAGCCCACCACCCACCCAACCCGGCACCACCAGCCCCGGCATCCCCCTCCCTTTCCCGGCAGCCCCCCTCCTTTTCCCGGCAGCCCCCCTCCCTTTCCCGGCAGCCCCCTTCCCCCCCTCCTTCCCTCGCGCCTCCCCTCCCCCTTCTTCCCTCGCTAAACAGTAAACAACAAACTCAACAATGGCCACAATCTATTTTTTGCTCTTCAAACTCACTAAACAGTAAACTCGAAGAACTCAACAATGGTGATCATCACTGAACACGAAGGCAACCAAATTGACCAACCAACTTTCCCTTCCAAACTCAAACCCAAACCCAAACCAAATCCAAGCCACAATCTAAACCCACAAAAAAACCCAAATCTCAACCATCAAGAACCACCACAACCCATAACCCATTTCTTCTTAATTTCTCTCTCCTCTTTTTCCTCCCCTGACCCTAAAACCTGGTTTCTAAGATTACCCACCAGTTCTGTCTCTCACCGTAGTTCTTCTTTGCGTTGTTCGTTGCTGGCCGGAGACGCACCAGTTGACGAACGACCGCCAGAATGCTGTCGTTGGCGTCAGAGAATGAGGGAGAGTTGCGGGGAGGTGGAGGGGGAGCTGCGTGGGAGGTGGAGGGGGAGGGGGGCTGGTGGAGATAGGGTTGTTAGGGTTAGTTAGGTTTTTTGAATTTTAGGGTTAATTAGAGTCTTTTAGGATTAATTAACACTAATGACTAATGGAGTTAACCGCCGTTAGTCATTAAGGGTATTATTTGTCATTTTTTTTCAAAATTTGGGGTATCTGGTGAATTTTTTTAAAAGTTAAGGGTATCTGGTGAATTTTGAAAAAAGTTGGGGTATTTGGTGAATAAATTTTTTTGTCAGGGGCATTTGGTGAAAAAACCGATTATTTAAATCAGCAGTCAAATCCTCTAAACAAAAAAGTAATCATCTAACCACAAACTCTAACCTCTAATTAGCAAAGAGGGCCAAAGTGGTGCTGGTGCAGAGTTGGACAGTTGTACCCAACTATCTCCTCTCAAAGTCTCCTCATGTAATTAATCACGTGCCAGCATCATAGCTTTAAGTTTTGTAACCTTTCCCCTTCCCCTCCCCACATTAAAGTTAAGAGCGAAAACCAGTAAACAACAGAGTAACAAGTGAAGATGGGAGAGAAGAAAAAGTCGAGCACGGCGACGCGCGTGAACTTCGAAACGCCGGTGACCAGCGGGCGGCAATGAATTCCAGAACTTCGCACTTTTCGCAGGTGAGTTGAGAGAGAATTTTGGGATTTCGAAAATGAAACTCTAGAATGTATTGTGAATTTGGACCTCTGAATTTTTTTATTAAACCTGTTGGATACTTGGGTACGTGGGTTTCCTATTAAAAACGTACCCAGCTTGTCGCCGACTTCGAATTTGCCGTCCCCAACAACAGCCCACGTACCCGGTCCTATGGATTCGTTCCGGGTACGAATCTCAGGCGAATCCGTATCGTACCTGCGACGTACCCGTACCCGATACGGGAAACGGTCTTGGGAGACGTATCCATGCATCATAGGACTTCAACCTCTGTTGGCGTCCATGTGCAGTGGGATTATTTAGTAGTGTTGTTTATCTTGAATCTTGATGATACAAGAAGTGGGGACTACCTGTATTGGTTTTGATTATGAGTTAAACCCATAATAATGTCACAAGCTATAATATTCCTTTTTTTTTACGGCATTAGATATAATATTCTCACTTGATTCTCATTTGACGGGACTAACTATAATATTGTTATTTGATTCTAAAGGAACATAAAGAAAGTGGATAAATATCAAGAAATGTAAAAATATAACGTTAATAATACAATAGAATAGAGTAATATAAGAAAGTGTTACACTCATTTTTGATCTAATTTTCTCATTAAAAGCTATTTTTTTTCTTTTCAACATTTATCCAACAACGCAAATTATTATATTACCATATTACTTGATTAAGTATGATGTTAACATAATTAATTTTTAGTAATATTATTAAAGTTTAAATATATAAATTATTTACAACCAGTAATCATTAATCGGTTCTTAAGCAATCAATAATAATCAAAAATATTGGATAAAGAAGAAATTATGAAGAGAAAACATGAGTGAGGTATGCTAAAAAATAAGAAAGAGAATATGAAAATCCAAAATTACATACCATCCATTAGGGAGTAAATAAAGAGCATAAAAATTAATAGTAGATCATAAGTGAGGTGGAAGAAAGAATAAGTATTATAGTAATAGATGATCCAAAGTTTTAAATTAACCATTAATTAGTTTGCTCCTCATGATCTCCTACCAATTGTTGGAATCTCAAAAGAGTGGAGATTTTGGGAAAATTGAATTCCTTTTTTGGGGTAATTGTGCTCCAACTTATGAGAAGCATGGTTGGCTTCAATCTCCTTCACCTTTTGATAAAACAAGACTTCTACACTTTTAAAAACTAGAAGGAGGATCTAAAAAGAACATTCATGTGAATTTTTGGTTAAATTTGTTTTAGTATATATTATAAAATATACTTCCTCCGTTCCATAATAAGTGAAACACTTCTCTAAAAAAGCTCTCACATAAAAGACAAAAGTGTTTCACTTATTATGGAACGGAGGAAGTATATCTCTATTATACTTCCTCTGTTTCTTTTTAATTGCAACAATTTGACTTTTATGCTTGCCAATGCATAATTTCAACCTTCAATAAATTTAATTACCGATAAATAAAAATTATAATAAGTATATATTCGTAAAATATACAATCAGACGAATCTAACAAGATCCCACATAAATATGTTTTTCCTTAACTATAAATCACCAAATATAAACTAAGTAGAGTTGGTGAATAGTTTAAAAGTCAAATCGTTGCAAGTAAAAAGAAACGGAGGAAGTATAAGTGAAAAGGGAAGGCATGCTGTCCCTCAATTAAATGACTAAAATATCTTTACTTTTTTAATTACATTAATTTTGATTAAAATTTTAAAGTAATAATGGGTAATCAATCAATCAATCAAAATATTTTTCATTTTAAACAACTAAAATTGGAATAACTTAAAAAATTAGGTTTTTTTTTAAAAAAAGTAAAGACTAAAAAAGTTTAAAACAAAAACAAAGATAACAAATTATCAAAATCTTACATGAATTACATAGAAGATAATCAAGTCAGATCAAGATAATGTATTACATTTGAAGTTTTAGCCATACTATCAATAATGATAGATAAATACTCTTTATGTTTCATTTTACTTGTTACACTTTGAAATTTTACACTATTCAAAAATTGCATTTTAACCCTCGTTTGTGATTTATACGTGAATAAAGACAGTCATGTGGGATCTTGTTAGATTCCTCTTAGTATGTATTTTATTAATATGTACTTTCTATAATTTTTACAAATACAAAACTAGAGATATATATCATCAAAGTTTTTCATTGGCATGCATGAAAAGTGTAAGTGTAACAATTAAAATGAAACGGAGGGAGTAAGTATTACAATAGTTCACAACTAAAATGAAAAACAAAAAAATTATGAATGTAATCTTTGCAATTTTGAAAATATAAATTTGAATCAAATTTGGGAATTTAAAAAGCAAAAAATAGAAAAGAAAGATTCTTTTTTTTTTTCATTTGATTTCCACGGATAAATAAAGATAAATATATTTATAAATATGAACTAATTTGCTAATCAAATAATATAAACTTGACAATAGAGGTGATTATGCAATATTCTTATGGACATTTTTCAAAACTATGTTAAAAATATTAATTAGAAGTGCATGATTTCTTTAACTACGTTGTTTCCGTTCCATTCAGCTTATTTTGCTTATCTGATCAGTTGATTTGAACTTATTTTTGCTGAAAATAACTTTTAATAAGTTGAACAACACAAAGCCTTTATTATATTGAATAAAAATTGACAATTATAATGAGTTGTCGCTGCATGTAAAACCAGCTACTCGCCATTATAAAATATCATAATGAAGAGATTGTCATTCCACGCATTGCGTGCTTAAAAAGCCCGTTTTTTATAAGTGTATTAGTACAATGATCGAATACATCATTGATGAAAATATATTTTGGAGAAAATAAAAGTCAAAGTTTGTAAATTAATATGGGACCAGAAGATATTAATACTTCAAAATAATATTTTCAATATAAATTGTGCCATGGGTGTCCATGGTACTATGGTAGTGTTTGTATACTCACCCTACTCCGATTGAATATGGACCAATAATTTGACCTTCATCATCTTGTAATAAGTAGCTCATAGTTCCATGATAAACACCAACGATTCCTTTAGATAAGGTAGCTGAATGCCTTCCACTTTCTAGTCCATATCCAGCAGCTTCAACCCCAACCAACTTCACATCCTCGTCTTGTATGAATTCATGGAACAAACCCATTGCATTTGACCCACCACCTACACATGCCACCAGAACATCCGGTTTTCCACCCCACTTCTCCATGGCTTGTTTTCTCACTTCCTTCCCTATTACTGATTGGAACTCTCGGACCATCGTCGGGCACGGGTGGGGGCCGATAACCGAACCTGGCAAGTGATAGCTAGTCTCCAAGTTTGACACCCATTCTCGGACTGCTTCCGAACTTGCGTCTTTGTAATTTCCATCCACCGATTTTACCTACATTTGAAGATAGATTAAACATGTATTTATTAGTAAGTATCTGAGTCCTTAACTTTAAACTGTAATCATGGGGAAACGGTTTGAAATGCTTTTTAAAATAAAGTTATCAAATAATGAACACATTCAAAAGTTTAAACCGATGGTTTTATATTATATTGCAGCTCCTACCATTAACTGAAACTTTTGGTTGAGTTGGTCATCTAATATGATGTCAAATCCTTAAGATTGGTTTATATTCTATTACTAGTGTGTTTATTGAAATCTATGAGTTGCCATGTATGGTTATGCTATCTACTCCTAGACGATCTTGTGGCTGCAGTCACTTCATGAGCAGGTTATGGAAGCCTAGCTAAGCAAGATTAAATTATCAAATTTGTTAATGCAGTCTATTTCATGACTTAATATTATATTTTTGGTAGTATATGTGTTATTTATGACTTGAAATTTTGTGAATGGCATAAGACTTACTTTGAGTGCACATATATATCAATCTATAAATAGTTTTAGTGTGATTCAAACTGGAGATGATAGCTTGTTCAAAGAGCTTTCAAACAATCTGTCATATGTCCAATTCCGCTGAGAAACGAGAAAATTATGATTGTTTTACGACGAACTGACGAAACTGTTTTGTCTTGCGCCTGACTGGGCGGATTTCGCCCGACCCGGTCGGGCGGACCGCCGGTTTATGCGGTACACGCGTTTTTCGGTATTTTTTTTTTCGTTTTTGAGTTATCTTTTAGGGTTTGTACGGGGTTCTTTATGATTATAAAAGAGCTTCCTAGTGTTCGTTATTATTAACACAACTTATGAAACACTTTTAGCCTCTAGAATTTAGGACTCGCATTATTCTCTTTGATTTTCTCCATCATAGTGAAGAAGCTCTAATCCCCCACCTGTGGATGTAGGTCAAATTTGACTGAACCACGTAAATCCTTGTGTTCTTTGTTTGTTCATCTTTATTGTTTTCTCACCTTTATTATTTCATTGATTTTCTGTTCCGCATTAATCAAATTACAACATCCTATTTCCTAACATATTGGTATCAAGAGCTTGGTTGTTTAAGATCTTAGATGTTTATAGAACAAGTTTGACTTTTTTATTATGTCAATGAAACTCGATATTGAGAAATTTGATAGGCAAGTAAATTTTGGCCTATGGCAATTAAAGATGAAAGTCATCTTGGTTCAAAGTGGTTGTTACAAGACTCTGTAGGTGCATCCAAAAAGCCTTCGGTATGATGGATGATCAGTGGGAGGATATGGATTTGAAGGCACTCTTAGCTATTCATTTAAGTCTATCTAAAGAAGTTTTGAGAGAGGTTGCCAAAGAAACGACTGCTGCGGGTTTGTGGTTGAAGTTGGAGTCACTTTATATGACAAAGTCTGTGACCAACCGTCTACTACGAAAATCTAGACTTCATGTTCTCCGTCTAGCAGAAGATAAACACTTGCGTCTCATTTAGATGAGTTCTTCTCTATAATTATGGATTTGCAAAATATCGATGATGAGGATATGGCTATTAGGTTGTTGTGTTCTTTACCACCTTCGTATGAGCACTTTCGAGATACCTTATTATATGGTAAAGATGATTTGAGTTTGCAGGATGTTAAGGAGGCCTTAACTCAGAGAGATTTAATTGACAATAAATTGGTTAATAAATCTAATAATTCTGCTCACACAAATGCTTTGGTTGCTCATGGTAGAAAGAATTCTGGCAAAATATGTAACTATTGTCATGTGAAGGGTCATATTAAATCTGAGTGTTGAAAATTAAAGAAGAAAATGGAGAAAGGTCCAATGAGGATCAATCAGCAAATATTGCCGACGCTGATCTTGATGATGATCTTGCACTTTAGGGTTACAAGATTTGGGGCTGTGGTTTCTACGATCTCTTTATGTTTGGTGTCCCCTATAAAATGAAAAACTGTGTGGATTGGATTTTCTTTTTTGGAGTCTATGATAGATTGTTTTTTGAGTTTGTAATAAATTAGCAATCTTGGTTATGCATTAGATTTTGTTCTAGTTATGCTATTTCATATCTCAAATTTGGCACTTTTATGTTTATTAAGTACAATTGCAATTTGAAATTATTGTTGTCATTCAGTTTCTAGAATTGCTTTTGAGTTTGTTGTTGAGATGAAGAAGTGTTTGAAGAGAGTTTGGTCAATTTGAGGAAGCTTGCTTACCGTTGATGACTTTATACTCTCGATCTAGGCCATGTGATGGTTTTGTATACGGAGTTTTGTGTTCGAAGACGCATCGATACACAAGTTATAAAAGATGTCTGTTCTTGATTGCCTAAATGGTAGGCTTATGGAATTTTGTTTAAGGTGGAGGTTCTATGGTGTTTGGTTGAGCATCACTTTTTGGTTCAAAGTGGAGTTACCTTGTTTGATCGGTTTCAAGTCAAGGTGGAGATTGTTATTTATGACTTGAAATCTTGTGAATGATATAAGACTGACTTTGAATGCACATATCTCTCAATTTATAAATGTTTTTGATGTGATTCAAATTGGAAGTGATAGCTTGTTCAATGATCTTTCCAACGATAGGTCATATGCCCAATTCTACTGAGAAACGAAAAAATTATGACTGTTTTACGAAGAACTGACGAAACTGTTTCATCTCGCGCCCGACCGGGCGGATTTCGCCCGACCAGGTCGGGCAGACTGTCGTTTTTTGCGGTACACCCATTTTTCGGTATTTTTTTCGTTTTTGAGTTATCTTTTAGGGTTTGTACGGGGTTCCTTACAATTATAAAAGGGCTTCCTGGTGTTCATTATTATTGACACAACTTATGTAACACCTTTAGCCTCTAGAATTTAGGACTCCTTCTATTATTCTCTCTGGTTTTCTCTATTATAGTGAAGAAGCTCTAATCCCCCACCTATGGATGTAATTTGATTGAACCACATAAATCCTTGTGTTCTTTGTTTGTTCATCTTTATTGCTTTCTCATCTTTATTGTTTCATTGATTTTCTGTTCGACATTAATCAAACTACAACCTCCAATTTCCTAACAATATGGAAATATGTGTCAAAGGACCAACTCACATGTCAAGGGACCAACTCAACCAAAAGCTTAAACTGATGGTTGAGGCCCCAGGAATAGATTTATACTCTATCACGCCCCCTCACGCAAGAGCCCTTTGGGCTTGAAGTGTGGATGCAACACAGGTCTTCCTCATACCTGGCGCTAAATATTCCACTGAGAAATGAGAGGTGGATGAGATTCGAACCCGTGAGCTTTTTGTCACGCTGGCTCTGATACCATGTCAAAGGACCAACTCAACCAAAAGCTTAAGCTTTTGGTTGAGTTGGTCCTTTGACAATATGATCTATCTAAGTTTCATTTTCCAGTAAGATTAGGGACTATATAATCTCTATTATATAAGGGAAGGGGGGAGCAATGGTGTCCTCTTTTGAAACGCCTATTTTGCCCCCCTTCCCTTTCTAAATTATAAAAGGATTGTTAAAATCAAAATTGGCACTCAACGAAAACTACCAAAAATTAATTTACAACACTCACTCACAAATCACTTAAATAATAAACTTTACAAATCACTCTTACAATTGAGAAAATCACGTTATAAAAAATCACGCAAATCACTCAAATAATCAGAAAACTTTATTAAAACCTAAAATTAACATACAAACTAAAACTAATAACCTAGAACGTCAATACATACAAAAATATTTACAAAAATTTACTTACAAATCATTATTCTCAAGAAAAATTCACAATTAATGGTGGACCATGATAAAAAAATAGAGGTGTATTTGTGGTGAAATAAGAATTTAGAAGTTAGATCAGGAAAAGAATTATTTACTTTTTTATAGTGTTTCCTATATATAATAAAAAAATTTACATATATTTGGACCTATCTTTTTCTATTATATAATAGCGATTAATTATCAAGGTTAAAAAGTTTATGTAAAATATCATTTAAGAATTAAAGTACAACATATCTCTATTATATAAGAGAAGGGGGGAGCTATGGTTTCCCCAAATGAAGAGACTATGTTACCCCCTTTCCATTCTAAATTACAAATTCACTTACAAATCAAATGAGGCTGCAAACAAAAATACCAAAAATATAATTATAACAATCACTCACAAACTACTACCTATGAAAAAATTGACTTGAAATCAAAGTGTCCACTTTCTTTACAATTTATGAAATACTGTACTTAATTCAAAAATCAACTAAAAAATTATAATATTAGAAATCATAAATAAATTCAATAAAATTTCTATTTTGTTCATAGAATTTAACTTTGAAATGTAAAAAAAACAAAAAGAATGGTGAGAGATTTAAGTGACAGAAACTAAACCAATCAAATTTTGCAAGTAAAAACAATTATGCTTCGTATGTCTAATGTTCAAATTTTGACTCTTATACCGAAGAAAATCGAGTTTCTGTTTCAAAAAAAAAAAATTCAAGCACGCATCGCGTGCGAAAAATTCTAGTAATTCCCTATTGAACCTCACAAAGAGATTGAGCTTCCTGATAAACAACTACTACAAAAACGAACCATATATTGAAACACCATAAGAGAATGAAAAATCCTTTTTGTGCAATTTTGAGAAAGGAGGTTTTTGGATGCTTCACCTTTACCTGCCTATAAAAGTAGAGCAAAGAATTTTACTCATATGCATAGATTAATCTAAACAAAATTAATTAGAAGATCAAATGATTACTTGTGCCCCTAGTAGCTTCATGAGCCGAACATTAGATGGTTGCCTTTGTATATCCAGGTTACCCATGAAAACAATACAAGAGAGACCAAGCTTGGCGCACACCGCAGCAGTGGCGACCCCATGTTGGCCGGCACCTGTGGCAGTCACAATGCTCATACGCCCCATTCGTTTGGCGAGCATGGCTTGTCCAAGGGCATTGTTTATCTTGTGAGCACCTCCATGGTTGAGATCCTCCCTCTTTAGGTATATCTCCGGCCCACACCCATCTTTACCTTTGTGGTGTTTCGTTAGCCTTTCTGCGTAGTATAAGGGTGTTTCTCTTCCTACATAGTCTGTTAGAGATGTCCCTAACTCTTCCTGTAATGAGAGAAAAAACCAACTTAAGTTAATGCTACCTCAAGTCTTAATATAATAGGTCATATATATATATATATATATATATATATATATATATATATATATATATATATATATATATATATATATGAGAATGCACACTTACATGAGAAATGAAAATGAACTTTACGCGCTATAACTCTTATGAATAAGTAATGTAACTCCAAAAAAAGAATAATAAAAGAACAAAATTTAAAATATTTTTTTTTTGGGCTCAATTTTTTTCGGGATATAACTATAATGAACAAGTGTTGTGGCTCTAATTCAATCGTGTGGTTGAGATTCATTCTCATTTCTCATGTAAGGAGCGTTGTAATTATATTGGGTGCAATACTTGTGAAAAAACTCAAAGTAGTCTCAACCTATATGTAATATAATTTTTAACTCAAGCTGAGTTTTAAGGTAAATTGATCGAACTAGAAAATTTAAGCTTGAGGATTCTTCAGTTTGACTACATGTGTAATGCGTTGAGCCGAGCAACGCCCAGATTCGGTGTCGGTTCGGCTCATTAACACCCCAAGGAAAAATAACCAACCTGAAACTTGACATCATTAAGGGCCTTGTAAAATTCATGTTCAAGGTCATCCAAGCAAGTCATTAACAGTTCAGGCACAAATTTGCCGCCAAATTCTCCAAATTTTCCACTACTACTATAACTAATATTGCTCTTGTAGGATAAGGAACAAGAAGCTGAGGAGGAAGGAGTTTTTTGTTTGGAGAACTTAAACATAATATTATTTGTACCTAATTTCCTTCCCCTTCCTTCAATATTATTCCACAAGTTTCTTTGTGACAATAGAAAATTAGACTGAAGGTTGCAGGTTGAACTCATTTTAGAGAACAGATATTATCTAAGGAGAGAAAAATTATATATTATTCTTGACTGATATGCGAGTAACTTTGTTGAATAAGAAATGTTGGTAGATATTTGCATTTGGGCAAGTCTTATAAACTGCTTAAAGGGTACCTTATTGATAGCAGCAACAATAAGCACATGTAAAATACTAAAAATATGGTCTCTGAATTTTGATGTGGAGAGGGTACCTTATGTTCGCACAACAACGTTTGATTGCAATCAAATTATTTTATCATGGTATTCTGTCCATGAGTTTCCTTGAAATTTCCGGAATGTGTAAATGTTTCAATTATGAGAAATGGACACCGGATTTAATTTTCATAAACTTTTCGTACAATATAGCTACTTGTTAAGTAGGGTGTTCATCAATCATGGTTTAAATGTGCTGGATAGTGATTTTCTTGTCATATCACATATGGTAGAGATGATAATGAAGTTGCTTTTTACGAGGAAAAAAATCCTCATCATCTTATCTACGAGTGTGGATAAATGGTGTCCACCTATATTCATGTGTGTATTAATAGCCCAAGTTCCCTTCATCTGAACCAAAAACTAGTACTCCTTTCTATTCTAATTATATATTTCATTAGCCATTTAGATGCTTCCAGCCATTTAGTTTCTGGGACAAATATCACAATTCACAAACATCAAACTCTTCTTTTACTAATATATTCTGAAAGTACCTTCATACCATTGGAGTTATGAATTATTATATAGCACATATTTCAAAACACTAAATTCATACTTTATATGGTTTTACTAATACTTCATCCTTTTAGAAATAGTTGTACCATTTCTAACTTTTACGTATGTCGATATATGATTTTAACCATTAATATCTTTAATTATCAATAAGTAATAATTATGAAAAGTTTATACTAAAAAAATTTACATCGAAACAAATCTAACAAGACCCCACATGACTATGTTTTTCCTAAAATATAAATCACCAAAGACAATCTAAGTAAGATATAAATAGTGTACAAAATAGAAATTGTACAACTATTTCCAAAAGGAGGAAGTATTTATTAAAAGATATTGATTGTCAAACTTCTATTATTAAGAATCTTGAAAGAAAAGAAGATCATAGAACATGGAGGAAGCTATTATTAATGCATAAATTTCACATATATTATCTTTTCTCCTTCAAAAAGCAATCATCGTTTTTCATTCTCACCGTTCTTTTATCCATATGAGCCACAAAAGCAGTACAAAGTATAAAGAAGGGGAGGGGGGATTCGAACCTGAGACCTATAGTTCACAGCACCTCAATCTTAACCAATAGGCCAAGACATCCTTGGTTCATTCTCACCGTTTTTTATTGTTCATTAATGTTCAAACCATGTGTAACAATTAAATTTAAAAGGATTATTATTTATCAAGAGATAAACTCGCACGTTATTCAAAGGCACAAATTTAATTCCTCGAAGATAGAGGCAGATTCAAGATTTTAGGTTTGAGAGTCTCATCAATACATCAATTACACCTACTAATTGGGAGTAGATAATATACCTAATACACCTCAAATAATTTAATTGAAGCAATGAACAATGATGAGAAATTTTGGATTTGACGTCAACAAATTCAACATTAATATTGATTCAGTTCTTATTTAATATATGTTGGATTAATTAATTATTAGGAATGAATTTGAAACTCAATATTAACTATAGCTGGACATTATTTTTTAAAAAAATTAAAGTAATTGTGCTTTAAAGATAAATCGTGACAATAATTAAAATTTTAAAATAAATACCAATGCAAGATGGAACCAAGAGAAATAGAAAAACAAAACAACAAAATTTATTAAATGAACACAGAATTCGGAAAAAAAAAAAAGAAAAAGAAAATGGCACAAAAAGCTTCAGTGACCCTCAAACCTGCAACGTAGTGCACAATGAAGATTTTCAAGCAAAGATAACACCAATAACCAAGATGTTCAACATTGATCATCTTTATAAGAATCTTTATTTGTATTATGAATGACATAAGGGTAAATGCTCAAACAAAAATTTTATTTTATTTATGGAGTATCTTGGACTTGGACCACCCAATATGACCCTTATTGGATCCGCATCTACTTACAAAGGCATTTTAGGACTGAGATCTCTTGTTTCAAGGTGTCTAGCTAGTCTTAACTAGAAGTATCTTACATCACATTAGGGCATACCGAGATACCGGCATAGTCGTTACAGGATATGTTTAGTCCCTATTTTTCCCCTTTTAAAAAATCTTATCCAATAATGCCAATGTTAATCGGTGTTGTTGGTGTAGATTTAGGAAAAGAATATCCGTATCTCATTCATTATGAAGGAACAACAACATATGTATAGAACCCTAATATTGAACAAACTACCACACGGTAGGCCAAACCAAACTAACACACATATATGCATGGGCCCAGTTACAACAAAATAAATATACATATATTATACAAAGTTCAACACCCCCCTCAAGTGGGAGCATGGGATCACCAATGCCAACTTGCCAACTAAATATCGAAATTGACAAGCACCAAGAGCTTTTGTAAAGCAATCTGCTAATTGCTCCGTAGTAGACACATATGCTGTGGTAATAAGTCCATCTTGGATAGCATCACGAATGTAATGACAGTCAACCTCAATGTGTTTAGTTCGCTTACGGAAAACATGATTTTGAGCAATATAGATAGCAAATTAGCTATCACTGAAGAGCAAGATGGGTTATGAGAATGAGAAACACCAAGACTACCAAGAAAAACACGTAACTATTTGAGTTCTGCAGTAACATCATCCATCGAGCGATAGTCAGCCTCAGCAGAAGATCGAAAAATAGTTTTTTGTTTCCGGGTTTTCCAAGAGATAGACGAAGAGCCAAGAAACACAATCCAACCCATGATAGAACTACGAGTCAAAGAGAAACTAGCCCAATCAGAATCACACCAAGAAGTGTGGTGCAAGTCACAAGGAGAGGATAAAACAATGCCTTGAGCAAGACAACCCTTCAAATAACGACCACCCAAAGAGTCGCTTCCCAATGTTGCTGATAAGGTTGGTGCATAAACTGAGCAAGCACATGAACACCATACCTAAATCGAGATGAGTAAAAGCCACATAAATAAGACTTCCTATAAGGCGACGATACCGAGCAAAATCAGGATGCAAAGGACCATCAACTCGTGCTAAATTATGATTCTGCTCAAGGGGAGTATTAATAGGCTTAGCACCTGATAAACCAACCTCAAAAAGGATGTCAAGAGTGTACTTTCACTTAGAGAAGAAGTCATCCAAAGTGCGTGCAACCTCAATACCCAAAAACTACTTCAAAGTACCAAGAGCTTTCATGTGAAAACAATCACCAAGATAACACTTGAAAGAAGGGAGAGCAGTAGAATCATTACCAGAAATAATCATGTCATCAACATAAACAAGCACATTCAGACAAACATGCCCGTGATAATAAGTAAAGAGAGAATAAACATAATAAGATAAAGAGAAACCATACTGATCCAGAGAAGTAGCAAGCTTAGCAAACCATTATCGAGGAGCTTGTTTAAGGCCATAAAGAGATTTCTGCACATGACACACTTTGTCAGGATTAGTAGGGATGAAACCAGGAGGAAGCTTCATATACACCTCTTCATCCAGATCACTATGAAGGAAGACATTGTGAATATCCATTTGATGAACCTTTACTTTTGGGCTGCTGGAATAGCGAGAAAAGCACGAATAGTGACCATCTTGGCAACCAGAGCAAAATAGTCAATCCCTTCAACGTGATGATTGCCCAAAATAACCAATCGAGCATTGAGACGCTCTACACTGCCATCATAATGATACTTGATCTTATAGACCCATTTATAACCAAGAGCCTTCATCCCAAGAGGAAGATCAGTCATAACCCATGTGTGATTATCCTCAAAGCACTAATTTCTTTCTGCATAGCTTCTCTCCACCAGGAATAGTTCGTAAATTCTGTAAAGCTTTTGCGTTCAATAACCTAATCAACTACAGCAAGAAAAGCATGATGACATAGAAAAATTATCACAATTTACAAAGTGAGCTAAAGGATACGGAGTGCTACCTCAGGACATGAAGCATATGATGAACTTGGAGATGGGCTCTCTTGCTGCGCCAATTTGACAAAATAATCACGAAATAAACGACTTGGCAGTTTATCACTATGTTCGCGGCCTAACAAAGGAGAGGTAGGAGGGTCAGGATATGGAGATGTAGACACGGGTTCAGGGGCGAGAGTGGACGAGGCTGAGGAAGACGCAAACTTAGAGGAGAAGTCTGCGTCTGGAAGAGGGGGAGGGATACCGAGTGTGATTTGGGCCAGGAAGGGAAACGAGGCCAGGAAGGGAAACGAGGCCAAGATGAGAGTTTGGGATGGGAGCAACATTCGTGGAGGAGGGAGTATTAGGGATTGGATTTGAAAGGCTATTGGGCTGAGCAATGGAATATGGGTTGGACGGGGCCTCAAGGAGCAAAGAACGAGTTTTGTTAAAAGTGTGATCCTTAAAGTCAAAACCACTTAGGTCTCATCAAATGAGCGAGGAAGAGGAGTATAATAGGGAAAATATGATTCAAAGGATTGAACATCACGAGACACAAATATAGGAGCAGTCTCTAAATAATACAACTTCCACCCCTTTGTTCCTCATGAAATATCCAATAAAAAGACATTTGCGACTATGTGGAGTGAACTTATTCCCTTTCGATTTTTTATTGTGAGTAAAGCACAAACAACCATACCCCGTTAAAAAAAGCATCAAAATCAGGTGCATGACCAAAGATCATCTCATATGAAGTTTTATTTCCCAACACACCTGATGGAGTTCGATTAATAAGATGCACATCTGTAAGAACACACTCACTCCAAAAATGAACAAGCAAGTTAGCTTGGAACATCAAAGCTCTAATTACATTCAAAATATGTTGTTGTTTACGCTCAATACACCCATTTTGTTGAGGCGCCTCAATGCAAGAAGTTTGAAACAATATACCATTTTGCTAAAAGAAAGGAAGCATACAATGAAGTTCGGTCCCATTATCACCCCGAACAATTTTAACAGTGGTTTCAAACTGACGCTCAAACATAGCAAAGAAAGATAAGAAATACTTATGGACATCGATTTTATTTTGCAACAAGTAAACCCAAACTGCACGGGTATAATCACCAACAAGAGTGAAGAAATAAATAGCTCCACAAGAAGAGGGCATACTATGTGGTCCCAATCAATCACAATGAATCAACTCACATAACCTACTGGCTTTATGAGTGCTAATAGGAAAAATATCTCATGTTTGTTTTCCCATAGGACAAACATTACAAATATAATTTAATTTCTTCCTAACATGACTAGGGCAAATAGCGGGAAGCATCTTCACTACTCTTTTCGATGGATGACCCAACCTTTGATGCCACAAACCAAATGTACTCAGCTCAAGAACACCAACAACTCGAACCATAGCCACCATGTAAAAACAATAGAGCCCCCCCCTCACCGTTCAACTGCTCCAATCAGAGTCCCCGACGGATGGTCCTGCATACCACTCAAGAAAGGAGTGATTGGATTGTATGATAATTCTCAACAAGCAAATGAGAAACAGACAACAAGTGACATTTAAATTCGGGAACAAATAAAACATGGCATAAAACAAGAAATTTAGTGAGATAGACATCTCCCTCCACGGTTGTAGAGGCCGAAAATCCATTAGGGAGACCAACTGGGAAAGCAATACTCCGATCATTCACTAAAACAAATAAATTCCCTGTCTTGTGATGAGATGCGCCTGTGTCAATAATCCACTCCATACCTCCCATGCGGTCACTAGATTTTTTTACTTTGTTAATAAAATTCATGAGAGATTGAAATTATTCTTGCTGAAGGGTCGTGAAAAGAACCAAAATTCCCTTCAGTAACCACGTGCGGTTGGACCCCCTGCACCACATGCTACGCCAATAGCACTGCCACCACAACTGCTTGTGCAGCAGCAAGAACGAAAGAGGCGCCATCACTCCCTCGACTAGGAGGCCTGTTAGCTCGCCCTACATTGCGCGCACAATCTTTAATTTCCTCATACCATTCAGGTTTGCCGTGGATCTTAAAACATGTATTGATTTCATGACCTTATTGCTTGCAATGAAAACATACAAGTTTCGATTTGTCAATGTGCCTAAAGCAACTCTTCCCACGATTGGACTGAACATGAAAAGCACGAACATTATCAATCACTTTTTTGTCATGAAATGGAGCCTGGGATTGTTTTTCTTGGATCAAAGTTTAATATGCCCAATCACTGTCACCTAGGGGCTACGGTGACAATAAGTTTTTCCTCACGACACCATAAGCCAGGTTTTCTAGACCAATTAAAAATTGGTGAAATAATTTCCTCGTATCTGTCCTTCGAAACAACTTCAAAGCAAGGCCACATTCACACTTTTTACACACACAAGAGGGTAAAGGCTTCAAATGAGCCAATTCATCATAATATCCCACAAGCTTGCTATTCTTGTTGGTTTTTTAATTTTTTTGTATTAGTGTGGGGAATTCCCACTGGTAATCCTGTATTATGGAACAATTGCAATGGTAAACCGTTTTTCTTTTGATTTTCAAAAATAACCCTATACTTAGTAATATTATATAATCGTGACATTAATGATGGTTAAATCGTTACTTCAATCGTTAAACCCATTTACAATCCTAACCTATGTTAACCTCAAACCACTCCCTAACCCACTAAATCCCTACCCACTGCCACCCTTCCACTGGAAACACCATACCTCGTCTCTCTCTCCCTACCGATAACTTTTTCTCCCTCCTCGTTACTCTCTTACTCCTTATGACTTCTCTTCTCATTGGTGGAGAGGTAGGACAGTAGTGGGAAAGTGGGACATTGGATGTGGAGTGGGGTTTATGTG